>NC_057814.1:351356421-351717070 GCF_018294505.1 Triticum aestivum
CCTCATCCTCAACCTCGTCCGTCGTCGCCGGAGCTCCCGGTTCACAGGAGCTTCTCGAGTCACCCCGCTCGCCCTGGTCATCCCCGACCTCCACCTTCAACAGAAAATCGGACGCCCCCGACCTTCTGCATCTCCTGGACATCCTCGCCGACGCCGTCGACGACCAGAGCCCCGCCACCCACCGGCCTCTTCTTCCTTGCCTCACTCTATTCTTCTCTATAAGCGAGCACTCCTTCGCTCCAGTTTTTTCTCTCTCTATAGATCGAATCGTTATGTTAGATTAGCTCAGTTTAGTAGATCGTTTTTTTTGTAGATCGTTTTTTAATAGATTGGTTTCTTTAGATACGGTTTATTTTGGTTTAGGTCGAAATGGGTTGCCGGTTTTCTATTTCTAAACACGCGTGCACATTTCTGTTAATTTTTTGGCCAAGCGCCGTGTAGTTACAGATCGATCAGCTCCTAGCCCAATAGACTTGCCCTTTTTTAATTATTATTTTCTTTTCTGTAAAAAACAGAAAAGTTTCAATCTTAAATATTCTAAATCTTTTAGGTTTTTAATCCAAATTGAGTGATTCTTCTTGCATTGGATTAGTAGTTTCATCTAGGTTTTGTAGATACCAAGTTTGGGAATTTTTGAAAATTTTAAATTCGAGTTTGCATGAATTTGCCTCAAACACTATTTTGTGAATAACTTGAGTTTAAAAATAGGTTTGTGATTAATTCTTTTTGCTCCCGGTCACTTGTGGTTTTGCGTAGCAGTAGGTTTGATTTGGGAAAATTTATAAAATTTTAAATTAGGGTTTTAGGCAAAACAGTACTGTTTTACATAGTTTAGTGTTATTTTCTTTTTTAGTATTTAATTTTTTAATTAAAACTTGTTGTCATTTTTGACAAATTTAGTTTTTTTTCTGTTATTGAATAGTAGACAATTTTGTTCTTATTTTAAAATTTTCTTTTCTTTAGTTTTGTAAGAAAACTTGTATAGGTCATAGTTAGAGTTTTATAAAAGCTTTTTATTTGTTTCTTTTTGCTACTAAAAGTTTATGAAAAATACTTTCTGTTAAATTAGTTGGTTTACATTTTTATTTTCTGTTAATTTATTAGTTTAGTGTTTTAATTTCTGTTAAGTTTTTACTTAGGGAAAAACTATATTAGTTGTTTGTAGTAAAGTCTTAGACTTTTCTTAGTAGTTTTTCTTTGTAGTTCTATTTGTGAGTTCATTGGAATTTGTTTGAGTTTTATATTGAGTTTTCTTTGTTGTTTTGACTGTTATTTGAGTGCTAGAATTATTTCTAGGATGTTTGCTTATATGAATGCTATGTCTGTTTAATATAGATTTTCAATGGAGTGACGAATAGTTTTACCAAGTCTTTATTTCTGAGAGCGTTGTTATCTTCATCAAGTAATACCAGGCAAGTTCACTTTGACCATGTTATCCATACCTATGTTTTTATTGCATCTAGTTTCACCATTCATACCCCCTCTAGTAGTTATATTGACTTCTTGTAGTTGAGTAGAATGCATGAGGTAGGAACCCATCTCCCTGTTATCAAGGCCGAGACGCTATATAGTTTTAATGCTACGCTATAGTAGACGGTGTTGGTATGAGTGCTCGGGAGTGGTGTGAGTATGAACAACTCTACGTCAATGACGACAACTCCATGATGGCATCTGCAAGGACTGCATCTTCAAGGCTGAGACTTCAAGACTCAAGACAAGAATTCAATATACCGCTGGGTGGAGAATGGTTAAGAAGGGTACATTGGTGCGTCCAGTACTCATTGATTCCGGAGAAGTGCCGTGAAATCATGCGGAAAGCTCCACCCCGGCTCAAAGAGACGGAAGAATACTTCATGCACGGAAGCTTACCTATGCAACCGGAAGTCACTATGGGCTCTGGCTTGGTTGACCCTAGTGGTGACTCTGGCTGGGACGGTGCTAGCAGATGTAGAACTATGGTAGGCTTGGATGGGCACCGGAGAGTGGTTAGGGGAACTCTTCGGAAGACCATGTTTCGGTCGTTTTGTTCTCAAACACCCTGAAGTGCGAGAACGTAAAAAGAGGGATCGAATCTTGCGGGTAAAGTGTACAAACCTCTGTAGAGGGTTGAAACCTAATCGATTAGCCGTGTCCCCGGTTACGGACAACTTGAGCCTCTGGACTTGGATCTATCTCGGAACTCTCAACACCGGACTGATAACTTAATTATGGGCAACTTATCATGATTTGGGCTATGAGACATCGGTTGGCGGAACCATGTCATGATAGAAAACTCTGTAGCACAGACTCTTGATATTCCTTTGTTGTAGGGAAAATAAAATCAGCTTTTGCGCAAACAAAAGTCAGACCCAGAGCCACAAAGCGATATTGCATATAGTATAGTTTATCATCTGTTGTTCTTATAGTGATCTTGCCGGTACATTCAATGTACTGACCTACACGGCTACAACGTATCATGTTGCAGGATTTTATACGACGAGTGAGTTTCGTTGATTGGGTTACGGTCTACACTCAACCTGCCGATGGCGTTGATGGGACTCCACACCCAATTGTTTGTTTCCGCTGAGACTTATGAGGTATATATCAGTTTTAGGTTATTTATACATGTGATTGCACTTTGATATATACATTGATGTATTGTGTGTGCCAGCATACTGATCCAGGGATGGCACGGATACACAGAGACTTGACCGTCTGAGGCCGGGTCGCTACAGATATGGTATCAGAGCACATGTTGATTGTAGGACGTGACCCTAGAAATAAGAAAGCCCTAGTATAGAATATCTCTAAAACTTTATTTCAAAAAGATTCTTACTTCTCGTCTTTTCTGATTTTATCAAGTAGTCCCTCTTACCTCCAATAGCCGGAGTATACCCTTTTCCCCTTTGACCACACGGAGGATCAACTGAAGTCACTCCAAGAAGTACAAGATATCGGACAACTGATTGCCATTTCAGAGTAAAGATTTCACCATGCGTTGGAAGAACTGCAGCTGCAACAACAGAAGACTCTGAAGACATGAAGAATGGGAAAACTCCGAAGATTTATTTGACCCTTAGAAGACCAAAACCCCTATTATATACTTATGTTAGATGCGGCGATTTGTGAGCTGTCATTTGTTTGATGTTTTTTCGAACAACCACAAAATAAAACCCGTTTCGTCAAAACTATTGTTTGTATTGCGTGTATCTCCCTCTATCTTCCATATCTCATCCCAAAACACTTGGACCTAATAGATGATGAATGAAGATGGAGTTGTATTTCCAAGATCAATGACATAGCCAGAGGTAGCACAATGGATATGGAACAAGGAAGATCGCATGAAGGAGCACCGTATTGAAGGAGAGTATATGGTTCCATACACCTTACGGCGCATCACACAAGGTGTTGAAACATGGCGAGAGATACATCAAGCTATACAAGGATGGAATGAAGCAAATGCTTGGGAAGAATTCAAGACGATTGTACTGAGGTCTCGTTTTATCCAGAAGCCTGGTGACAGTAAATTGAAGCAAACTTGTGCATGCAAGATATGTGGAGAAATAGGACACACCCAGGAGAATCACCAAGCCGAAGAGTGCCCGACTGGGCAAGTTACTTGTTTCCTGTGTGAAGGAACTACACACTACCTGGTCAGTGTCACATTTACCCCAAGGTACAAGAAATTACCAAGCAACAGAAAGAAGCCATGAAAGAAACCCTCAGGGAAAATGCAGAAGAATCTGCGATGAAGGAAGTTATTGAAGACCCTGATGGTGAAGGCCTAAACAGGTTTTTCGCCCAAGCCTGCTATTCATGTGGAGAAGAAGGACATTTTTCAGAGTAATGCACAAAGGAAAGCCAAGAGTATCTTAGAGACTTCCCGACAGCAGAAGTGAAGTTTGACCCTCAGGAAATAGAAGCTCTGATCATTATGGAGAAATCCAGGAAGAGAAAACGAAGGCATCCCCAGAACAACTCAAATTTTGCAGAGAAGGACCTGAGTCATATCACTTGTTACAGGTGCAAGGATTTAGGTCATTATGCTAGTAAATGTCCAGAAAAGAAGCCTAGAATCCAAGGAGCCTACATAATCACAAAGAAGCCCCGAGACATTTGTTTTCGCTGCAAGGAAGCAGGACATTTCTCTAGGGAATAATTAGATCAGAAGAAAGCTGGAGCTGAGTAGTTGAGATTTTGATATGGATAATAAGAGTAGTAGAAAGCAAATTTATTTTCATAAGTTCGATGAGTTGAATTATGTAATGGAAGCCTCAGAGTTTGTAATGAATTCATGAATCAAGCCCGGGACGCTATATAGTTTTAATGCTGCGCTATAGTAGACGGTGTTGGTATGAGTGCTCGGGAGTGGTGTGAGTATGAACAACTCTACGTCAATGAAGACAACTCCATGATGGCATCTGCAAGGACTGCATCTTCAAGGCCGAGACTTCAAGACTCAAGACAAGAATTCAATATACCTCTGGGTGGAGAATTGTTAAGAAGGGTACATTGGTGCCTCCAGTACACAGTGATTCCAGACAAGTGCCGTGATATCATGCGGAAAGCTCCATCCAGGCTCAAAGAGACAGAAGAATACTTCATGCCCGGAAGCTTACCTGTGCAACCGCAAGTCACTATGGGCTCTGGCTTGGTTGACCCTAGTGGTGACTCTGGCTGGGACGGTGCTAGCAAATGTAGAACTACGGTAGGATTGGATGGGCACCGGACAGTTGTCAGGGGAACTCTTTGGAAGACCATGTTTCGGTCGTCTTGTTCTCAAACACCCTGAAGTGCGAGAACGTAAAAAGAGGGATCGAATCTTGCGGGTAAAGTGTACAAACCTCTATAGAGGGCTCAAACCTAATCGATTAGCCGTGTCTGCGGTTACGGGCAACTTGAACCTTTGGACTTGGATCTATATCGGAACTCTCAACACCGGACTGATAACTTAATTATGGGCAACTTATCATGATTTGGGCTATGAGACATCGGTTGGCGGAACCATGTCTTGATAGAAAACTCTGTAGCACAGACTCCTGATATTCCTTTGTTGTAGGGAAAATAAAACCAGCTTTTGCGCAAACAAAACTCAGACCCAGAGCCACAAAGCCATATTGCATATAGTATAGTTTGTCATATGTTTTTCTTACAGTGATCTTGCCAATACATTCAATGTACTGACCTACACGGCTGCAACGTATCATGTTGCAGGATTTTATACGACGAGTGAGTTTCATTGATTGGGTTACGGTCTACACTCAACCTGCCGATGGCGTTGATGGGACTCCACACCCGATTGTTTGTTTCCGCTGAGACTTATGAGGTATATATCAGTTTTACGTTATTTATACATGTGATTGCACTTTGATATATACATGGATGTATTGTGTGTGCCAGCATACTGATACCGGGATGGCACAGATACACAGAGACTTGACCGTCTGAGGCCGGGTCGCTATAGTTTCAACATTAATAGGCGTACCTTAAGTACAATGCTTAATTCTTTGTCCATTGACCACCTTCGGATTTGTGCCTTCAGCATTATTAATCTTAATAGCTCCAGAATGATAAACTCCTTCAATGATATATGGTCCTTCCCATTTAGAGAGAAGTTTTCCTGTAAAAAGTCTAAAACGAGGATTGTACAATGGAACATACTCACCCACTTTGGATTCCCGTTTGTTGATTCTTTTGTCATGTCATCTTTTAATTTTTTCTTTAAATAATTTGCCATTTTCATAAGCTTGGGTTCCCATTCATCTAGTGAGCTAATATCAAATAACCACTTTTCATCGGCAAGTGTGAAAGCATAATTGAGTTCTTTAATTGCCCAATATGCTTTATGTTCTAACTCAAGAGGCAAGTGACATACTTTTCCATAAACCATTTTATATAGAAACATACCCATAGGATTTTTATAAGCAAATCTATAAGCCCATAATGCATCATCTAATTTCTTAGACCATTTTTTCGAGACCTATTGATGGCCTTTTGCAAAATTAACTTCATTTCTCTATTTCTCAACTTGACCACTAGATTGAGGGTGATAGGGGGATGCAATTCTATGGTTGACATCATATTTAGCAAGCAATTTAAGGAAAGCACCATTAATAAAATGTGAACCACCATCAGTCATTAAATATCTAGGGACTCCAAACCTCGGGAAAATAACTTCTTTAAGCATTTTAATGGAAGTGTTGTGATTAACACTACTAGTTGGAATAGCTTCTACCCACTTCGTAACATAATCAACAACAACCAAAATATGTGTATACCCATCAGAGGAAGGAAAATGTACCATATAATCAAATCCCCAAATATGAAATGGTTCAATAACAGGTGAATAATTGATAGGCATTTCCTCACGTCTACCAATATTTCCAATTCTTTGTCATTCATCACAATACCTTGTGTGCAGTTCTATCTCCCGCATGGTGTCCTCCGTAAGCCTCAGAATGACACTTCCGTAGGATTTGTTCCTGTTCTTGATCAGGTATACAACGTCTAATAATACCATCTACCCCTTCTTTATAAAGATGTGGGCCATCCTAGAAGTAATATCTTAAATCAAATAAGATTTTTTTTCTTTTGTTGGTATGTAAAACTACGTGGCATAATTTAGCAACAATATAATTAGCATATTCTGCATACCAAGGAGTATTATGACAAGCATTTATGACAGCTAGTTGTTCATCGGGAAAGCTATCATCAATAGGTAGTGGGTCATCAAGAATATTTTCTAACCTAGACAAGTTATCAGCTATGGGATTCTCAGCTCCCTTTCTATTAGTGATATGCAAGTCAAAATCTTGTAGCAATAGAACCACCTAATGAGTCTAGGTTTTGCATCTTTGTTTTCCATAAGGTATTTGATAGCAGCATGATCAGTGTGAACAATTACTTTAGAATCAATAATGTAAGATCTGAATTTATCACAAGCAAACACAACTGCTAGAAATTATTTTCCAGTAGTAGCATAATTTCTTTGGGCACCGTCTAGAGGTTTCCTAGCATGGTGTATAACATTTAATTTCTTATCAACTCTTTGTCCTCGAATAGCACCAACAACATAGTCACTAGCATCACACATAATTTCAAAAGGAAAGTTCCAATCAGATGGTTGAACAATAGGTGTAGAAGTTAAGGCTTTCTTAAGTGTTTCAAAGGCTTCTACACATTCATCATCAAAAACAAATGGAACATCTTTTTGCAAGAGATTAGTAAGAGGCCTAGAAATTTTAGAGAAGTCCTTAATAAACCTCCTATAGAAACCAGCATGACCAAGGAAACTTCCTATACCTTTAATATCTTTAGGAGATGGCATTTTCTCAGTTGCATCAACTTTAGTTTTATCCGCTTCAATGCCACGCTCAGAAATTTTATGCCCCAAGACAATACCTTCATTCACCATAAAGTGGCACTTCTCCCAATTCAAGACAAGATTAGTTTGTTCACATCTCTGCAAAACTCGATCAAGGTTGCTTAAGGAATCATCAAAAGAAGTTCCGTAAACGGAAAAATCATCCATGAAAACCTCAACATTTTTTTTACAAAAGTCACAAAATATAGCAGTCATACATCTTTGAAAGGTAGCAGGTGTATACATGTATTTGAAAGCATAAGTTCCAAAAGGACAAGTAAAAGTGGTTTTCTCTTAGTCGGGTTGTGATACATGTATTTTAAAGGAACCAGAATATCCATCAAGAAAGCAAAAGTGTGTATGCTTAGATAAACTTTCTAACATTTGATCAATAAAAGGTAAGGGGTAATGATCATTTCTAGTAGCTTTACTTAATTTTCTAAAATCAGTTACCATCCTATAACCAATTACAGTTCTTTGTGGAATAGGTTCATTTTTATCATTAGGAACAATTGTAATGCCTCCTTTCTTAGGGACACAATGAACGGGACATACCCATCTACTATCAGCTATGGGGTAGATTATACCTGCTTCCAGGAGCTTTAATATTCCAATTCTTACCACTTCTTTCATCTTAGGATTTAATCATCATTGATTATCAACAACTGGTTTAGTATGAGGTTCCATGTTAATCTTGTGCTGACATAGAGTGGGACTAATGCCCTTAAGATCATCAAGAGTATATCCAATAGCAGCACGGTGCTTCCTCAGAGTTTTTAATAATCTTTTTTCTTCATGCTCTGAAAGTTTAGCACTAATAATAACATGATACATTTTCTTTTCATCAAGATAAGCATATTTCATTGTATCAGGCAAATTTTTAATTCAAACACGGGATCACCTTTAGGTGCAGGAGTACCTCCAACAGTTTCAACAGGAAAATTGTGTTTAATAATAGGTGGTTGATCAAAGAACATCTTATCTATTTCATTTCTTTCATTCAAGTGCATATCATTTTCATGGTCTAGCAAATATTGTTCTAACAGATCAGTAGGAGGTACGGAAATAGAAGCAAGACCAATAATTTCATCTTTACTAGGCAATTCTTTATCATGAGGTTGTCCATGAAACTTCGATAAATTAAACTCATGAGATATATCACCAAAGTTTACACTGATAGTTTCTTTAGCGCAATCAATCTTAACATTAACAATGTACAAGAAAGGTCTACCAAATATAATGGGAGAAAAATCATCTTGTGGAGAACCAAGAACTAGAAAATGAGTAGGGTATTTTATTTTTTCACAGAAGACTTCAACATCTCTAACAATCCCAAGTGGTGGAATAGTGTCTCTGTCCGCAAGCTTAATAGTAACATCATTGTCTTCTATTTCAGCAGAAGCAATATCATTCATAATTTCTTGATATAAGGTAAACGAGATAGCACTCACACTAGCACCCAAATCAGATAAGCTATGATAACAATGATCTCCTATTTTAACTAAGACAACGGGCATGCCAACAATAGGCTTATTCTTATATTTATCATCAGGTTTAGCAATTCTAGCAGCTTCACCACAGAAATAAATAACATGCCCATCAATATTATCGACCAAGAGATCTTTAACCATAGCAACATTAGGTTCAACTTTAATTTTTTTCAGAGGGTCTAGGTGTTCTAATATTAATTTTGTTAACCATGGTTGAAACCTTAGCATATTCCTTTATCCTAACATGGAAAGGTGGTTTTTCAATGTAAGCAGTAGGCACAACTGAATCAACATTGTAAATGATAGTTTCTTCTTTAATCATAACGGGCTCCTCAATCTTTTCTTTAACAGGGGATGATATTTAAACCATTTATCCATAGGGAGATCAACATGCATCGCAAATGATTCACAAAAGGAAGCTACTGTCTCAGAGTCAAGTCCATATTTAGTGCTAAACTTGTGAAAATCATCGGTATCCATAAAAGATTTAACAGAATCGAACTTAAGTGGTATACCTAACTCATTACCTTTGTCGAGTTCCCAATCTTCAGAGTTGCGTTTAATTCTTTCCAAAAGATTCCATCTGAATTCAATAGCTTTCTTCATAAAAGAGCCAGTCGAAGAAGAATCGAGCATGTTATGATTATCATGAGAAAGCCATGCATAAAAATTCTGTAAGATCATTTTTTTGAGAGCTCATGATTGGGGCATGTATACATCATCTATTTAAGCCTCCCCAAGCTTGAGTGATACTTTCTGCTTCATGAGGCAAAAAATTATATATATAATTCCGATCACGATGAACTAGATGCATATGATAAAACTTTTGATGAAATTCTAATTTCAATCGACCAATCCCAAGCTCCAAAGGAATCTCATAATAAATATTTTTAGTAGGTGCAGTAGGTTGAGGAGAAACTCTTTGTGCTTCTGGTCGAGGTGAAGATACCCCGAACAAACCCCTCAAAGGATGATTTTGCATAGTAACAAGTAACAGTAAATTTCATCGCGTAATATAAATTTTTCCTTATGAAATTCCACTTACCAGAAGTGCTTCACTCCCAGGAAACGGCGCCAGAAAATAGCCTTGATGACACACAAGTATAGGGGGGGTCAATTGTAGTCTTTTCGGTAAGTAAGAGTGTCTAACCCAATGAGGAGCAGAAGGAAATGACAAGCGGTTTTCAGCAAGGTATTTCCCGCAGGCACTGAAATTCTCGGTAATAGATAGTTTGATAGCAAGGTAATTTGTAACGAGCAAGTAATAGTAACGGTAACAACAGTGCATCAAGGTAGCCCAATCCTTTTTATAGCAAAGGACAGGCCGGGACAGTCTCTTGTAATAATCAAAGCGTTCTTGAGAACACACGGGAATTTCATCTAGTCACTTTCATCATGTTTGTTTGATTCGTGTTCGCTACTTTGATAATTTGATATGTGGGTGGACCGGTGCTTGGGTGCTATTATTACTTGAACAAACCTCCCACTTATGATTAACCCCTCTCGCAAGCATCCGCAACTACGAAAGAAGAATTAAGACAAATCTAACCATAGCATTAAACATATGGATCCAAATCAGCCCCTTACAGAATAGCGCATAAAATAGGGTTTAAGCTTTTGTCACTCTAGCAACCCATCATCTAATAACTACTCCACAATGCATTCCCTTAGGCCCAAAGATGATGAAGTGTCATGTAGTCGACGTTCCCATAACACCACTAAGGGAATCAACAACATACATATCATCAAAATATCGAACGAATTCCAAATTCACATGATAACTTATGACAAGACTTCTCCCATGTCCTCAAGAACAAAAGTAACTACTCACAAAACATATTCATGCGCAAGATCAGAGGGGTATTGAATATCATAATAGATCCGAACATAGGATCTTCCACCAAATAAACTAACTAGCATCAACTAAAAGGTGTAATCAACACTACTAGCAACCCACATGTACCAATCTGAGGTTCTGATACAAATATTGAATACAAGAGATGAACTAGGGTTTGAGATGAGATGGTGTTGTTGAATATGTTGATGAAGATTGTTCCTCCCACGATGAGAGGGTTGTTGGTCATGATGACGGCTGTCGGTGTCAAAACCGGCGGATGTCGGGTAGGGGGTCCCGAACTGTGCGTCTAGGATCGATGGTAATAGGAGACGGGGGACACTATGTTTACCCAAGTTCGGGCCCTCTCTATGGAGGTAATTGCTACCTTTTGAGCACTGGGTTGGTTTTCCCTTGAAGAGGAAAGGGTGATGCAGTAAAGTAGCATAAGTATTTCCCTCAGTTTTTGAGAACCAAGGTATCAATCCAGTAGGAGACCACGCACGAGTCGCTCACACCTACACAAACAAATAAGAACCTCGCAACCAACGCGATAAAGGGGTTGTTAATCCCTCAACGGTCACTTACAAGAGTGAGATCTGATAGATATGATAAGATAATATTTTTGGTATTTTTATGATAAAGATGCAAAGTAAAATAAAACGCAATAAAAATAGCTAAGTAGTGGAAGATTAATATGATGGAAAATAGACCTGGGGGCCATAGGTTTCACTAGTGGCTTCTCTCAACAGCATAAGTATTATGGTGGGTGAACAAATTACTGTTGTGCAATTAATAGAATTGAGCATAGTTATGAGAATATCTAGGTATGATCATGTATATAGGCATCACGTCCGTGACAAGTAGACCGACTAATGCCTGCATCTACTACTATTACTCCACACATCGACCGCTATCCAGCATGCATCTAGAGTATTAAGTTCATGGAAACAGAGTAACGCCTTAAGCAAGATGACATGATGTAGAGGGATAGAATCATGCAATATGGTATAAACCCCATCTTGTTATCCTCGATGGCAACAATACAATACGTGCCTTGATACCCCTGCTGTCACTGGGAAAGGTCACCGCAAGATTGAACCCAAAGCTAAGCACTTCTCCCATTGCAAGAAAGATCAATCTAGTAGGCCAAACCAAACTAATAATTCGAAGAGACTTGCAAAGATAACCAATCATACATAAAAGAATTCAGAGAAGATCCAAAGATTGTTCATAGATAAACTTGATCATAAACCCACAATTCATCGATCTCAACAAACACACCGCAAAAGAAGATTACATCGAATAGATCTCCACGAGAATCGTGGAGAACTTTGTATTGAGATCCAAAGAGAGAGAAGAAGCCATCTAGCTAATAACTATGGACCCCAAGGTCTGAGGTAAACTACTCACACATCATCGGAGAGGCTACGGTGTTGATGTAGAAGCCCTCCGTGATCAATGCCCCCTCCGGCAGGACGCCGGAAAAGGCCCCAAGATGGGATCTCACGGGTACAGAAGGTTGCGGTGGTGGAATTAGGTTTTCGTGGATGCTTCTATTGGTATGGGGGTACGTAGGTATATATAGGAGGAAGAAGTGCGTCGGTGGAGCAACGTGGGCCCCACGAGGGTGGAGGGCGCGCCCAGGGGGGTAGGCGCGCCCCCCTTCCTTGTGCTCTCCTGGTTGCTTCCTTGACGTAGGGTCCAAGTCCTCTGGATCACGTTCGTTTCGAAAATCACGTTCCCGAAGGTTTCATTCTGTTTGATATTCTTTTTCTGCGAATCACTGAAATAGGCAAAAAAACAGCAATTTGGGTTGGGTCTCCGGTTAATAGGTTAGTCCCAAAAATGATATAGATGTGTATAATAAAGCCCGTTAAACATCCAAAACAGAATATAATATAGCATGAAGCAATCAAAAATTATAGATACGTTGGAGACATATCAAGCATCCCCAAGCTTAATTCCTACTCGTCCTCGAGTAGGTAAATGATAAAAACAGAATTTTTGATGTGGAATGCTACTTGGCATAATTTCAATGTAATTCTCTTAATTGTGGTATGAATGTTCAGACCCGAAAGATTCAAGACAAAAGTTTAATATTGACATAAAAATAATAATACTTCAAGCATACTAACTAAGCAATTATGTCTTCTCAAAATAACATGGCCAAAGAAAGTTATCCCTGCAAAATCATATAGTCTGGCTATGGTCTATCTTCACCACACAAAGTATTTAAATCATGCACAACCCCGATGACAAGCCAAGCAATTGCTTCATACTTTTGGTGTTCTCAAACTTTTTCAATCTTCACGCAATACATGAGCGTGAGCCATGGACATAGTACTATATGTGGAATAGAATGGTGGCTGCGGAGAAGAGAAAAAGGGAGAAGATAGTCTCACATTAACTAGGGTATCAACGGGCTATGGAGATGCCCATCAATATCAATGTGAGTGAGTAGGGATTGCCATGCAACAGACGCACTAGAGCTATAAGTATATGAAAGCTCAACAAAAGAAACCAAGTGGGTGTGCATCCAACTTGCTTGCTCACGAAGACCTAATGCATTTTGAGGAAGCCATCATTGGAATATACAAGCCAAGTTCTATAATGAAAAATTCCCACTAGTATATGAAAGTGATATCATAGGAGACTCTCTATCATGAAGATCATGGTGCTACTTTGAAGCACAAGGGTGGTAAAAGGATAGTAACATTGTCCCTTCTCTCTTTTTCTCTCATTTTTTTATTTGGGCCTTTTCTCCTTTTTTTGGCCTCTTTTTTTATTTAGTCCGGAGTCTCATCCCGACTTATGGGGGAATCATAGTCTCCATCATCCTTTCCTCACTTGGGACAATGCTCTAATAATGATGATCATCACACTTTTATTTACTTACAACTCAACAATTACAACTCAATACTTAGAACAAAATATGACTCTATGTGAATGCCTCCGGCGGTGTACCGGGATATGCAATGAATCAAGAGTGACATGTATGAAAGAATTATGAACGGTGGCTTTGCCACAAATACGATGTCAACTACATGATCATGCGAGGCAATATGACAATGATGGAGCGTGTCATAGTAAACGGAACGGTGGTAAGGCATGGCAATATATCTCGGAATGGCTATGGAAATGCCATAATAGGTAGGTATGGTGGCTGTTTTGAGGAAGGTATATGGTGGGTGTATGATACCGGCGAAAACTGCGCGGTATTAGAGAGGCTAGCAATGGTGGAAGGAAGAAAGTGTGTATAATCCATGGACTCAACATTAGTCATAAAGAACTCATATACTTATTGCAAAAATCTACAAGTTATCAAAGCAAAGTATTACGCGCATGCTCCTAGGGGGATAGATTGGTAGGAAAAGACCATCGTTCGTCCGCGACCGCCACTCATAAGGAAGACAATCAATAAATAAATCATGCTCCGACTTCGTCACATAACGGTTCACCATACGTGCATGCTACAGGAATCACAAACTTTAACACAAGTATTTCTCAAATTCAAAACTAATCAACTAGCATGACTCTAATATCACCATCTTCGTATCTCAAAACAATTATCAAGCATCAAACTTCTCATAGTATTCAACAGACTCATAAGATTTTTTTTTACTAATCTTGAATGCCTATCATAATTAAAGCAAATTACCACGCTGTTTTGTAGGACTCTCAAAATAATATAAGTGAAGCATGAGAGAACAATAGTTTCTATAAAACAAATCCACCACCGTGCTCTAAAAGATATAAGTGAAGCACTAGAGCAAAAACTATATAGCTCAAAAGATATAAGTGAAGCACATAGAGTATTCCAATGAATTCCGAATCATGTGTGTCTCTCTAAAAAGGTGTGTACAGCAAGGATGATTGTGGCAAACTAACAAATAAATTCTCAAATAATACAAGACGCTCCAAGCAAAACACATATCATGTGGTGAATAAAAATATAGCTCCAAGTAAAGTTACCGATGGATGAGGACGAAAGAGGGGATGCCTTCCAGGGCATCCCCAAGCTTTGGCTTTTTGGTGTCGTTAGATTATCTTGGGGTGCCATGCTCATACCCAGGCTTAGGATCTTGTCACTCCTTGTTCCATACTCCATCAAATCTTTACCCAAAACTTGAAAACTTCACAACACAAAACTTAACAGAAAATTTCGTGAGCTCCGTTAGCGAAAGAAAACAAAACACCGCTTCAAGGTAATGTAATGAACTCATTCTTTATTTATATTGGTGTTAAACCTACTGTATTACAACTTCTCTATGGTTTATAAACTATTTTACTAGCCATAGATTCATCAAAATAAGCAAACAACACATGAAAAACAGAATCTGTCAAAAACAGAACAGTCTGTAGTAATCTGTAACTAACGCAAACTTCTGGAACTCAAAAACTTCAGCCAAAATAGGAAGACCTAGAAAATTTGTTTATTGATCAGCAGCAATTGGAATCTATATTTTAGCACGTTCTGGTGATTTTTAACAATTGTTTTCGTGAACAGAAAGTTTCTGGAATTTTCAGCAAGATCAAATAACTATCATCCAAGAAGATTCTATAGGTTTAACTTGGCACAAACACTAATTAAAACATAAAAACAAATAAAACCAGAGGCTAGATCAAATATTTATTCCTAAACAGAAGCAACAAGCAAAAAAACTAAAATAAAATTGGGTTGCCTCCCAACAAGCTCTATCGTTTAACGCCCCTAGCTAGGCATAAAGGCGAGGATAGATCTAGGTATTGCCATCTTTGGTTTTAGGGAAGAAAAGGGCAAACTTGTTATCTATGGAATTAATCTTTCTATTTTGGTAAAGTACGTGGCTTTTAATGGTAGAATAAAGATTAAGCATGTTGCGGAAATTTGCCTCCAAGCTAGCTTTTATCTCTTTGATAGATTCGTTTTGGTAGGAGAGCAAAAGAGATGTAGATTCAACTTTCTCATTCATGGGGTGCCCAGATATGGTTTTCATATTTTCATAAGTATCTACGGCATCCCCTTCAAGAAAGCCTTCTTCAAATATAGAATCTAAGACATGCTTAAACGAAGAAGGTAGGGCAACGTAAAAGCTCTTTAAGTAAATTTCAATTTGGTATTGAGGCACATAGTTAGCCCGTATCCTTAACAGTCTATCCCAAGCATCTTTCAAAGATTCATCAAGTAAGTAACGAAAAATTCCGGAATCATCTTCATCAAAATTATTAAGACTCTCATTGACAACTCCGGCAAGTTTTTCCATAGCATTATTTATGAGCTTAGATAAAATAGAAGGATCGTCCAAAGCACTAAAACTCGGGAGAGAACTCCCAACTCTTTTTGATTCTGACATGGCGAAAGGAAGACGAGCGGAAAATAGAGGGCGAATAAAACGACAAGGGTGAAGTGGGGAGAGGAAAACAAGAGGCAAATGGCAAATAATGTAATGCGAGGGATAAGAGTTTGTGATGGGTACTTGGTATGTCTTGACTTGACTTGACTTGGCGTAAATCTCCCCGGCAACGGCGCCAGAAATCCTTCTTGTTACCTCTTGAGCACTGCGTTGGTTTTCCCTTGAAGAGGAAAAGGGTGATGCAGTAAAGTAGGATAAGTATTTCCCTCAGTTTTTGAGAACCAAGGTATCAATCCAGTAGGAGACCACGCACGAGTCCCTCACACCTACACAAACAAATAAGAACCTCGCAACCAACGCGATAAAGGGGTTGTCAATCCCTCAAGGGTCACTTACAAGAGTGAGATCTGATAGATATGATAAGATAATATTTTTGGTATTTTTATGATAAAGATGCAAAGTAAAATAAAAGGCAATAAAAATATCTAAGTAGTGGAAGATTAATATGATGGAAAATAGACCCGGGGGCCATAGGTTTCACTAGTGGCTTCTCTCAAGAGCATAAGTATTACGGTGGGTGACCAAATTACTGTTGAGCAATTGATATAATTGAGCATAGTTATGAGAATATCTAGGTATGATCATGTATATAGGCATCACGTCCGTGACAAGTAGACCGACCCCTGCCTGCATCTACTACTATTACTCCACACATCGACCGCTATCCAGCATCATCTAGAGTATTAAGTTCATAAGAACGGAGTTACGCTTTAAGCAAGATGACATGATGCAGAGGGATAAACTCATGCAATATGATATAAACCCCATCTTGTTATCCTCGATGGCAACAATACAATACGTGCCTTGCTGCCCCTGCTGTCACTGGGAAAGGACACCGCAAGATTGAACCCAAAGCTAAGCACTTCTCCCATTGCAAGAAAGATCAATCTAGTAGGCCAAACCAAACTGATAATTCAAAGAGACTTGCAAAGATAACCAATCATACATAAAAGAATTCAGAGAAGATTCATATATTGTTCATAGATAAACTTGATCATAAACCCACAATTCAGCGATCTCGACAAACACACCGCAAAAGAAGATTACATCGAATAGATCTCCACGAGAGTCGTGGAGAACTTTGTATTGAGATCCAAAGGGATAGAAGATGCCATCTAGCTAATAACTATGGACCCGAAGGTCTGAGGTAAACTAGTCACACATCATCGAAGAGGCTACGGTGTTGATGTAGAAGCCCTCCATGATCAATGCCCCCTCCGGCAGGATGCCGGAAAAGGCCCCAAGATGGGATCTCACGGGTACAGAAGGTTGCGGCGGTGGAATTAGGTTTTCTTGGATGCTTCTGTTGGTTTGGGGGTACGTAGGTATATATAGGAGGAAGAAGTACGTCGGTAGAGCAACGTGGGCCCCACGAGGGTGGAGGGCGCCCCCCTGGCTCGTGCTCTCCTGGTTGCTTTCTTAACGTAGGGTCCAAGTCCTCTGGATCACGTTCGTTCCGAAAATCACGTTCCCGAAGGTTTCATTCTGTTTGGACTCCGTTTGATATTCTTTTTCTGCGAATCACTGAAATAGGCAAAAAACAACAATTTGGGCTGGGCCTCCGGTTAATAGGATAGTCCCAAAAATGATATAAAAGTGTATAATAAAGCCCGTTAAACATCCAAAACAGAATATAATATAGCATGAAGCAATCAAAAATTATAGATACATTGGAGACATATCAGTAATACCCTACTTCCTGCTTGATTGATCTTGATGAATATGAGTGTTACAAGAGTTGATCTATCACGAGATCGTAATGGCTAAACCCTAGACGTCTAGCCTATGTGAATATGGTAAGGAATATCTCCCTATCCGGACTATGCTCTCCGGTTTATATAGGCACCGGAGAGATCTAGGGTTACATGGGGTCGGTTACATAAGAGGGAATCTTCATAGTCGGTCGCCTAGCTTGTCTTCCACGCCAAGGAGAGTCCAATCCGGAAATGGGTATAGTCTTCAGCCTTCATATCTTCACAGCCCATCAATCCGGCCCATGGATAACAGGCCGGGTGCCCGAGGACCCCTTAGTCTAGGACTCCCTCAGTAGCCCCTGAACCTGGCTTCAATGACGAGGAGTCCGGTGTGTAGATTGTCTTCGGCATTGCAAGGCGGGTTCCCCTTCTTCCAAACCTCAAGATAATCTTCGGATGTGATGATTGTATCTGGACTTGTTACACACACAATACACAACCGTAGAGAGAATATATATATTTTACACGAGTTCTATCCGCTGACAGCTTTTTACAACACAACATCACGTCCGCCTGGTCATAATTTTGAACCGTTTTCCATTTGTCGCTCCATGTTCCGAGACGCGGTTGCCATTTGCACGTCTTGTCGAAGCAGAGATCGTGTCCCCCTATTGCGGGATTCTCATCAACACGGCCATGGGTAACCCAACCGTGCCATTTGCACGGCCCTTGGGAACAGGCGAGTTTAAGGCGAGTGGGGAGGCGTTTGACATTCATGGCCTTTATAAGGGGGGTAAGGATTCCCTTTCTTTACCCACACCTTGGTTCCTCCTCAGCCCTTCCGTCCCTGAGCTCCAGCGCCCAAGCTTTAGCTTTTCCCTTGTTCGAGAAAGCACTCCAAAAATGTCCGGATCCGGAGCTGGAGGTAAGTGGATGGCCTCTTCCGTTAAGAAGAAGGATATCAAGGAGCTCCGGGAGGCTAGATATCTGGCCAAGGAGATCACTCATCGACTCCCGGCCAAGGGACAGATCGTCCCCACTCCTGAGCCCCACGAGAGGGTTGTGTTTCTTACACATTTCGTCCGCGGGCTGGGGTTCCCTCTTCATCCATTCGTCCGTGGGTTGATGTTTTACTGCGGGCTGGATTTTCATGACCTAGCCCCCAACTTTATACTCAATATCTCAGCATTTATCATTGTGTGCGAAGCCTTTCTCCGCATCCAGCCTCACTTTGGCCTATGGCTGAAGACCTTCAACGTGAAACCGAAGGTGGTGAGCTGTCAACAAGCAGAGTGCGGAGCCATTATGGTGGGCAAAATGCCCAATGTCACCTGGCCCGAAGGCTCCTTCACGGAGACGGTGAAGGGATGGCAGTCGGGGTGGTTTTACATCACCAAGCCGCGTGACACCGATTGGGTAGCAGCCCCCGGATTCCGATCCGGAGTTCCGATGCGGCTCACTTCCTGGCAGGAGAAGGGTGTGACCTGGGGATCCTTGGACGAGATAACTGGGCTCCAGACATGCGTCCAGAACATGATAACCAAGAAGATCAAGCTTGTGAATGTGATCCAGGTTATGTTCATTCACCGAATCCTTCCGTGCCAACGCCGGACTTGCTATTTGTGGGAGTACGACCCCGCCGAGCACCAGCCGCTGCTAGGGATCTTCGGCACAACGCACGAAGGCATCTGGAAGGCGCTCTTCAAGGTTGGCGAGACGCCCCCGCCTGCGATTGGAAATCGCGGGCTTAGCTCATAGCGCCAGGCCAATCCGGTAAGTCTTTTAATGTTTTCGAGGTATACCCTTCACCGGCATATTTTGAGGATGGATACTAAGCTCCTCCACCTACTTTACCAGGCTTGGATCGAGGTGGCGGAGCAGATTAACTGTCCAACTCCGCTTCCTGAGGAGGAAGAATTTCCACTTCTGACGAAGATGTTTTTTTCGGTGCCGTATGACGTGCCAGAGAAGACGGCCAAGAAAGCGGCCAAAGGGGCCAAGAAAGGCCCTTGCCAAAAAGGCGTTCCAGACATGTCGTCCGAGGACGAGACTTCCTCTTCGTCCGATGACGACGACGAAGAGGAAGAAGAAAACAATACCCCACTTGAGGTGGGGTGGAAGAAGAGGGCGCCCCCCGGATCCGGAGGCGAAAGTGCCTAAGAGGGTTAAAGGCTGCCAAGCGGATAACTCCGTGTAATATTGACATAGTAGTCCGGAGCGACCTCGCCGGACCAAGCCTCGGGCCGCTTCGTAAGTACCAGAATCCGCAAATGCATGGCCTTCCTGGTTTGTTATATTGACATATTGTAAGCTTTGTTACTGCAGTCCGGCAGCGATGACTCCCCGCAATCCTCAACTGAGGATTCATTGGACTCGAAGGAGATGGCTAGCATGTCTCCGCCACCTGCTCATTCTGCCTCACCCAATGGTGATGACAAGGTGGTGTCCAAAAAGGCTTTCCCAGGCCGGGGGGGGGGGGAGATTCTGGAGATCATCGGGGTGACGCCCCAGGATGACTCTTCGGCCGCCGGACATGCGGGGGAAAAAGTCCCCATGGGGACTGGTGACGGGGCCCGAGTTCCCTTCGGACCTCAGCCGGATACCATTCCGGAGATCTACATGGCTCCAGGGTCCAGCGAACGACATTCCCTGCGAGGGAATGTGCCTGTTCCACCGGCGACCTATGTCCAACCAGAGGCGCCGGATAATCTACTGGAGGCGCTTCTATTGTGGATGAACATCGTGTCCTTATGGACACGGTGATAGACAAGGTTTAGTTCGTCAAAAGCGGACTGACCGAAGCCTGCACTAGCCTTCTAACGGGATTTGAGGTAAGTTGTGTAATTGTAGGAAAAATATCACAATATAGACAGTAGCCCCTGATGCTCTGTTTGGTGTTCGGGAAGAAAAGCCGAACAGAGGATCAAGAATAAATATCGCAGGAGTCTAACATGAGTTGTCTATGTGAATAAGCAGGTATCGCTTCAGGCTGCCACTGCTCATGCTAGTGAGGTCTCCGGACTGAAGCAGAAACTGGAGCGGGCCGAGGAGGAGCTCGGCCTCGTGAAGAAGCAGCTGGAGGATAGCCAAGGTATGCAGTAACCTGTGGGTATATTTCGAAAAAATGAATAGTCTGACTGGACTAATGTGTCATAAAATTTATTAGGGGCCACGACCAAGGTGGCAACCCTTAAGAAGGCGCTAGCCGAGGCCGAGGACAAAGCGTCCAAGGAACACACCTCGCGTGAGAAGCATGAGGCCCGGGTTGTCGAGGCGCAGCAACAGCTCCAGGGCGCGATAGAGAGATTTGAATCCCTGGAGCGCGATTGTAAGGCGCAAGAATCCGAATTGGCGAAGGTCCGCCAGAGCGCGCAGGATGCACGAGCCGAAGCCCAGAGCGCCCTCTAGGAAATTCAGACGGCCAAGAAGATTACAGCGGGTAAGTCTTTCACCATGCATAGCAAGTATATAGAAGAAACGCTCCTTGTACTTATCCTGAATTTGGATTTTCCAGGGGCGTTTATGGATCTGCCGCACGGTGTATCAGATGCTACCAAGTATTACAGAGCCAAAGAAGGGTTATCTACGGAGAAGCTATTCTGGTCCCAACATCTGGGATCCGAACATCCGGTGCCCTTCAGCGACCAGCTAAAGCAGTTGGTCGAGCTGCACAGGTTGGCAGAGCTAGCCATGAAGGACCTGATAGTCCGGCTGTGGCCTGCCGATCCTATACCTAGCAGCTACTTCGGACTTGTGCAGCGGCTTGTGAGTGCCTGTCCGCGGTGAGGAAGTCCTGGATTAGGGGGTCCTCGGACAGCCGGACTATATCCTTTGGCCGGACTGTTGGACTATGAAGATACAAGATTGAAGACTTCCACCCGTGTCCGGATGGGACTCTCCTTGGCGTGGAAGGCAAGCTTGGCAATACGGATATGTAGATCTCCTCCCTTGTAACCGATTCTGTGTAACCCTAGCCCCCTCCGGTGTCTATATAAACCAGAGGGTTTAGTCCGTAGGACAACAACAATCATACCATAGGCTAGCTTCTAGGGTTTAGCCTCTACGATATCGTGGTAGATCAACTCTTGTAATACTCATATCATCAAGATCAATCAAGCAGGAAGTAGGGTATTACCTCCATCGAGAGGGCCCGAACCTGGGGAACATTGTGTCCCCCGCCTCCTGTTACCATCCGCCTTAGACGCATAGTTCGGGACCCCCTACCCGAGATCCGCCGGTTTTGACACCGACATTGGTGCTTACATCGAGAGTTCCTCTGTGCCGTCATCATAAGGAAGGATGGCTCGCCTCGTTGTCAGGGACAACATCACCTCTGTGCGAGCCCTGGCTGTAGGCCAAACTCTCCGACTAGGCGGCTTTGTCATGACCGCTTGTTCAGTCGCTGCGCCGACGATGACTTCTCGGGTCATCAAAAATTGCCTCAACATCGGCTCGGAACTTACCGAGCGGATGGATCCAATGGAGCTCTCCTGTTTGAACGAGCTCTTGGATCGCATCGCCGCTTTGGGAGTCGCTACGGACTATGATCGGATTGGGCTTAAACCCGACCAAAGGGAGATTAACTCCCCGCCGGTCACCCATCAGATAGCAGTGGTGGAGGAGCAATGCAGCGATTCTTCCTCTATCTTGAGGACAAACTATGTCCGGATTCCCGAGCTCTCTGAGCCAGATACCCGTCTACGGGAGGACATCGCCCAAACCCTGAACCTAGAATCAGGTAGCGGGCCGGACCTACTGGGCAAAATCCCGGAGCCCGAACTTCCAAGATCGGAAACTCCTCCGCCCCTGGGTCTCAGATCGGGTCAAGGTCCAGACCTAAATCCACCCACCCACCCAGGGACACGACTCACTGTGCTTCCTCGATGCATATTCCGGTTACCACAAAATTAAGATGGCGGAGTCCGATCAAGCCGCAACGGCATTTATCACTCCATACGCCCCTTCTGTTTTAACACAATGCCCTTCGGGCTCAAAAACGCTGGTGCAACGTATCAATGCATGATTCAGACATGCCTGGAAAAACAGTGGAGGCATACGTAGACGATGTGGTCGTCAAAACCAGACACGTCGAATCCTTAATAGACGACTTGAGGCTCACGTTCGACAATCTCCAAACATACGACATCAAGCTCAATCCGGAAAAATGCGTTTTCGGCGTGCCCACCGGAAAGCTCCTGGGCTTCATCGTCTCCAGTAGAGGAATTGAAGCAAATCCAGCTAAAATCCGAGCTCTATCACAGTTGGCTATCCCAACTGACCTCAAGCAAATCCAGAAGTTAACTGGATGCGTGGCGGCCTTAAGCCGCTTTATCTCCCGATTAGGAGAAAAGGCACTGCCCCTTTATCGCCTTCTTCGGCGCACCGAACACTCCGAGTGGACGGACGCGGCCACGACCGGATTGGAAGAAATAAAAGCCATCCTGGCTACCAACCCAATCTTGGCCGTGCCAATGTCGGCGAACCAATGCTGTTATATATAGCGGTAACTCACCAAGTTGTAAGCGCAGTGCTCGTCGTCGAACGAGAGACGGACGGACATAAATTCCCACTTCAAAAGCCGGTATATTATGTATCCACTGTGCTCACTCCATGCAAATCACGGTACCCACATTATCAAAAGATAGCGTACGCGGTATTTATGGCATCCCGGAAATTACGACACTACTTTCAAGAGTGTTTAATCTCGGTGGCCTCGGAAGTACCACTCAACGACATAATAAACAACCGCGATGCCACAGGGCCAGATTGCCAAATGGGCTATCGAGCTCCTCCCATTCGACATAACATATAGACCACGACGAGCCATTAAGTCGCAAGTACTGGCCGATTTTGTCGCCGAGTGGACAGAAGCCGAACTCCCTAAAGAATACGGCGCGTACTCCAACTGGATCATGCACTTCGACGGCTCTAAAATGCTGGCTGGTCTGGGGGCTGGCGTCGTTCTGACGTCCCCCATCGGAGATACAGTCCAATACATACTCCAAATACTATACACAGACTCCAGCAACGCCGCCGAATATGAGGCCCTGTTACATGGTCTCCGGATGGCAGTTTCCATTGGCATTCAATGCCTGGAGGTGCGTGGGGACTCGAACCTCGCAATATCTCAAATAAATGGAGACTTCGACGCCAAGGATCCAAAAATGGCGGCTTATCGCAACACCGTCCTCAAAATGTCAGCTCGGTTCGAGGGGCTTGAATTCCACCATGTGGCTCGGGAAAACAATCAGGCCGCGGATATCCTCGCCCGTATCGGTGCTAAGCGCGACCCTGTCCCACCTAACATCTTCTTGGAAAGGCTGTTTAAACCATCCGTGGTATGGGAAGGGGACACCAGTAACAATAGTCCGGACCCAGCCACAACACCAGATACCGAACACTCTGACACAATCGGAGGCTCTGCCACCGAAATAACACCTTCAGCCCACATGATAATGGCCGTCATCACCCCGTGGACAGAACCATTCCTGGCCTACCTAACCAGGCAGGAACTACCCGAGGACCAAAATGAGGCACGCTGCATAGTGCGGCGGTCTAAAGCCTACAAGGTCCACGAGGGAGAGCTTTATAAGAAAAGCACTACCGGAGTCCTTCAAAGGTGCATCTCCGAGGAGGAAGGGCGGAAGCTTTTGGCAGAAATCCATGCTGGACTCGGCGGCCACCACGCCGCAGCCCGGGCCCTTGTAAGCAAGGCCTTCCGTACAGGTTTCTATTGGCCGACGGCCCAAGCAGATGCACATGATCGGGTTCAACGCTGCATCGGTTGCCAGCTTTTTGCAAACCAAAGCCATATGCCACCTACCGCTCTCCAAACAATCCCCATTACTTGGCCCTTTGCGGTCTGGGGGCTTGACATGGTCGGACCCCTCAAAGGGGGAAGCCATAAGAAAAAATACTTACTAGTCATGGTGGATAAATTCACCAAATGGATAGAAGCCAAACCTGTCAAAACGGCCGAATCTGGACCAGTGATAGACTTCATATCCGTGGTGGTACACCGTTATGGTGTCCCCCACAGCATCATCACCGATAACGGCTCGAACTTCACAACCGACGAGGTAAAACTTTGGTGCAGCAACATGGGCATCAAGCTCGATTATTCGTCTGTCTATCACCCGCAAACTAACGGTCAAGTCGAGCGAGCAAATGGTCTTATAATGAGTGGCATTAAACCCAGACTAGTGCGGTCCTTAAAGGAATCAAACACACATTGGGTAGAGGAGCTCGACTCCGTACTATGGGGCCTGCGGACCACGCCGAATCGCACTACCGGATACACACCGTTCTTTATGGTGTACGGCGCAGAGGCGGTACTGACCCTGCGACATAATTCATGATTCACCTCGAGTGCGCATGTATGAAGAAAAAGAGGCCGAGCTCGATCGGCAGGACAGTTTGGACGCCCTGGAGGAGGAGCGTGACGTGGCAAAAGCCCGTTCCGCATTCTATCAGCAACATGCTCGAAGGTATCAAAGCAGAGAAGTACGGGCCAAAGCTTATAACGTTGGTGAACTCGTTCTACGCCTACCGGAGAAGAAAAAGAACAAGCTCAAGCCCAATGGGAAGGTCCCTTCATTATTGACTAGGTTCTGACCGGTGGAGCGTACCGTCTGCGGGATGCATCGGATAATCGACTCGAGCCAAACCCATGGAACGCAGCCAGACTCCGAAGGTTCTACGCCTAGTGCCGGACTCTATGTTCGTCTCCTTACCTTCGTCAATTTTTTACATATCCGCTATCTGTCTTTTCTCTCTTCTTTTTTCATTTTCTTCAAGGCCTTAAAAGGCTAAATTGTGTCTTGACTACACAATCTTGACGCGCTAACCGCGCTCATTATACCTGGGGGCTTCTTATACAGAAGCTTAATATAACTATTTTCCGGGCTTTATGCCCCACACATGTGTTATTCTTCCACATGTACCTTTTTTCGCCATTATATGCATCGATATGACTTAAGTTTTGGCCAAGCTGGGTTGCCTGGCTCTTGTGTTTATGCCCTATGTTCCCGTTAATTCAGCTAGGGCATAAGGGAAGCACCTCTGCGATTGTTACTGCCGGGTCAGCCGGATGTGTACCTCAGACTGGGTGAAGCCGAAAGCTAGCGTTCTTAAGGGAATACTCGGTCGGTGAACAAAAGATGACTTTTATTCATTTTAATACATGCCCCCAGATGTTTATAGCCTGCGTCTCTTTTCGCAGTTCGGACATGCACATTAGGGCATGCGTACCCAGGGAAAGGAACCCTTAACGGAACTATTCTCCCTGGAAAGATGTTTCTTACTATCCATGTAATATAACATAGCTAGTTGGGTACTTGTCTGTTCAAGCACTTATGACCCCTACGCCTGGTTTCCACGCGTACCTCAGTTCTTACATAACTGAGCGGGTATTCGGATACACTCCGGACTATCAGGTCCAGAGGTAGAAGCGAAAAGGTCCGCCATGACAAATGATTTACAATCCGGCTAGGGACAATATATGTCACTTGAAGTACACAGTCACTTAGACTGACTAAATTCTTCTTCTATACCATCCAACAGGCTGTCTAGCCTACAATCCTGTTGGGAATACTTTGCGGCTAATTCTACTTGGTCATACACCAAACTGACGGGGATCTCTTTCCCATCGGGCCCCACAGGTCCGACCTCGGCCATGTGGTTTGGGTCAGCTTTGGTATATCGCATCTTCACCATGGCCCAGGCTTCCCTTGCCCCTTGTCGGCAGGCTGATATCTTCCATAATCGGAAGCGCCGCCGCGCTCCCTTGAGCTTCTCTATAAGCTCCCCCATGCCTCCTGGCGAGGGAACGGATGGCCACAAGGCTTGGGCAATACCCTGCATCACCTGCCGAACTTGTTCGTGCAGTTGTGAGAGCTCTGGTAGAAGATCACCCACAGACCCGGGCATCTCCTCCGCGGGACGACCCATCAGAATACCTGCAGACATAACTCTGTTAGCCGGCTTCTTTGCCGAACTCTTTCAAAAGTTCATTCAAGCACTTACTGAAAATGCCGCGCCGAAGCCGCTTATTCTCCTTCACGGAGTCTGCAAGCTGGGCTCGAACATCTTTCAGTTCCACGCCCAGCTGGACATTGGCGTCTTGGAGATCATTTTTCTCCTGCCTAACCCGCGTAAGCACACGCTCGCTAGCATTTAGCTGTCGATTAGCACGTTGCGCATCGCCCGGCACAGCCTCCGGATTCACTCCGGAGTGATCTGCAACATCTATTGTTAGATTTGCATGTATGCTGCATACTATCTGGTACCTGTCATTCTTTGCAACGGAAACAAGTGTTACCAGAGGGGGCCTTCTCGGACTCCTTCAGCGCGGCAACTGCGGCCCGTAGCTGGGCTTTGCACTCTTCCAGCTCTTGAGGCAATTGGGTATTCTTCTCTATAAGAACCTGCACAAATAATGATCCTTAAATCAGTTGTGTCAACTGTTTCAAGTCTCAGGGGCTACTGATATATATAATCATCAGATTTTCTTACCCGTATATCCTTTACATACTGGTCTGTGGCTCTGGCAATACCATTTTGAGCAGCACGGATGCACGCGTCTCCTGAGTTGAAGGCATCGAACGCCTCTTGGGAGAAACAAGCGTCATGGAGTACGGCGCAGCGGCGCCGGTGATTCATGGCGCTCTCCACTTCGGAATTAGTAGCGGATAGCCTATCCGCATCCTCTGTAGGAGGAACATCCAATGTTCGCCCCGAATTAGGTTCCGCCTCTATGTCCGGTCCTAGAGCCCGACTGGTGGAGGCGTGATCGGCAACCTCTCCGGATATAGTCCGGCGAGCGTTTTTCCTACTAGGAAACGTGGACGTTATTATATTTTAAAAGACGACAACCACGGAGCGAGGTTCTGTATCATACCTCTGCGATGGCGTCTCAGTCCTGACCGCCTTCCTTTTTAGCCTACCCGGCTTCGGTGCCCCTTGTTGGCGAGTCACTGCGGGTTCGGCATGGCGTCCCGAGGGCCTTCCCTGTAAGACACCATATGTGTACGGTAGGTGAAGTGCAAAAAAGGGATCCTTCTCGGAAGTTGGGACTCCGATTTTACTTACATGCGATGCAGGGAGTAGCCCAGGATAGTCGGCTATGATGGCCACCATGGCATCATCGCAGCTCAATTGATAGAATGTCCTGTCGATCAGCTCCACAAATATGTCCGGATCCTCTTCGAGTCCGGGATCGAGGGCCCGGTCAGGGTCCTCCGGTTGTGGAGGCGGGCTGTTGACCTCCCTTACAGCTTTTCGCAGTTCCTGCCATGAAACGACAGTAAGTACTTATGACAAAGAATGCGGGAAGGCCGGGAGTAAAAAGTGACAGCTCACCTAGCTTGGAGGGTTGTACATGGAGAATCCATCCCGTGGCTTAATGCGGATGAACTCCTCTTCCTCTCCCTTGTACAAATCGGACAGAATTTTTGCTAGAGCAGCAACTGAGTCTGGTCCCTTACGCCCGCAGCGGGTGGCATCATCTTCCCCGTTAAAGTGCCACATGGGGTGCCCTCGATATTGAAGTGGCTGTACCCCCCGCATTATACATATTGACATAACCTCGATTATTGTCAGTCCTGATTGAGCCAGCATTTTTATCCGGCCCATCAGGTAAAGGACTTCTCCGTTATCTTCCTCCTGAGGGCTCCGAGGGCGCCAGCTGCAGCGTTTCTTCAGGGGAGCGTTGTCGAACTCAGGGAGGCCCATCCGAATAGGGTCCGGAAGGGGGACGTCCTCCATATAAAACCACTCCGAAGGCCAGTCCTCGGATGTCTTCTTCGGAGTACCGGACAGGTATCCGGTCCCGGCGATGCGCCATATTTCGGCTCCACCCACTTGGTACAGTGACCCCTCCTGTGTACGGGGTACGAGGCAGAATAGCCTCTTCCATAGCTCGAAATGAGCTTCGCAGCCCAGAAACAGCTCGCAGAGGGCGACATAGCCAGCAATGTGTAATATGGAGGCGGGAGTGAAATTATGCAGCTGGAGGCCATAGAACTCCAGGAGCCCGCGGAGGAACGGATGAGTTGGAAATCCAAGCCCTCTTAATAAGTAAGGGACGAGGCATACCCGCTCCCCCATGGATGGGCTGGGAAAGATCTCCGCTTGCTCCCCGCCATTATAGGTGGCGAGCCCGGCTCGAACGGGGACCATATACACTGGGGGGAGAAATCCCTGGGTCTGCAACTCTACTAATTGGCTGTGGGGGACGGAACACTTCTTCCAATTGCCAGGCTTAGGACTACGGGAGCGAGAGGAGGAGCTGTGACGACCGGCCATGTTGGAATGGATTTTTTCCGGGCGCGCTCCGATGGATACTCGCTGTGGGAGGATGGTGTGATCTGGATCTGAGAATCCCCGTCTCTTTAATAGACGATTTACCCACATGGCTAGGGTGGCGATTGCAAAAATGCCCCGACTTCTTGCATTCGCTCGACGCGTGGGGAATATCCATTATTAGGTGTGGAAGCCAAGGAGTGCAACATTTATGGGAAGCCAGACACTAGTCAAACAAGTATTCAGAATTTGGAGAAGAACCCGCCTTGCAATGCTGAAGACAATCTGCGAGCCGGACTCATCGCCATTGAAGCCTGGTTCGGGGGCTACTGAGGGAGTCCTGGATTAGGGGGTCCTCGGACAGCCGGACTATATCCTTTGGCCAGACTGTTGGACTATGAAGATACAAGATTGAAGACTTCGACCCGTCTCCGGATGGGCCTCTCCTTGGCGTGGAAGGCAAGCTTGGCAATACGGATATGTAGATCTCCTCCCTTGTAACCGACTCTGTGTAACCCTAGCCCCCTCCGGTGTCTATATAAACCGGAGGGTTTAGTCCGTAGGACAACAACAATCATACCATAGGCTAGCTTCTAGGGTTTAGCCTCTACGATCTTGTGGTAGATCAACTCTTGTAATACTCATATCATCAAGATCAATCAAGTAGGAAGTAGGGTATTACCTCCATCGAGAGGGCCCGAACCTGGGTAAACATTGTGTCCCCCACCTTCTATTACTATCCGCCATATACGCACAGTTCGGGACCCCCTACCCGAGATCTGCCGGTTTTGGCACCGACACGCGGCTCGAAGCCGTGAAGCGGTCAGTCTGCATTGAAGGTGCGCATATGGCCTATGCCCGCGTCAAGACGCATTGGGCGAAGCTGGATGCCAAGAAGCTAATCACTGAGGGACCGCCGGAGGGCAAGGAGCATCGTCGACCCGAGCACTATTTTGACGGTGTTCTGGAGGGGTCACGCCTTGTGGCGGAGCAATGTTCGAAGGATGTTATATTCCCATGAGAACTTGTATATTTCCTTGTTCTGTAATATGGAACAATGATGTTATGTAGTATAATGTTTATGATTTAAATTTTGCTTCCTGTGCGGCCGTTTATTAAATCTGAGTGTTGACCAGTCGTCGGCTTCTGCCCCCACGTAGATAGTACGGGGGTGTTCGGGATATATCTAAACACTCTTTACTCCACATTCTGGTCCTTAAAGGAGGTGTTTAGCGCAACGAACAAGGCAATCAGACTATGCGGCCTTTACCGCCCTCACTTAGCCATAGGAGTTTGGCAATTAATAAAGTTGGCGAAGCCCCTGGTGTTCGGAAGGCCGAATTAGGGGCGTTATACACGCCTAATCGGAAGAACCGATTCTTCGCAAGAAGCGCAAAAAATCTCCAACGATTTGGAACCTCGCGAACAGCTGACCGGCTCTCGCCGCATCATGACAGTCAGTTTTCGGCTTTCTCTACTGAGGTGCTCGTCCGGATTAACCGGGACACAATCGCAGTAGTTCTCCCTTTACTACCCTAGCCGATATAGCGGAACGTAAGGTAGTAAACACAGGAGCCGGGCAACCTAACTTTTGACCAAAGACATGATTCGGAGCCGATGCATATAATGCTATAAGTTCGGGGTGCCGAACTGTACTGTAAAAGTGTTCGGACTTTTATTGCCGCGATGCGGGGTGTAATGAAGCCCCTGGCATAGCAGTGCGTACCATGGTGTACGTGTGCAATGAGTAATAGATACTACGGTGAGGAAACTGAAAAAATGAAGTAATGAGCTGACGCCACCATTTATTCACCATTGTGATGTAACTAGTACGTCGAGGCGTACTTTGTGCAAGTAATGCGATGAGCGAGTAAGGCTATTTAACATGCCGTAACCAAGGGCGAGCTGCGTGTGGGTATGTAAAACAAGTGTGGCAATCGTTTATTAGATATCACCTGGGGGTTCCCCTGTACGCCAAAGCTCCTTGCCTCCTTGGTGTGTTCTGAAAGCGGGTTGTCCGTATAGACCTCGAAAAGAGAAGAAAACCCATGAAAAAAGGTAAAAGCGGGTGAATCCCAGGGTCGGTCGAGCCGTACTGTGGATCGCGAACGAGTTATGCCTTCGTCGATACCCATGGGGTTTTTGAATGCGTAGTTTATGTACACGCGGCAGCAATGCCGTTGTCTCATCTGGGCTGGGACGGAGGCCGAATTGCTAATTCGGCTCGTGACGAGCCGAGCTGTCCTGCTGCAGTGTTGTCCGGACCCTCTTGATGATGTCTAGGGGCTCGGCAGCCGGATTATGATGCTGCTTGAGAAGGCTGCTCTGTATTTCTGCTGCTAGGGCGGCGGTGTGCTCCTCTGTATGGAGGGAGCGTTCCGTGTTTCCATTTACTGTAATGACGCCACGTGGACCGGGCATCTTGAGCTTGAGATAAGCATAATGTGGTATCGCGTTGAATCTAGCGAATGTAGTTCGTCCGAGCAGGGCGTGATAGCCGCTGCAAAATGAGACGATATTGAAGATTAGTTCTTCGCTTCGGAAGTTATCCGGGGAACCGAATACTACTTCCAGCGTTATTGAGCCCGTACAATGGGCCTCTATGCCTGGTATGACTCCTTTAAAGGTAGTCTTTGTTGGTTTGATTCGTGAGGGGTTAATGCCCATCTTCCGCACTGTGTCCTGATAGAGCAGGTTAAGGCTGCTACCACCGTCCATTAGGACTCGTGTCAGGTGAAATGATCGGGTCGAGGACCAGTGCGGCTGAACCGCCATGGCGAATGCTGGTTTGATGATCTCGGCGATCGAAGGTGATCGGGAACGACGACCACAGATTGAATTTTGGGGCGACTGGCTCTACCGCGTAGACGACCCTGAGTGCTCGCTTACGCTCCCTTTTTGGGATGTGTGTGGCGTATATCATGTTCACCGTTTTGACTTGAGGGGGAAGTGTCTTTTGCCCCCCAGTGCTCGGCCGTCGGGGCTCCTCGTCATCGTCCTCGTTCTATGATTCCCCTTTTTTGCTGTTTACCTTGCTGGCTTGTTTAAAGACCCGGCAATCTCTGTTAGTATGGTTTGCCGGTTTGTTTGGGGTGCCATGTATTTGGCGAGGACGATCGAGTATGCGGTCCAATCTAGATGGTCTTCCGCTGCTCCTTTTATAGGGCTTCTTTCGCTGGCCGGACTTGGAGCCACTGAATCCGGCGTCGACTGTGGTGTCATCGGTGTTGTTGCCATTGCTTCGATGTTTGTGTCTATTGCACCGGAGCTTGCCAGTGCTATCCTTGGCCTTGGAGGGGCCTGTCTCGCTAGCTGTGCTGTTACTACGAGCCAGCCAACTGTCCTCTCCCGCGCAAAAGCGGGTCATGAGTGCCGTGAGGGCTGCCATGGACTTCGGCTTTTCTTGGCCGAGGTGGCGTGCTAGCCATTCGTCGTGGATGCTGTGTTTGAAGGCTGCTAAGGCCTCGGCATCCGGACAGTCAACGATCTGGTTCTTTTTGGTTACGAACCTAGTCCAGAATTTTCTGGCTGATTCTCCAGGTTGTTGAACTATGTGGCTTAAGTCACCGGCGTCTGGTGGCCGGACATAGGTTCCTTGGAAGTTGTCCAGGAAAGCTTCTTCCAAGTCCTCCCAGCTGCTGATAGAATTTCAGGCAGGCTATTGAGCCAGTGTAGAGCTAGCCCCTTGAGCTTTAGTGTGAGGTATTTGATGGCGTGGAGGTCATCTCCTCGAGCCATATGGATATGGAGAATGAAATCCTCGATCCATACTGCGGGATCTGTTGTGCCGTCGTATGACTCGATATTGACGGGCTTGAACCCCTTGGGGAATTCGCGATCCAGTACTTCATCTGTGAAGCGGAGAGGGTGTGCGGCACCTCTGTACCGGGCCGCATTGTGGCGTAGCTCTGATGGAGTCCGTCTGCGGCATTCGGCCCGGGCGTGGCTAGGTTTGTCAAGTCCAAATAGGTAGCCGTCGTCGTGCCTCGAGGCACGGCCTCGCGATCTGTAGATCGATCTTGTATGTCCTGCTCTACTGTCCAATTCTTGTCGGAGATCGTATGTATGGTCCCGAGCTGGTCTGTCCCTGTTTTTGCGAGGCGGTGGGGCGGGCTGCTGTTCGGCCTAGGTTGCCATTTTATCCCGACTGCGGGGTGGCCGGTCCGCCACGTGGTGGTCGGTCCACATTGCGCGAGGGAGGTATGGGATCTGGTGCCTCCTCATCAAACTGAGGTAGCAGTCTGCGTTTTGGGTAGCTCTTGGCTGGGCGCTTGAGGCCGTATTCTTCAGCTGTCAGGACATCAGTCCATCTGTGGACGAGCAGATCTTGTTCGACTTGAAGCTGCTGTTGTTTCTTTTTCAGGCTCCTTGCAGTGGCTATGAGCTGAAGCTTAAAGCGCTCCTGCTCCAGAGGATCCTCATGCACGATGAAATCGTCCTTGCCGAGGCTTGCCTCCTCCTCGGAGGGCGGACGGTAACTATCGTCCTCCAAGTCATCTTCTGTGGCCTGTTCGTCAGGGTTATCTTACCTGTTTCGTGTTCGTCCTATTCGGATGTAGCTACAGGGTCTTCGTTGTTTTCGGCGTCGCCCGGAGTGCTATTTTCTCCGGTGCCAGTGTTGCCGTCTTTTGAGCGTCGAGGCTTAGAGTGGCGTTTGGGGCGCCGACGCTTGGACTGTGTTGCAGAAGGTTTGTTCGCGTCTGGCTCTTCTTTTTCGTCGCCAGATCCTTTAGGTGTATGAACCATGTACAGTAAATGGCTGGTCTTGGCCTTGCTGCTTGTTGGCATCGTCGTCCATATCGTCGATGTCTTCGGAGCCATAGTCAAGCACGTCAGTTAAGTCATTGATGGTGGCTATGAAGTGGGTGGCGGGTGGGAAGCAAAATTCCTCGTCATCCGCCTCTAGCTCGAACCGAACATAGTTCGGCTGTGAGTCCTCCTCCAAGGACAAGTTCTTTAAAGAATTTAGCACGTCACCAAAAGGTGATTGCTGGAAGAAGTCTGCGGTGCCAAATTCGAAGATCGATAATCGATCCAGCTCGGTGTCTGCAGGCGGCGCACCTGATCCGGAACGGATAGCCGGAGACGAGTCCGGAGTTCTATTGACACAAACATTGCTTGATTTTGAGTCCATGTGCGGCTCCAACGCCGCGGGCTTTGTGGCCTCGGAGGGTACGATCTGCGTCGGTTCTGCGGCCGTTGCAGCAACAGGATCCATCTCCTGGCTGTGATCCGATGACAGATTTAAGTCATGTTCATCGAAGAGAGGGGGAGCAATCGCCACGGTCTCAAATCCATCGAAGATCAAGTCTCCATAGATATCCGCGATGTAGTTCAAGCTTCCAAATCTGACCTGATGGCCACGGGCGTGACTATCGACCTGCTCCAGATGGCCAAGCGAGTTGGCCCGCAGTACGAAGTTGCCGAACACAAAGATTTGTCCGGGGAGGAAGGTTTCTCCCTGAACGACGCCATTACTAACGATTGAAGGGGCCATCGAGTCCTTTGCCGACGGCACAGTGGAACACTCTCAATGAAAGCACCAATGTCGGGGTCAAAACCGGCGGATCTCGGGTAGGGGGTCCCGAACTGTGCGTCTAGGATCGATGGTAACAGGAGACGGGGGACACGATGTTTACCCAGGTTTGGGCCGTCTCTATGGAGGTAATACCCTACTTCCTGCCTGATTGATCTTGATGAATATGATTGTTACAAGAGTTGATCTACCACGAGATCGTAATGGCTAAACCCTAGAAGTCTAGCCTATGTGAATATGGTAATGAATATCTCCCTATCCGGACTATGCTCTCCGGTTTATATAGGCACCGGAGAGATCTAGTGTTACATGTGGTCGGTTACATAAGAGGGAATCTTCATAGTCGGTCGCCTAGCTTGTCTTCCACACCAAGGAGAGTCCAATCCAGACACGGGTATAGTCTTCGGCCTTCATATCTTCACAGCCCATCAATCCGGCCCATGGATAACAGGTCGGACGCCTGAGGACCCCTTAGTCCAGGACTCCCTCAACGGCTTCGATTTCCCCCTCCCGGAGGGAAGTATCCCTGGCGGAATCTCTCCGTCGAAAAGCAAAAGTTCTCCTGCCAAGTTTCACCTCGATATGGCGGTGCTCCATCCCTAATGTCCTCTCCTTATTTTTTTTCTAGGGCAAATGGGCTTATATACCATAAGATGGGCACCAGAGGCTGGCCAGGGGCCCCACTACCCTCCAGGGAGCCCAAGAGGGGTAGGCGCACCCTAGTGCCTAGTAGGGACCTGGGTGGCCCCCTCTGGTACTTCTTTTCTCCAGTAATTTTTATATATTCCAAAAGAAATCTCCGTAAAATTTCATCTCATCTGGTATAGTTTTTTCAGGTCCAGAATTCCAGCTGTCGGTAATCTCCCTCTGTGTGTAAACCTTGCATATTATGAGAGAAAAGGTATTAGAATTGCTCTACAAAGTGTTATATTGATTGGAAACACTGTAAATAACAGTAGGAAAACATGATGTAAAATTGACGTATCAGGGGTTCCGAGGAGAAAGCAGAGAGCCCGGGCCAAACTGGGTCATATAGTGGACTTCGTCTATATAAAACCACTCGGATGACCAGAAGTTGGTATCCTCCAGAGTATTACTTGGAAGGTATTCAGTCCCTTCAATTTGGTAAACCTCGGCAACTCCCACATCGTATAACACCCGGTTGGGGAGCAGTGCATTATGCAAAAAATACCTCCGCCAGAGCCCGAAGTGTGTGATACGTCTACAACGTATCTATATTTATGAAGTATTCATGCCATTTTTACAACAATTTAATATGGTCTTGGTATGATTTGATTAGAACTAACCTGGACTGACACTATTTTCAGCAGAACTACCGTGGTGTCGTTTTTTGTGCAGAAATAAAAGATCTCAGAATGGGCTAAAATTTACGGTGATTTTTTATGGACCAAAAGAGACCCCCGAAGCACCGGAGCTGGACCAGGAAGTGTCCGAGGAGGCCACAAGCCTAGGGGGCACGCCCACCCTCCTAGGGCGTGCCCCCCGGGCTTGTGAGCCCCTCGGGCACCCCCTTGATGTGAGACCGATGTCAAAAATTCCTATAAATACCAAAACCCCCAAAAAGAACCCTAGATCGGAAGTTTCGTCGCTGCAAGCCTCTGTAGCCAAGAAAAACCAATCGGGACCCCGTTTCGGCACCCTTCCGGAGGGGGAAATCATCACCACAGGCCAACTTCATCATCCCAACAGTCTCCATGACGAGGTGGAAGTAGTTCACCCTCGGGGCTGATGGTATGTACGAGTAGCTATGTGTTTGATCTCTCTCTCTCTCTTGTGTTCTTGATTTGGCACGATCTTGATGTACCGCGAACTTTGTTACAATAGTTGGATCATATGGTGTTTCTCCCTCTCTATCTCTTGTGATGAATTGAGTTTTACTTCTGAGGTTTCACTATTATTGGATTGAATACTTTTATGGGTTTGACAACACTTGATGTATGTCTTGCATGGGATACCCGTGGTAACAACGGGGTGTTCTATTGATTCACTTGATGTATGTTTTGGCACTCAATTCGTGCATTTCTGAGGTGACATTGGGGTAATCTATGCATAGGGTTGATGCACGTTTTCATCCTTGTTTCTCCGGCAGAAATCTTGGGGCACTCTTTGAGGTTCTTTGCGTTGGATTGAATATTATGAATCTGAAGTAGTTCGATGCATATCATATAATTGACCGACGGATACTTGTGGTGACATTGGAGTATCTAGGTGACATTAGGGTTGATTGATGTGTACCATATGTTGTTATTTAAGTACGAACTCTAGGGCTGTTTGTGACACTTATAGGAATAGTTCAAAAGATTGATCAGAAAGAATAACTTTAAGGTGGTTTCGTACCCTAAAAGCAATTTCGTCTTATGTTCTCTGCAATAGGAACTTTGGAGTGACTCTTTGTCGCACGTTGAGGGATTGCCATATCATTTAATTATGTTATCATTGTTGAGAGACTTTGCACTAGTCAAAGTATGAACCCTAGGCCTTGTTTTCAAGTATTGCAATACAATTTTTGCTCACTATTGTTACTAGTTACCTTGCTGTTTTTATATTTTTAGATTACAATAACCTATATCTACTATCCAGATTACACTTGTATCACCATCTCTTCGCCGAACTAGTGCACCTATACAATTTACCATTGTATTGGGTGTGTCGGGGACACAAGATACTCTTTGTTATTTGGTTGCAGGGTTATTTGAGAGAGACCATCTTCATCCTACGCCTCCCACGGATTGATAAACCTTAGGTTATCCACTTGAGAGAAAATTGCTACTGTCCTACAAAACTCTGCGCTTGGAGGCCCAACAAGAGTCTACAAGAAGAAGGTTGTGTAGTAGACATCAAGCTCTTTTCTGGCGCCGTTGCTGGGCAGGAATGCTTGAAGGTATATCTTTAGATCCTGCAATTGAATCTTTTAGTTTCTTGTTTTCTCACTAGTTTAGTTTATAAAAGAAAACTACAAAAATGGAATTGAGGTTGCCTCATATACTTCATCTTTATAATGTCTTTCGTGAAAATGATGGAAAAGAAAATTGTGCTCAATTGATTGAAGAAGAATTCAATAAAATGTTCGGCATAAAATCCTTGTATGATGAGCATGATTGAAATGTTGTTAGCATTAATTCTATGAATATCCATGATGCTAATGATGTGCAAAGCCACAAGCTTGGGGATGTTATGTTTGATGAAGATGATATTTTTTGTCCCCCAAGCAAATTTATTATGATGATAGCATGCCTCCTATTTATGATGATTATGTTGATGAATGTGGGTTTGGAAGAGTGTCAACTCTAGGTAATGATCCCACTATTTTGGAGGGCGTCGAATCTTGTTAAAATATTTATAAAAGTGGATTTGGAGAGGTCAGACTTTATTTAATGGTGAATCCACTATTTTGGAAGCGGTTTCAATTGATTATGATAAAAAGGTTGTTATCTATGATGATTATTGTGATGACATGTATGCTATAAAGAATGATGATAACCATGAAACTTGTCATCATTATTTTGATGTTCAATTTGATTATGACAATCAAGTATCTCATGATAGTTATTTTGTTGAGTTTGCTCCCACTACTATTGATGAGAATAAATTTGCATATGTGGAGACTAGTAAAATTTCTATGCTTATGAATCATGAAAACAATGATTTATGTGATAGTTATATTGTTGAATTCATTCATGATTCTACTAAAAATTATTATGAGAGAGGAACTTATATTTTTATACATGTCAATAATATCAAGTTTCCTCTCTATGTGTTGAAAATTTTGAAGTTATGCTTGTTTTAACTTCCGATGCTAGTTGATTATTTTTCCCATAAATTGTTTGCTCAAAAAATCCATATGCATAGGAAGTGGGTTTAGGCTTAAATGTGCTAGTCATATGCTTCATGATGCTCCCGTTATGTTTCAATTCTTATCTTCTATGTGAACATCATTGAAATCATCATGCCTAGCTAGAAAGGCATTAAAGAAAAGCGCGTGTTGGGAGACAACCCAACATTTACCCCTACTTTTTTTGTGTGTTCACATGATTAAGCTACTCTATTAATCATCTTTTATAGCTTATGTTTCAATAAAGTACCAAGTAAAGCCTTTGGGATAATGTGGGTGATAGTTGACTTGATTCTATGCAAAAATAGAAACTTTTGCGCCCAGTACCAGAATTGTTAAAAATCACTGGAGCGTCGAAAAATTCTGAATTTTTTAAACATTATTTATATACAAATTTCCTACCTTTTCCTAATTTTTCATAATTTTTGGAGTAACATAAGTATGGTCATTATTCAGATCATTACAGACTGTTCTGTTTTTAACAGATTCTGTTTTCAATGCATAGTTTGCTTGTTTTATAGTTTCCGTTGCTTATATTGGTCATTATAATTTCTAGAAGTTGTAGAGTACAATAGGAATTGTGTGATAAAAATTATTAATCTTGTCTTTGACAGTACCCAAGTGAATGATTTGCTATATTATACTAACGCATCTCACAAAGTTCCGTTAAGTTTTGTGTGATTGAAGTTTTCAAGTTTTGGCTAAGATATCGATATGAGGAGAATAAGGAGTGGAAAGACACTAAACTTGGGGATTCACAGGGAACCCCAAGGTAATATTCAAGGAATATCCAATCAACTAAGCCTGGGGATGCCCCAGATGGCACCCCTCTTTCGTCTTCAACATTATTGGTAACCTTAACTAGAGCTATATTTTTATTCATCACATGTTATGAGTTTTGCTTGGAGCATCATTTTATTTTGTTAGGATTTTCTTGCTGTTATTTAGATTTTTTTGCATCTTTTAGTTCAATAAAAAGGTCAAGTATAGCCTTTACCATGCTTATTTTACAAGTCTATATGCTGTTGTTTTGAAAACGGAAAGTTTTCTATCATAGTCTGGATTCTTGTGGAAAGTTAGAATGTGATAAAATCTTGAAATTTTTACACAATGAGTAACAAAAAATTTTCTACAGTCTGGTAACTTTTCAGAAATTTTTGGAGATAGGGATGTATGAGTATAATTGCACTCTTTACAGACTATCTTGTTTAGACATATTGCTGTTATGTGTGCATTGTTTGCATATGTTTGCTTGTTTAATGATTCTATTTGAGGATAGCAGTATTAAATAAGCAGAGGCATTTAGTATGCAACGTCAAATTATAATTTTAGTGATTTTCTACAGTACAAAACCATAAGGTTTTGCATTGATTCATACTAAGTTATCTCACGAGTTCTTGTTGAGTTTTGTGTGGATGAAGTTTTTAAGAATTAGGGAAACCGCGATATGAGAGGAATTAAGGAGACACAAGAGCTCAAGCTTGGGGATGCCCAAGTCATCCCTAGCTAATATTTTAATAAGTCTCAAGCATCTAAGCTTGGGGATGCCCTGGTTGGCATCGCACCTTTGTTCTTCAACAGTGATCGGTTAGTATCGGTCGAGCCTAAGTTTTTGCTTCTTCACGTGATATGTGTTATCCTTGGATTGTCATTCTATTTTGTTTTGCTTGCTATTTGAATAAAATAATTAAGATCTATTTTTTAATGAGAGAGAGTCTTCACATAGCTACTTAATTATTTGACTACTCATTGATCTTCACTTATATCTTTTTGGAGTAGTTTGCCATTTACTCTCGTGCTTCAATTATATTATCTTGAGAGTCTTATAAATAGTATGGCAATTTGCTTAGGTTATGAATTTAGTCCTAATATGATGGGTATTCAAGAGGGAAATAATAAAAACTTCCATGAAGATAATTGAATATATGAGAAGTTTGATTCCTTGCATTTGTTTTGAGATATAAAGATGGTGATTTTAGAGTCATGCTAGTGAGTAATTGTAGATTAGTAAGAATATTTGTGTTAAGGTTTGTGATTCCCGAAGCATGCACGTAAGGTCTCTAGTTATGCGATGAAGTTGGAGCATGATTTATATTTGATTGTCTTCCTTATGAGTGGCGGTTGGGGACGAGCGATGGTCTTTTCCTACCAATCTACCCCCTAGGAGCATGCGTATTAGTACTTTGTTTCGATAGCTAATAAACGTTTGCAATAAGTATGTGAGTTCTTTATGACTAATATTGAGTCCATGGATTATACGCACTCTCACACTTCCACCATTGCTAGCCACTTCGGTACCGCGCATTGCCCTTTTTCACCTTGAGAGTTGGTGCAAACTTTGCAGGTGCATCCAACCCCGTGATATGATACGCTCTTGCACACATAAGCCACCTTATATCTTCCTCAAAACAGCCACCATACCTACCTATTATGGCATTTCCATAGCCATTCTGAGATATATTGCCATGCAACTTCCACCATTCCATTTTATTATGACACACACCATCATTGTCATATTGCTTTCATATGCATGAACCATTCATATAGAGTCATATCTTTGTTCTAGTATTGACTTGTAAGTAAATAAAAGTGTGATGATCATCATTATTAGACCATTGTCCCAAGTGATTAAAGGGTGATGGAGGCTATGATTCCCTCACAAGTTGGGATGAGACTCCGGACTTAATTAAAAAAAGAGGCCAAAGATCCCAAAATAAATAAAAAGGAGGCCAAAGAGCCCAAAAGAAAAAAAAGAAAAAGAAAAAATGAGAGAAAAAGAGAGAAGGGACAATGTTACTATCCTTTTCCACACTTGTGCTTCAAAGTAGCACCATGTTCTTCATGATAGAGGGTCTCCTATTTTGTCACTTTCATATATTACTAGTGGGAATTTTTCATTATAGAACTTGGCTTGTATATTACAATGATGGGCTTCCTCAAAATGCCCTAGGTCTAGTGCATCTGTTGCATGGCATTCCCTACTCCTTGCGTAGACATCAATTGATGGGCATCTCCATAGACCGTGGATTAGCCTCGTCAATGTGAGACTTTCTTTCCTTTTTGTCTTATCCACACAACCTCCACCATCATATTCTATTCTACCCATAGTGCTATATCCATGGCTCACGCTCATGTATTGCGTGGAAGTTGAAAAGGTTTGAAATGTCAAAATTATGAAACAATTGCTTGGCTTGTCATCGGTGTTGTGCATGATAAATACTTTCTGTGATGAAGATAGAGCATGACAAGATTATATGATTTTGTACGGATAACTTTTTTTAGCCATGATATTTTGAGAAGATATGATTGCTTTATTAGTATGCTTGAAGTATTATTGTTTTTATGTCAATATTAAAATTTTGTTTTGAATCTTATGGATATGAATATTCATGCCAAACAAAGAAAAATTACATTGATAAACATGTTAGGTAGCATTCACACTTCATAAATTATTTCTTTTATCATTTACCTACTCGAGGACGAGCAGGAATTGAACTTGGGGATGCTGATATGTCTCCAATGTATCTATAATTTATGAAGTATTCATGCCATGTTTACAAATATTTTATATGGTTTTGGTATGATTTGATTAGAACTAACCCGGACTAACGCCGTTTTCAGCAGAACTATCCTGGTGTCATTTTTTGTGTAGAAATAAAAGTTCTCAGAATGGGCTGAAAATTTACGGTGATTTTTTATGGACCAAAAGAGACCCCCAAAGCACCGGAGCTGGGCCAAGAAGTGACTAAGGAGGCCACAAGCCTAGGGGGCACGGCCACCCCCCTAAGGCGCGCCTCCGTCTTGTGGGCCCCTCAGGCACCCCCTTGACGTGAGACCGACGCCAAAAATACCAATAAATACCAAAACCCCGAAAAGAACCCTAGATCTGAAGTTCCGCCGCCGCAAGCCTCTATTGCCATGAAAAACCAATTGGGACCCCATTCCGGCACCTTGCCGGAGGGGGAAATCATCACCGGAAGCCATCTTCATCATCCCGGCGGTCTCCATGATGAGGAGGGAGTAGTTCACCCTCGGGGCTGAGGGTATGTACCAGTAGCTATGTGTTTGATCTCTCTCTCTCTCTCACGTGTTCTTGATTTGGCACGATCTTAATGTATCTCGACCTTTGTTACTATAGTTGGATCAAATGGTGTTTCTCCCTCTCTATCTTCTTATGATGAATTGACTTTTACCTTTGAGGTTCACTATTATCGGATTGAATACTTTTATGGATTTGAGAACACTTGATGTATGTCTTGCGTGGGATATCTATGGTGACAATGGGGTGTTCTATTGATTCACTTGATGTATGTTTTGGCACTCAACTCACGGATTCCCGAGGAGACATTGGGCTAATCTATGCATAGGGGTTGATACACGTTTTCATCCTTGTTTCTCCGGTAGAAATCTTGGGGCACTCTTTGAGGTTCTTTGCATTGGATTGAATATTATGAATCTGAAGTTGTTTGATGCATATCGTATAATTGACCCACAGATACTTGTGGTGACATTGGAGTATCTAGGTGACATTAGGGTTGATTGATATGTGTCATATGGTGTTATTTTAGTACGAACTCTAGGGCTGTTTGTGACACTTATAGGAATAGCTCAAAAGATTGATCACGAAGAATAACTTTGAGGTGGTTTCGTACCCTACAAGCAATTTCGTCTTACGTTCTCCGCGATAGGAACTTTGGGGTGACTCTTTGTCGCACGTTGAGGGATTTCTTATGTTATCATTGTTGAGAGACTTTGCACTACTGAAAGTATGAACCCTAGGCCTTGTTTTCAAGCATTGCAATACTGTTTTTGCTCACTTTTGTTACTAGTTACCTTGCTGTTTTTATATTTTCATATTACAAAACCTATATCTACTATCAAGATTACACTTGTATCACCATCTCTTCGCCGAACTATTGCACCTATAAAATTTACCATTGTATTGGGTGTGTTGGGGACACAAGAGACTCTTTGTTATTTGGTTGCAGGGTTGTTTGAGAGAGACCATCTTCATCCTACGCGTCCCATGGATTGATAAACCTTAGGTCATCCACTTGAGGTAAAATTGCTACTGTCTTACAAAACTCTGCGCTTGGAGTCCCAACAAGAGTCTACAAGAAGGTTGTGTAGTGGACATCAGTGTACCTCGCATCCGAGGTGCATCTCGCCAAGGGCAACAAACCCTATGATATGTAAGATTGAGTTGGGAGTGAGGTGGTGGAGTCGGAGCCCATAGAACTCGAGCAAACCCCAAAGGAAGGGGTGCATTGGAAATCCCAGGCCGCGGAGAAGGGAGGGAACGAAGCATACCCCTTCACCCTCGCGTGCGGATGGATGGCTTTCTGCGTGTGTTTGCCCTTTCATGGACGTCAATCCTGGATGGCTTTTTGTATGTGCTTGCCCTTTCAGGTACTACGACGGAACTCGCCTGTCGAGCCAAGACTCTGGAATGGAACTTTGAGAATATCGTCCTCGGCATCGAAAACCAGTTCAGGGTCTACTGAAAGTGTCCTGGATATATGGGTACTAACCCAGCTGGCCCGTAGTCCTTGGATGGGTCGGTGGGCCCTTGTTCTCTTCAAGGTGGACTCCAGAAGTTGCATGCCTGGGCGTGATTAGGGCTGCCTCTGCCGAAGACTTGACGTATACTCCAAGACTTCTCCTGTCGCCTCCATGGGATCCCCTTGGATACCGGCCATGTAACCCTAGATGCCCTACCTGGCGTATATATATAAGCCAAGGGGTTTAGCCCGTGCAGGAGGGGGGGGAATCCCAATTGCATTCACCTATCTCTAGGGTTAGAGCACAACTTACGGTCTCGACGTAGATCCAGCTTGTACTCGACGCATCTCCATCAATATAAACAAGAGCAGAACATAGCGTTTTACCTCCATCAAGAGGGTCCAGACCTGGGTAAACATCTTCTCCTTTGTTCCTGTTACCACCGATCCGAGATCCGTAGCTCGGGACCCCCTACCCCGAGGTTTGCCGGATTTTACACCGACATACGTCCACAATTAAGGTGATGATTCTTGGTGCTAGATTAAGTTTCGAGGTGTGTGAAACAAGAGACTTAATTAAAAATATCTAGCCCCACACTAAACTTTGTCAATACGCGTGCCCCCCTAGAAGATCATCCATCTTCGGCACCCTCTTGTGTACGCGGCAATTCACTATTCTTAATATGGTGAAGCCCAAGGAACTGTTAGCAAATCGTCAACAACGAGAGCCGATCGATTGTCAGAACCTTGTAAGAAGCGACATCATGCCATTGATGAATTGAACCAAAGCAACACTCGAGGGAAGCATAACAAGAACATCACCCTCACGATCACATGTGATCTAGATCGCAACCTACATCTACTCATAAAACCTGGCTCTAGTACTGATGTCTACTACGCAACCTTCTTCTTGTAGACTCGTGTTGGGCCTCCAAGCGCAGAGTTTTGTAGGATAGTAGCAAATTTCCCTCAAGTGGATGACCTAAGATTTATCAATCCGTGGGGGCGTAGGGTGAAGATGGTCTCTCTCAAACAACCCTGCAACCAAATAATGAAGAGTCTCTTGTGTCCCCAACACACCCAACACAATGGTAAATTGTATAGGTGCACTAGTTTAGTGAAGAGATGGTGATACAAGTGCAATATGCATGGTAGATATAGGTTTTTGTAATCTAAAAATATGAAAACAGCAAGGTAACTAGTAACAAAAGTGAGTGAAAACGATACTTCAATGCTTGGAAACAAGGCATAGGGTTCATACTTTCACTAGTGCAAGTTCTCTCAACAATGCTAACATAATTGGATCATATAATAATCCCTCAACATGCAACAAAGAGTCACTCCAAAGTTTCTATGGAGAACGTAGGACAAAAACACAGATCAACCCCTATGCATAGATTACCCCAATGTCACCTCGGGAATCCGCGAGTTGAGTGCCAAAACATACATCAAGTGCATCAATAGAACATCCCATTGTCACCACAGATATACCATGGCAATACATACATCAAGTGTTCTCTAATCCAATACTCAATCCAACATAACGAAACCTCAAAGAGTGAGATTCAATTAATCACAAGAAGGTAGAGGGGTATAAACACCATATGATCCAACTATAGTAACAAAGGTCGCGGTACATCAATATCGTGCCAAATCAAGAGCACGAGAGAGAGATGAAACACATAGCTACTGGCACATACCCTCAGCCCCGAGGGTGAACTACTCCCTCCTCATCATGGAGAGCGCTGGGATGATGAAGATGGCCACCGGTGATGGTTTCCTCCTCCGGCAGGGTGCCAGAACGGGCTCTCGATTGGTTTTTGGTCGCTACAGAGGCTTGCGGCGGCGGAACTCCCAATCTAGGTTTATCACTGGGGGTTTCTATATTTATAGAAATTTTTGGCATCGGGAACAAGTCAAGGGGGCCATGAGGCGACCTCAAGATAGGGAGCGCGCCCTCCACCCTTGTGGATGCCTCGTGGCTCTTTTGGCCCAACTCTTTTGCTTCGGGGGCTTCTACTAGTCCATAAAAAATCATCGTAAATTTTCAGCTCATTTGGACTCCGTTTGATATTCCTTTTCTACGAAACTCAAAAACAAGGAAAAAATAGAAACTGGCACTGAGCTCTAGGTTAATAGGTTAGTCCCAAAAATAATATAAAATAGCATATAAATGCATATAAAACATCCAAAACAGATAATATAATAGCATGGAACAGTCAAAAATTATAGATACGTTGGAGACGTATCAGGTACCACTGTTGGGAAACATAGTAGAAAAAATCGCACCTACGATCACCCAAGATCAAGATGAAGATGCATAACGGGTTGGGATCGCGATTGTTACCGTCGCCTAGTTACATCTGAAGAAGAACGTGTTGGTGTAGATCATACTCGGAGTCCCTCAAACTATCACAGAACGGTCCCTTGTACCACGCATGAACGACCCCTCAAACCGAAGACCGAAAGCATGACCTCTCTACTTGGTTGCAAGCGTGCAGCCTTCATGATCCGTCAGTGCTTCGTCGTTGTCGGTGCAACAAAACTCGGGGTCCGTTGCCCAGACTATGCATAGGCCGAAGGACAAGATTACAGCACTCAAGATCAGACCAAGCACAAGAGATCAGTCCTTTGAAGGACCAAAGTGCACATCAATAGGACCAAGACTAGCCGGAGAAGCAAGACATCACAATGGGAAGAACCTCCCTTGCCGGGCAGGCGATCCTAGCAAGGTTGGGGTTACCCCTGGAAGCAAGCCTCCAGGTCGTCCCGGTGGGCCTGTCGGGGCTTGCGGAGGCAAACCACTCCACCACACCACCTCACAGCGACGCAAGTCATCGATCAGTGCGGTGTCAAGCCCCTAAGTGACTAAGTGGCCGCTTCCTGCCAGATGGAAGCCACTTCCTACAGGAAAAACCTCCAAATGACACCCGTCCTAAGATGTGTCAAGCAAGCAGGCGCGAAGCTGGCAAAATAGCCCGGCAAGGCTTGCCGGGCGCACTATGATGTGACAATGAGCGGTGCATTTAATGCGCTTTGTCTTCCTGCAGAGTTAGGTATGATATCACTGTTTGCTATCTAATCAACATGTAATGACTGATTTGCCACTATGGTGACCCCTTCATCTTTAGAAGGAGGCCCATGGCAACCGTAAAAAGGATTCGGACCCCCACGCATTCATCCGCGCGTAGCCACTCTCGCCTCGAGGAAACCTTGCCGGGCAAGAGCGCCACGTTCTCCACCAGTATCCACCATCAATCCACCAAAGCAGGAGTAGGGTTTTACGCCTCACAGTGGCCCAAACCTGGGTAAAACTGCTCGTGTGATCTCTGCCGTACGATGTTGCGGTTCTCTGCTCTTTGTGCAACGTGCACAGCCGCCCGCCGAACCAAAAGGGCCTCATGGCCCCATAGGTGGCCGTGGTTTCCCACGACATCTTTGGCCCACCAGGTAGGGGGATCACTTGCGCGAACCAGAGAGCGTAAGCAGCGCGTCATATTCATCGCCATTTTCATCATCAGCGGCTCCATCAACTATGGCGCCCAAGAAGAAGCCCGGTGCCGTAAATCACCCGTCCACCTCGAAGGCCCTTGCACCCGCGACCGCCGACGTCTTGGGGGATGCGGGGACACATGAGGATGTGGACACTGCGGGGGACGTGGTCGGTGCAGGCAGCATTGTCACCACCTCCCCCGCGGCCGAAACAGGAGCGGGAGACACCGGAGAAGTATGCCACCAACAACATCCCGGTGACCACGCTCCGCGAGGTACGGATAGAGAGATTATTCCTTCGGTCCCTCCTTGCCTAGCCGAGAGACATAGCCATGGTGGTGACATTCGCTCCGAGGCGAATCGCAATCCTCCGGCCGCCCCCGTTGCGGGCGCGGTCGTAGGACGTGCACCGCCTCTGGAGCAAACTGGCCCAGCCAATGCTCCGAACGGAATCATTGGTTCGCACGAGCCACCACGTCGTCACTACGCCATCCAAGCGACTGGCTCCCGGCGATGGGAGCCCGGCGTAGCCACCGCCGACACCGTCAGGAGCCGGGCGACGCTGTTGTCCACATCATCATTGCCTATGCCAAGTACCGCTTCAGAGGCCATGTCGCCGGCCCAGCTGCTGTTGAGATTCCTGTCGGTGGCCGATCAGATGGATGAGTGGAGAGCCACCATTCAGAGTCTGATTGGCTTTGCCGAGGCTGGGTGCTCACAGCGAGCTGGCCCGCCACGGCCTCCCTAGACGACAATGGAAGCCCACACTGCTGGCCGTGCGAAAGGGGCCACCCCCATGATGCAATCCCCGCCGCGGCAACCAGCACGAGGGTTGCGCGACCAAGAGCTTGATGGTGCCTCGATGGCTTTATCTGATCCTCGAGCACATCAAGGCTGACGGCGAGCCCCGAAGGATAGGCAGAGGGAAGGCATGCGCGTCACCATTGAGCAAGGGTCGATGAGCCCACGCACGGTGAAGGCGGGTACCTACCCTTCGAGGCTGGGTGCCCTGCCTTCACCCGTGAACTGCGGCAAGTCCGTTGTCATCCTCTCACACTTTTAAGGCAGAGATACCAGAGAAGTATGATGGAAGACTGAACCCGGCAGAGTTCTTGAGCATCTACAACATCGCCGTTCAGGCTGCCGGGGGCAGAGATGAGAAGGTTTTTGCCAACTACTTGCCTTTGGCACTCAAGACGAACATGAGGTCTTGGCTGATGCACCTGCCGGAAAACTCCATCTCGACCTGGGCTGACCTGTGCCATGAGTTCATTGGCGCCTTCACAGGTGGCCACCAAGAACCAGGGCGGCCCAGCGATTTGCAGCTTCTCCCGCAGAAGGAAGGTGAAACCCTGCAGAAATACATGCAGAGGTTTCGCCGAGTCCATAGAAATATTCCAGATATCCACCTGGCAGCTGTGATAGCTGCATTCCAGTCCAACGTGCGCAACCGCCGAATACATTCAAAGATGAACGTTCGGTTGCCCAACACTGTGAAGGAGCTTTACACCTTGGTGGACAAGTGTGCTCGGGTGGAGGAGGGGAGGAAACTCCCTGGAGAAGAGGATGGCGTCGACATCGACTCAGAGGATGACGACGAAGCTACCAGTCAGAAGAAGAAGAACAAGAAGCGCAGTAAGAGGCGCAAGGATAAGGCAGTAATGACCGTTGAGGGATCGGGCATGCCTAGTACCAGCAAGAAGTCCATGGCTGAAGCTCCCTGCAAGGAAGTTTCTGCATGCACTGATTGCCGGGAGGCTGTCGCTACCAAGAAGGCTGGGAAAGGTGATGGGCCGTACTGCAAGATTCATCGGACAAAGGGACACGATCTCCAGGAGTGCCATCAAGTTGAATAGCTCGTCAAGAAGCAGATGGCTGAGTATGAAAAGCGAGATAAGGAGAAAGGTCAGAATGGCACTGGCGGGAAGGGTCGAGGCGGCGAAGCAAGTCACCCCGACAATGCTCCTAGGAATCAAGGAAAACCCGCCAGTGGTCGAGAGAAGGAAGATTACAATGATGGAAGTGATGGAGGGGATGAAGAGGAAACCAGCGAGCAGGAATTCCAGAGGGCCACTGACGCCATGTGCACTGACGGGGGTGAATCTCTGCATTCCTCTCACCGCCAACTTAAACAGTGGGCACGTGAGGTCAATGCCGTGGAGCCGGCGGCAGACTCTTGGAAGCCACTCAAGTGGTCACGCACGCCCTGACTAGCTATTTGTCTTCTGGTGCTCACGGGATGGTGGTTCATGTAAAAAAATATCTTTCCTTATCTTACCGACTTCGGCCTTTCGAATACAAGCTAGACACCATATGGAACATGCAACCACATATGACACCGTGAAGTTAAAGCAAGCACCTGGGATGGTGGTACATTGCGAGTGAGGTCATCAACTCCAGAGCTACGTTTACCGTCTCCATCTGCTGACACTGCACCCTTTATAGCAATGTAACGTGTCTTGCCTACCCGCATACGAAGCTGGAGCGACTTCTCTCTTTTCTTTTTGGCTTCTCTCATGGCAGCAGAGTCTGAAATACCCTTGCATAAAAACACAATAGTGAGAGTAAGGGTGAAGTGTGTGCAGAACTAGTGCACCGTAAAAGTAGCAGATAGCAGGTGGCTGAAAAATAAATGACAGGAGACATATGATAGCTCTACAACATTACATGGCAAACAAAATTAGATTCTACTCCGTATGATTTTGTAATATATGAGCACCGGAAATGCAGGTACTCCTCCAGCACACCACCACATGTGGTCATATCTAAGATAACAGTCGGCTGAAAATAAATAGGTCAGTCGATTTTTTTAATGAACCGTCCAATCTATAACGAATGGGCAGATGGCCTTCGTCTACCTCCCGCCAGTCACTGTTGACGATCTTTCTCGAACCGCCAGCGACCACCGGCCCATACCCCTGCCTCCGCCGCCCCGCCCTCCCATCGACCTCACACCACCGCCGTGCTTGGCAGCGCCCCCAGGCCATCCCTTTAATCCCAGCCGACCTCCAGATCGGGCGCCAGTAGCTCTAGGCCGCACACGCCCCTAAGATAAACACCAAGGCGCTGCTTCCCCGGCGTAATAGGCGTACTAGCGCCTATTACGCCGGGGAATGCTTCCGTTAGTTGGGAATCAACTGGCCAGAAATTGAAATTCAGGGGGGCGACGGACCTCTAGCTAAGGTGAAATAGTATATGAGGAGAAACCTTGTGCATCGCGAGTTACTAGGAACATCTAGTATCAAGAAGAAGCAGTCAGCTAGTGTCTTCTGTGGGATGAATACCGTGCAAGCAGAGACGTAAGATTTGCATGAATAAGGGAAGAGGAGTACCTTTTTCGGTTGCCGGTGTGGTCACCTCCACATGTCGCGCCGATCTTCTTCTTTTTACCGGGGAAACCGATGTTCTGGAGGGTGCAGGCTTGGACGAACCCATGGCCAAATTGTTGACTGTGTTGCCGTGGCCGTATGTCGGCGGAGGGGAAGCAGATCCGAGGCGGTGAAGGACGGCGTAGCAGGAACAGCTCCGGTGCGGTGGAGGGTGGCGAAGTTGGAGCGGCAGCGGCGAGGCGCAGGACGGCGTGGTTGAAGTGGCTTGGGTACGGACGGCTCGGCCTCGGCTTCAACTACTAGCCGTGGAGGGCGTTGCGGTTGAGGTTGCGGTGGATGACGACGTCGGGGTATCGGCTCCGGCGTGATGGAGGAGGGGGACGAATGATGGGTGGGATGGGGTGGCGGACGGAGGACGCCGGGGTTTCGCGGCTGGTGGAGAGGTAGTTTTGGCGCCCACGGAGTACGAATGGGGAATCGGATGGGTGGGGGGAACCATGTTTCGGTCTGGGACGCGCTTGTTTTTGGCTTTTTTGAACAGAAGATGGGACACGCTTGTCTGAAATTTGGGGAAAGTACAAACTTTGCCCCCCTCTTAAATTTCGGACCTACTGCGGGTCGGGGGTAGGATGGTAATCCCAGGTGTCCCAAATAGTGGGAGGGAGCGATTTCAGCCGCGCGCATGTGTGCTTAGGCGGCCATTGTGTATGAATGTTTTTCGGATGCGGTTGCGTGGCGTCTAGATGAAGCTACAAACCTACCCCGGTTTAGACCTTTGGACGTCGGGCCGGTAGGTTTCACGGGTCGGAGTTATTAGAAAAGTAATTTCCTTGTACTACCAAACATTGGTCTCACACGGTTTCGGGCGAGTAGAGGCTCTTTTGGCGCTTCGTTTGAAATTTTGAAACACAAGCATTCACGTTTAGAGTACTCTTGAACTATGAGGATTGACCTAAATAGACAACGTTATATTTGACCTTGTATGTTTGAAAACCTCATTAAATTATCCGCTTCTTTTTGAAATTTTGACACTTCAAAATCCTATAACTACGATTATTTTGGAATGGAGGAGCTAAATTTGAATCTATTTTGTACACGACTACATATGCTATTATGTACAAAATGAGAGCAAAGATTGGTGCCCCCATAATTTAGGTATGGTTTACAAATGCCATGATATCAAATTCAAATAATTGAATGGACTTCATGTTGAATTCGATTTTTTTAAACCACCTTAAGTTGAATTCAAATGTATGCTAGTTCATAGGTACCTATTTATAATGTCCATTGTGTAACTTTCGTATGTATAATGTGCTTTACACACACAACATGAACTATACTCACGTTTATATTCGATTGCTAAAGCGATGCATTGTCTGGAGTTCAAAATACTAACTATGTGGATCAATTGTGTCGAATAATAACATAGACATGCTCAAATTCGATAGAATTTAGATGTCTGATGGATCAATGACCGCTCCTTACGCGAATTGCAAATATCATGATCCCATCCTAATATTTGGATACAATTTATATCTTTAATCAATGTATAGAGCAGTCTTTTACGTGTAGTTTCACTCTCCATCGGTGGTCTCTCACACATGCTCACACACTCTCTCCCGAGGTGTCTTTCTCGCACACACACTCTAGATATAACCCTCCCTCCCTGTCGTAACCATTTACAACTGTTTTCACTAACCTTTATCACAAGCACTCTTCCTCTCGCAAACATACACACGCACAATCCGCATCGACCCTTTCTATATACATGGATCTGCCTACGTGTCTCATGTACGCACATTATCTTTACGCCTGTCTCTCACGCATTGTCTCACACCTCGCTTCCTAATCGACGAGTACGATTCTAGCAGAGCATTCTGTAGGATGCCCCTTAAAGTTAGGTTGGATGAATAGTAATATCAGAGATAAAGGGGTTACCTTAGTCCGAGAACCTACGGTTACAAATCCTAGCAGGCTTTGTCAGTGGACACAGAGTCCTTCACAATTCTGCTATCTTTGTCTTGTACGACTAGTCATCCATGGGTCTTCCTAAATGCGTCATGGGCCGACCAATGTGGCGCAGGACGGAACCGAACGAAGGGCCTCACCTCGACCCACCGGACCTCACGCGGTGACACACCCTCTGCCCCCACGTCTCATTATCTTCTCACACCCACACATACCAACACAAACATCACACACACAGAAACTTTCTCCTGGTGCCTCTATTCCCTCCCCTCTTGCATACACACACTCAAGGGAATGGAATCTCTTGTCGTGACATCATATTCGTCTCTCTCTCTAGACCACTCTCATTTCTCGTGCTATCTCTCCCACGCCCCCCCGTCGGCCCCTCTATCCATGCCTCTCTCGAATACGTAATACAGACACATACCTCTCTAGGCCCCGCCAAATGCATCAACTACACATTCACACATGTTACATCACGTACCCCATTGATCTAAAAAGCCCTCTCTTCACGTTTATTTCGCATACAACATTCCTTTTGAATAAAGTGTGGCCAAAAAATTATTTTAGAGTTTCTACATATATACAACATTACAAAGTTATATGGAGGAGTACAAACGCTAATTTGCATTGCATGGTGCCCACAATGATATTTATTCCGCACGGCGAATTTGTATATTTTTATACTATATACAAAGTTAGTCATAATAAAGAGAAACAAAGAGCATCTCTCTCTCCATCGCATACCCCCCTGTACGCCCCTTTCACGTATGCACACAAAACTATCTCCAGGTCCTCTAAAAGTAAGCCCCCAGAAAATTCACGCATGTTTCATCTTTCTCTCGCGATATATGCAATGACGATCATTGTATTTGAAGCGAAAGCACGATACGTACATTGGACTTCAGAATCCACTCATTACGGTCACCATTTACGTTTAGTGGTTATTATACAGTCACGGGCTCACCGTACAACTCTGTATTTGCTCATGACATGACTAGTTGACCAGTTAAACGCTCCACGTGGCACCTCTAGTGTTGCATCACATTATCTCACTACCATCGTGCCCACCTGTCACTACTAGGAAAAGGGCTATAGATGGAATGGCCACTAATGGCGCACTGTACATGTGGTGCGCCATTACTAAATACTAATGGCGCACCATGTGTCGGTGCGCCATTAGTAATTTTTTTTAATTTTTTCAAAACTACTAATGGCGCACCGTGGGATGGTGCGCCATTAGTAGTTCAACTAGTAATGGCGCACCACCCCACGGTGCGCCATTAGTAATTATGTTTCAAATTTTTTTTCAAATTTTTTTATTTTTTATTTTTTAAACTACTAATGGTGCACCTGTGAGTGGTGCGCCATTAGTAGTCACTCCCACGGTGCGCCATTACTAGTTGAACTACTAATGGCGCACCACTCACAGGTGCGCCATTAGTAATTTTGTTACAAATTTTGTTTGTTTCAAATTTTTTTTTTGAAAAACTACTAATGGCGCACAGTTGGGGAGGTGCGCCATTACTAGGTGAACTACTAATGGCGCACCACCCCCACGGTGCGCCATTAGTAACTTGGCCCATTCCACCGAATGCACCCCCCCCCATGGACCGCCTTTTCAGTTTTAAAAAAAATATAAGAAAATGATGGAAATGTCAAAAAAATAAAATAAAATAAGTTTCCCATGTGATATGTGGTCTAGTTGTTGGGAAAATTAACAAATATGAATTTCGACTTTATTTGCAAAATCTCTCTGGAATTTCTTAAAATGGGCATAACTTTTGCATACGAACTCGGATGAAAAAGTTTTTTATATGAAAAATCATCTACTCGAAAAGTTACAGCCGAATTTAATAGAAAAACCTAACAAACTCAAGAACATTTTCAAAATCCTCAAAAACCTAACAGAAAAAAAGATACGGGGCTTTTAAGATCTGGAGAGGCAAAAAAATTGAAAAAAAATCAAACTTACTAATGGCGCACCTGCCCATGGTGCGCCATTACTATCTTCCCGCCTTTAAAATTCAAAATAAATTAAAAAAAGTAAAAAAAAGTTACTAATGGCGCACCTGCCCATGGTGCGCCATTAGTATCTTCCCGCCTTCAAAATTCAAAATAAATAAAAAAAAGAAAAAAAAAGTTACTAATGGCGCACCTGCCCATGGTGCGCCATTAGTATCTTCCCGCCTTCAAAATTCAAAATAAAATAAAAAATAAAAAAAAAGTAATGGCGCACCTGCCCACGGTGCGCTATTACTATGCCGTATATATGGCTGGGCGTGTCCTCTCCTCCTTACCTCTTCATTCTTCTCCTCCACTCCACCTCTCCTCCACTTCATCTCCTTCTCCCTCCTCTCCGGTGAGCTCCTCCTCCCTCCTCTCCGGTGAGCTCCTCCTCCCTCCTCTCCGGTGAGCTCCTCCTCCCTCCTCTCCAGTGAGCTCCTCCTCCCTCCTCTCCGGTGAGCTCCTACTCCCTCCTCTCCGGTGAGCTCCTACTCCCTCCTCTCCAGTGAGCTCCTCCTCCCTCCTCTTCGGTGAGCTCCTCCTCCCTCCTCTTCGGTGAGCTCCCCTCATGGTTTCTCCTTCCTCCTCTCCGATGCTCCGGTGAACTCCTCTCCGGCGACCTCCTCCTCCTCTCCGGCGATGTAGGCGAGCACCTCTCCGGCGACCTCCTCCTCCTCCTCTCCGGCGAACTCCTCTCCGGCAAAGGAACACGGCAAAAGAACGTACAAGATCCAAAAACAGGAACAAAATTTGAAATAATATCGTGCAAAAAAATGAGCCAAAAAAACGAGTAAAAAATGGGCAAAAAAATCGCGATCCAGATCCAAATTCAAAAATAGCAAAGGATACTAATGGCGCATCACTAAACAGTGCGCCATTAGTATGCCGAAGTTACTAATGGCGCATCCTGTTGTTGTGCGCCATTAGTATGCCAAAGCACCTGGGTATAGATGGCCCCCTGGGAGGCATACTAATGGCGCACTGTTGTATATACTAATGGCGCATCTGGGGTGCGCCATTAGTATACCAGATACTAATGGCGCACAAGTGGTGTGCCATTAGTAAAATATACTAATGGCGTGGCACTAATGGCGCACCACTAATGCGCCATTAATGGCCAAATTAGGTGCGCCATTAGTAGGCCTTTTCCTAGCATGTCGACTTGTATCTACTCTACATCTACACTCTTATAAATTACATAAAATACACTCTTATAAAAAACAGAGTTGGTGATGATGGTGTGCCTGCCATCCTGCAATATAGGCCGTCCGATTTATATCTGACGGATAGGAAAGAAACTATGGCAATTTTGCAAAAAGGTACCCACACACCCCTCCACATTTGCAAATAAGGCCTTCCCTCGTTCATCCTTTTCTCTCACAAGATAAACAAGTCATACAAATGCATCTTGATGTTACGTGCAATGCACGGGCATCTTGCTAGTAAGAATGAAAACAAACGACAAAAAAATATTTGGACGGTGGTTCGAAGTCATGACCGCGGGCACAGCAGACAAGGTGGCCTTGTATTGGTATGCTGAGCCGTCTGTTTTAACACACAGGAGCTGGTGTGGTGATTATACACACACACGCACGCATGCACACGAACTGCATCCACGCAACACTCACACAAACACATGCACCCACGCACACACGCAACACTCACACGTACACACGCAGCCACGCACGCATGCAACACTCACACGCACGCACGCAACACTCACACGCACACACGCACGCATGCATGCACACACCAGTACACCACACGACCAACACACACTCTCACGCTCAAGTGCTCAACCTACACATGCATGCGCACACATCATGCCTTGACAGACACATACACAACCAGGTGATTCCCGCGCATGGGTTGGAGCCTTGTCGCGCCTGTGTAAATTTGTGTTTATATGACCTTTTGCCTATGCGAACTGACAGGTGGGACCCACAAGGAACATGGTCAATTTAACTAGTCAACATGGCGCCACGCAGACTATTTGGCCGGTCAACAGAGTGCAATCCGATGCTGAACTGTGAGCAAGTGACCGTATAATCACCGCAAAACGTATATAGTGACCGTAATTAGCTTATTCTGAAGTTCGGTGACCGTATTACGCTTTTCTCTCTGTAGGCCCTCCAAAACTACATCTCTACACGTTCTCGCATGTTACATCTAACAACTATGCAATACAGCACTACTACTACACTCTAACACAATAAATCATATGTGTTTTTAGTTTTACTAGATATCATATTGTTACTTATAATTATTCAGTTTGCATACATTAAAATTGCCTTTGAAATGTATGGCCAATATCATCTACCGCGCGGGAAAAATTCCGCCCTTTCCTGTTTAATCGGGTTGTATCGATGGATCGTGCGAAACAGCAAAACTATAGTACTATACAGTACTACAAGTGACAGTTCACTTGGCTGTCGTGTCGTCTAATCCTCCGTCGTAAGAGTGGAGCGCTCGCTTTCATAAATCTTCTAGTCCCTTTCGCCGACATGTGGGACATCAAGCTACCGGGTCCACGTGCCATACCGGAATACAGTGCAGAGCAGCCGGGGTGAAGCACCCCAGTCATGTCGCCGGCGTAGTAATGAGCAATGAGGCGTCAAATCACAAAGCTGCACCTTTCCCGCAGTTAAGTTGGAGGGACGAAGCAACCATCACATCATTTCACTCGTTGCTGAATCCGCTTCTCCCTCATCTTCTTCAACTTAACCACGTGTTGCTTCTGCCGTTGTTCTGCCTCATGTGGGACGCGGATCGGCTTGGTAAAGAACTGACATGTGGGACCGCATGTTAGCAAACCGCCAGGACAACGTCCTCCGAAAATAAGAAGCCTAATCCTAGACTTACAAAGGGCTACGTAGCTGCTACGTATACTTTCCATCTAATCTATATATGCCCCCCTGATTTTCAGGTGGGGTGGGCCTAATCCTCTCCTTTAATCCAATCAAATAGTCCCACATCACATCAGTTCGTAACTTTACGTAAACCATTACGTGGATGTAGCATTGCTCAAATAAGAAACCTCCCCCGCCATCCGCGCGGCAAAATCACCTCCTTTTTACTAATCTTGATTCTATAATTTTTTAGATCAATATAATTGAGATTTGTATAGATAGCACACAGGAGCAAAACCAAGTGGTACGGTTAAGGGCATCCACAATGTGTAGCCAAATGTGAAAATAGCTTTTGGCATCGTGGGAACCATTGTGGACGGTGTTGCCAAAGCCAAAAAGATGGAACCGAAGCTCCCTGATTGATTGATTGAAGGAATAGAAAAATGCAACGTCTCTCCTCTTTCTCCCATGCTTGGACGCATGTAGTACAATATAGAGCACATAGTCTACTCCCCTGTCCCTTCTATCACAAATCACAAAGCAGTGAGGCGTCAAATCACAAAAGCACGGACGAAGCAACCATCATTTCACTCTTCGCTGACTCCGCTTCAGCATCGTCTTCTTCGAGAAACCATCTCACCGCACTAGTACTCCTAGTAGTACTAGTAAAGGACTTCTTGGAGGCAAATAAGGCGGTTGTCTCGGCTTGCAGGCGGCACTTGCGAAAGACTTACAGTGGTCTCCCTCAACGGTGTTCTCCGTCGAACGCACTTCGCCAAACCACAAAAAAAAAAAGATATCATCGACTTCACCGCAATGGGGAAGGAAGTCAAATATAGTTACTACCTCCATTTTTTTGTACACAAGACCAGTATATCAAAATTACAATTTGCAAAGGGCCAATAACACTAATTGAGGCAAAATTGATGGGGTTAGCAACCAAGGACATTAATATCCCCTGCATGCATGCAGAAGTGAGAAGGTTGGTTTGCATGGCGCTGCATTAATCAAGCGATGAGGAGTGAGATGGTTAGCTCTTTGGTCTTGGGAGAAAAAATACGCATTAATTGACACGTGAAACGAGGATTTGTATCGATTAAATCCCGCGAAGGAAAACCCCGCCTTTCTTTTTTAACACTAGTACTCCTAGTACGTACGTACATATCCTGTTTGGGTCTAGGCCTTGCATTGCCAAACTTTGCCACACATTTTTGCCAAGCTTGGCTAAAGTTTTCAAAATGAGAAGGAGGTACACTTGCGCACGACTGTCGCGGTCGCACCGCACCCTCACACGGTCGCTCCTGCACGCCGCGGTCGCACCGCACCCTCACACAGTCGCTCCTGCACGCCGAAAACCCAACCAAGGGAACGCACCCTCACTGACACGTGCTGTCGCATGTGAACAAACCAAACTCAGCCATTGTAACACCCTGAGGATCATGCTACAGTAACTCTCTGTGATTAAGCTAATCATGTTGCTAAACAGGGCATGATCACATTTGGAATCACATTTCTTTTCAAACTCCTAATTCAAACTTGAATTAAAATTAAAGTGGAAAATAAAAGTTTTCAAAAATTTAAACAAAAATGTTCGGTGGGTGCCAAATAATACACTGGTAATTATGGTGGAGAAAACACATTTTTATAAAATACCTAATTACTTTTAAATGAAATAAAACAGAAAAGAAAATAAATAAATAAAAATAAAATACAACAGAAAATAGAACAGGCAAAGAAAAAAAAAGAGAAGGCCCTTTCCCCCGCTGGACCCCTGGCCCGACTGGGCCGACCCCCGGCCCAGCCCACCTCTCCCGCTCGCCCCCTTCCCTGTTCCCCCGACCGGGGTCGGAACAGGGGCAGTCCCCGCCGCACCCCCTCGCCGGCGACGGGGAGGATAAGGACGCCAGCCCCCCCGCCTCCTCGGGCCCCTCTCCCACTCACCCCCCGCTCTCCCTCTCGGCCTCTGCGCCTCCCCCGTCAGATCCACCTCCCTCTCCCCTTCGATCCCCACTGCCCGATCGTGCTCGCCGCCGTTCACCGTGAGCCTCTCCCCCTCCTCCCCTGTCCTTTCTCTCTCACGCGCCCCCTAGCGGCTTCCCCACGCGCGCCCGAACGCCGCGCCGCGGAGCTCGTCGCCGACGGGTCTCCGGTGACCATTTGGTCATGGGCGTATGCCCGTTAGCTCGACCGCACCGTGTAGCACCCGCCTAGCTAGCTAGTTCGGCCGATCGCGCGCCCTAACGCCGCACCCGCCCCAGCCCGAAGTACCTCACCGCCGGCGAGCTCGTAGCGCTCGCCCCCGCCCGTTCCAGCCGCTCCGGCCACCACCGTTGGACGCGCGGCGCCGAGCCGCGTCGAACGCGCCCAGCCACGACCCCGCAGACCCCCTGTGCGCGAAACCCGCGCCGCTCCCGAGCCGCGCCGCCGCGTTTGGCTCGTCGGAGTTGCTCCGGCGCCGGCCGCCGACGTGGCTGGCCTGGGGCCCCCCCAGTGCCACTGCCCGTGGGCCCCGTGGGCCCCGTTGACTGGGTCAACCCAGTCAACGTGCTGACTGGACAGGCTCAGCCACTGACATGCGGGCCCCGCCGCAAAATTAAAAAAAAGAGAAAAGAAAAATGTTTTTATAATTAAAACTAATTAATGAATCTAATCACTCACTGACAGGTGGGCCCAGTAGTTAATTAACTAAAAATTAATTAGTTTAATCTTCTGTTAGCCCACTGTCTATGACAGGTGGGGCCCGCTGGTCAGTTTGACCTGGTCAGCCACTCTGTTGACCTGATGACGTCAGCATTGCCTCATGCTGACGTCATAATTCATTTTTGCTTAATTCAAATAATTCCAGAAATTCAAATAAACTTTGAAAATTCATATCTTTTAAACCGTAACTCGGATGAAAATGTTTTCTATATGAAAGTTGCTCAGAACGACGAGACGAATCCGAATACGCAGTCCGTTCGTCCACCACACCTCCCTAACCTATGGAACTAGCAACTTTCCCCCTCCGGTCCGTCTGTCCGAAAACGCGAAACATCGGGAATACCTCCCGGATGTTCCCCCCCTTCGCCGGTACCACCTACTGTCGCGTTAGGGCACACCTAGCACCGCTCATTGTCATGTCACGCATCGTCATGCTTATGTTTGCATTGTATTTATTGTTTCTTCCCCCTCTTCTCTCCGGTAGACTACGAGACCAACACTGCTACTGTCCAGTTCGACTACGGAGTTGACGACCCCTCCAACTTGCCAGAGCAACCAGGCAAGCCCCCCCCTTGATCACCAGATATCGCCTATTCTTCTCTATACTGCTTGCATTAGAGTAGTGTAGCATGTTACTGCTTTTCGATATCCTATCCTGATGCATAGCCTATCCTTGCTACTACTGTTGATACCTTTACCTGCAATCCTACATGCTTAGTATAGGATGCTAGATTTCCATCAGTGGCCCTACATTCTTGTCCGTCTGCTGTGCTATACTATCGGGCCGTGATCACCTCGGCGGAGATCACGGGTATATACTTATATACTACATACATGACACATGTGATGACTAAAGTCGAGTCGGCTCATAGGAGTACCTGCAAGTGGATCTTTGTGGCGGAGCGACAGGGCAGGTTGAGACCGCCTAGGTGAGAGGTGGGCCTGGCCCTGGTCGGCGTTCGCGGATACTTAACACGCTTAACGGGACCTTGGTATTTGATCTGAGTCTGGCCATTTGGTCTATACGCACTAACCATCTACGCGGGAGTAGTTATGGGTATCCCGGCGTTGTGGTATCAGCCGAAGCCTTCGTGACGTCAGCGACTGAGTGGCGCGCGCCGGATTGGACTGGAACGCCACTAGGCTAGGTCTGCTTCCGGCCGCGTACGCAACGTGCAGGTGTGCATAGGGCGATGGGCCCAGACCCCTGCGCGCATAGGGTTAGACCGGCGTGCTGACCTCTCTGTTGTGCTTAGGTGGGGCTGCGACGCGTTGATCTTACGAGGCCGGGCATGACCCAGAAAAGTGTGTCCGGCCAAATGGGATCGAGCGTGTTGGGTTATGTGGTGCACCCCTGCAAGGAAGTTTATCTATTCGAATAGCCGTGTCCCTCGGTAAAAGGACGACCCGGAGTTGTACCTTGACCTTATGACAACTAGAACTGGATACTGAATAAAATACACCCTTCCAAGTGCCAGATACAACCCGGTGATCGCTCTCTAACAGGGCGACGAGGAGGGGACCGCCGGGTAGGATTATGCTATGCGATGCTACTTGGAGGACTTCAATCTACTCTCTTCTACATGCTGCAAGATGGAGGCTGCCAGAAGCGTAGTCTTCGACAGGACTAGCTATCCCCCTTTTTTTTCTGGCATTCTGTAGTTCAGTCCACTGATATGCCCCTTTACACATATACCCATGCATATGTAGTATAGCTCCTTGCTTGCGAGTACTTTGGATGAGTACTCACGGTTGCTTCTTTCCCTCTTTTCCCCCTTATCTTTTCTATCTGGTTGTCACAACCAGATGCTGGAGTCCAGGAGCCAGACACCACCGTCGACGACGACACCTACGACACTGGAGGTGCCTACTACTACGTGCAGCCCGCTGACGACGACCAGGAGTAGTTAGGAGGATCCCAGGCAGGTGGCCTGCGCCTCGTTCGATCTGTATCCCAGTTTGTGCTAGCCTTCTTAAGGCAAACTTGTTTAACTTATGTCTGTACTCAGATATTGTTGCTTCCGCTGACTCGTCTGTGATCGAGCACTTGTATTCGAGCCCTCGAGGCCCCTGGCTTGTATTATGATGCTTGTATGACTTATTTATGTTTTAGAGTTGTGTTGTGATATCTTCCCGTGAGTCCCTGATCTTGGTCGTACACATTTGCGTGCATGATTAGTGTACGGTCAAATCGGGGGCGTCACAAGTTGGTATCAGAGCCGACTGCCTGTAGGAATCCCCCCTTCCACACTCCTTGGCCGAAGTCGAGTCTAGACATTACAAAAACTTTTACTAACATGGCTGTGTGTCTTACGGGCCCACATCGCCATTGGGTGATACTAGTATCTTTTACTCCTCGACCTTTACTCCGGGACTCTGAACTCTCTTCTACTCGGGTTAAACGAATTTACTAACTTTAACACTAGGATCCCGTGACCGCGTTCACCCCAAAGTTGGATAAGCCATAGTTGTTTCTTAGAGTAGTATTTTGAAACAATTCACACACTGTCATTTGACTCCTTTGAAACGTCTTTGCTTTCAGATGGAACCCACGAGGCAGGTCGTTCGTCACACGATGGCCATTGGTGCCTCGGGATCACCTGCGGTGCTAGCTGAGATGATGACCTATCTGGGTTATCGCTGGCACCCTGAGTACACCGTCTACGAGGAGTACCAGGACTTTAACCAGGAGCAGTACCGTGCCATCGTCCACCTCTACTCGCGGGAGTATGACTCCACTACTGTGCTGCACACCGCACATGGTGTTAGTGTGACCATCGATATGGCTGTCCACGATGCTGCCTATGCTGCTCTGACACGTCTTCATGGAGAGTATCGGGAGTTGGACACCTCCCCTTTCAGGCACATTGCTATCGCATCTGATGTTGGTGCGGACGGATACTATACTACTGCCTACTCCACTGTCACACGAGAGCCCTTCTACCATCAGCACCTGGTTCTGCATGCTGATGGGCTGGATCGAGCTAACCGGGCTCTTCGCCACGAGATGTACACCACCCGTCAGCACCTTTACCGTGCTCTGACGCTGCTGCACCCCTTTGTCCGATCTGGACAGGTACCGCGTACTGCGATCTACCCAGCCAGGACCGTGATGCCCCACGGTGTCGGTTGGCCAGAGGTGGGAGGCTACTCTCCCGCACTTGGTCCTCTTCTGCCACCTGAGCGTCGGGCTCTACACCTGAGTATCCGCGGCCCCCAGTCTGCTGACGTGGAGGGCTATCCGTTGCCTCACTACCAGCTGTCGGGCTACAATTACCTCCACAGTACCTCTTGGGACTGATGTAGGCTTGCTTGTAGTGTTAGATGCATTCGCCGCGAGCCTGTGTGCCGCCTATGATGTTTTAGTCCATGTACTGAACTCTGTGTACTGAACTCTATGCATGCCCCCTTTTGTAAGATATGCCGACTACTATGTAGTAGCTATCGTGCTCCTTTCGTTATGCATGTTTCATCATGAATGATTCTTGTCTTTGCACATATTTCTCAATGCTGAACTACCCCTGTTATATATTAGCAGGATGGTTAGACCAGGTGGTCGTGGTCGTGGTGGCGATGCCCCACCACCACCTGAGTACATGGCTGGTATGATCCAACAGTTTGAACTGAACCGCCAGTTCATGGAAAATATGATGGCTCAGTTTCCTCGCCCCAATATGAACCAGCAGCCAGCCCAAGTGACTCTTCAAGATTTCATACGCCTCAACCCAACCATCTACCGCAGCTCAACTCAGCCTCTGGATGCTGATGACTGGCTCCGTGACATCACCTATGAGATGGAGTCTGCTGATGTAGCCCCTGCCAGCTATGTCAACTTTGCTTCCTTCTTTCTGAAGGGACCCGCAGCTCAATGGTGGGACAGCCACAGGCGTACTCTGCCAGCTGGAACAATCATCACATGGCCAGACTTCCAAGCAGCTTTCCGTGCCCGCTTCATTCCTCAGGGAGTCATGGACCGGAAGAAGCGTGAGTTCCGCAACCTCACCCAAGGCAACAAAACTGTCGAAGCTTATCAGCGGGAGTTTCTGGACTTGTCCCGCTATGCTGAAGAGGACATTGCAACTGATGCACGCAGACAGGAGAAGTTCCGTGATGGCCTTCAAGCTGACATCAAGCTCGCACTTCTAGTGCATGACTTTGCTGATTTCGCCACCTTGGTGAACAAGGCCATCAATGTCGAAACTGGTCTGCAGGAATACCAGAGCTCTCACAGGCGCAACCGTGACACGGGCTCATCTTCGGGCCCGCCCTCACAGAAGCGTAAGATATGGATCCCGAACAGCATGTACCGTCCAAATGCATCTGCCCCAAGGCAGACCTATGCTGCACCTCGTCTGCCTCCACCACCATCTAGGCAGTCAAGACTTCCAGCTCCACCATCCCAAGCTCCTGTTCCCACTCCGAATAATGGCTTGTGCTTCAGGTGTGGTCAACCAGGACACCGTGCTAAAGAATGCAACCAGAACCAGAATCAACTGGCCCTTCCAGCAACTGGCCGTGGTAACAATCAGCCCCGCAACAACAATGCTAAGTCTTATGGTCGTGCTCATGCCAACCACGTTGATCTCAACGAAGCTCAAGACCAGCCTGCTACTGTGATGGGTACACTCCTCGTAAATTCAGTACCAGCATCCGTTTTATTTGATACAGGTGCATCGCATTCATTCATGTCAGAAGATTTTGCATACAAGCACGACGTTAAATGTGAGGAGATGAACACCTCTGTATTGGTCAAAACCCCCGTGGGACAGTGTCAAACCTCCTTGGTTGGCATCGATGTCCCCGTGGAAATCGAAGGGCTGGAATTCTATGCCTCTCCCATTATCCTGAAGTCGTCTAACATCGACCTCATTTTGGGTATGGATTGGTTGAAAGCGCATACTGCTTCTATAGTTTGCGCCACTAAGACCGTCCATCTGCTACACCCTTCAGATGAAATAGTTGCTTACCAAGCTCATCTGGTGCAAAATGCCGAGGCAAGGCTCTATGCATTGAATGCATTGAACGCTGCACCACTCGAGGGCATTGAAAACATTCCCGTCGTGCGTGAATTCCTCGACGTCTTCCCTGAAGAACTTCCAGGGATTCCCCCTGCTAGAGCTGTCGAATTCATCATCGACTTGAAACCAGGCACCACTCCTATAGCCAAGCGACCCTACAAAATGCCGCCGCATGAACTCCTTGAGCTTAAGGAGGAAATCGACAAATCTCTTCGCAAAGGATTCATTCGCCCAAGTTGCTCTCCTTGGGGAGCACCTTCTCTCTTTGTCAAGAAGAAGGATGGGACAAACCGGTTAGTTCAAGACTACCGTCCTATAAACCAAGCTACCATTCAGAATAAATACCCTCTTCCTCGGATCAATGATCTGTATGATCAACTGGCGGGTTCGTCAGTGTTCTCTAAGCTCGACTTGAGGTTGGGCTACCATCAGATCCGTGTTCGCGAAGAGGATATCCCAAAGACCGCCTTCGTGACTCGCTATGGTTCATACGAGTACACCGTCATGTCTTTCGGTTTAACCAATGCTCCAGCCACCTTCTCTCGTCTGATGAACTATATATTCATGGATTACCTCGACAAGTTCGTCGTGGTTTATCTGGATGATATCCTGGTATTTTCCAAGAACAAAGAAGAACATGCCGAACATCTTCGACTTGTGCTGGAGAAGCTACGAGAGCATCAACTATATGCCAAGTTCTCCAAATGTGAATTCTGGCTACCGGAAGTAACCTATCTTGGGCATGTCATCTCTAAGGATGGTATTGCCGTCAACCCCGAGCGAGTTCAGGCTATTCTTGATTGGACTCCTCCCAAGAACGTTAAGCAAGTCAGAAGTTTTCTCGGTCTCGCCAGCTATTGCCGTCGATTCGTCGAGAACTTCTCTAAGATCGCCAGGCCTCTGACTAACCTGTTGCATAAGGGTGTCAAGTTCCAATGGACAGACAAATGTCAGGAAAGTTTCCAGGCACTCAAAGACAAGTTGACTTCTGCTCCAGTTCTAGCTCCACCTGATACTAAGAAGGACTTTGTCATTTACTGCGACGCTTCCCGTCAAGGATTAGGCTGTGTCCTAATGCAAGACCGCAAAGTGATTGCTTATGCCTCTCGGCAATTGCGCCCTCACGAAGAGAACTACCCAGTTCACGACCTCGAACTTGCTGCTGTCATTCATGCGCTGAAGCAGTGGCGACATTACCTTCTCGGTAATCGTTGCGAGATCTTCACTGACCACCAAAGTCTGAAGTATCTGTTTACTCAGCCAGATCTGAACCTCCGTCAACAGAGATGGATGGAGCTTGTTGCAGACTTTGACTTGGGTATTTCCTATACGCCAGGCAAGGCTAATGTAATGGCTGATGCCTTGAGCCGCAAGTCTTACTGCAACCACCTCCAGGTTCACAAAGTTCAGCCCTCGCTTGTTGAAGAATTCAGGAAGCTGAACCTCCATATTGTTCCTCCGGGTGCACTCGCTCCCCCTCCTAAGGAGTTTGGCAAGGTGAACCTCCACGTTGTTACCCAGGGTTCCCTCAATACCCTAGTTGCTAAACCAGATCTCGTGGACAGCATCAAAAGGCTACAGAAGTATGACTCTGAAGCCCACAAGATTAAGCGCTACCTCGCAGAAGGAAAGCCCTCATTCTTCACCATTGCTGAAGATGGCACCCTATACTTCAAGGGCCGCCTAGTGGTGCCATGTGCAGAGAAAAACCTGGATATGACACAGGAAGTTATGAAAGAAGCTCATGATACGCCTCTGTGTATCCATCCTGGTAGTACAAAGATGTACCAAGACATCCGTCAGAGATTCTGGTGGTCTAATATGAAGCAAGCCATTGCTCGTTATGTTGCTGAGTGTGACGTTTGCCGTCGTATCAAAGCAGAACATCAAAGGCCTGCTGGAACTCTGCAACCTATCTCTATTCCTGAATGGAAATGGGACCATGTTGAGATGGACTTCGTCACTGGATTTCCCAAATCACAGAAAGGTAATGATGCTATTCTTGTCGTCATTGACCGGCTTTCCAAAGTTGCACATTTCCTGGCAGTCAAAGAAACGATCACTGCTAGCCAGTTGGCAACGCTCTATATGTCCAGGATTGTTTCACTCCACGGTATTCCATTGGTTATCAGCTCAGACCGTGGCAGCTTATTCACTTCAAGATTCTGGGCAAGTTTCCAAGAAGCTATGGGAACTCATCTGTCATTCAGTACTGCGTTTCATCCTCAATCGCAAGGACAAGTTGAACGCGTCAACCAAGTTCTCGAAGACATGCTTCGAGCTTGCGTTATTTCCTTCGGCAAGAAATGGGAGGAATCTCTCCCGTATGCTGAGTTCTCTTATAATAATAGCTATCAAGCTAGTCTGAAGATGGCCCCCTTCGAAGTGTTATATGGACGAAAGTGCCGAACCCCTCTGAACTGGTCAGAAACTGGGGAACGTCCACTCTTCGGTCCGGATATTATCCAAGATGCCGAAGAACAAGTCCGCATTATTCGTGAGAATCTCAAGACTGCTCAGTCACGTCAGAAGAGTCAGTATGACCGTCATCATAAAGACATGGTCTATCAACCTGGCGAAAAGGCTTATCTTCGAGTCACACCTATGAAGGGTGCTCACCGCTTCGGGATCAAGGGCAAACTAGCTCCTCGCTATATTGGCCCATTCACTATTCTCGAAAGGCGTGGAAAAGTGGCATACCAACTGGAGCTACCGCCGAACCTTTCTCAGGTTCACGATGTGTTCCATGTGTCACAGCTCCGCCGTTGCTTCAAGGATCCAATCCGAGCTGTGGATCATGAAGTGCTCGAATTGCAGCAAGACCTCTCCTATAAGGAGCATCCGGTCCGCATTCTCGACCAAGCTGAACGCCGCACACGTCAGAAGGCGATCAAGTTTCTCAAAGTCCAGTGGTCGCACCATTCTGAAGATGAGGCCACTTGGGAACGAGAGGATCGTCTGCGCGAAGAATACCCCGCACTGTTTCCTTCTACCTCCTAAATCTCGGGACGAGATTTCTTGTAGTGGAGGAGATTTGTAACACCCTGAGGATCATGCTACAGTAACTCTCTGTGATTAAGCTAATCATGTTGCTAAACAGGGCTTGATCACATTTGGAATCACATTTCTTTTCAAACTCCTAATTCAAACTTCAATTAAATTAAAGTGGAAAATAAAAGTTTTCAAAAATTTAAACAAAAATGTTCGGTGGGTGCCAAATAATACACTGGTAATTATGGTGGAGAAAACACATTTTTATAAAATACATAATTACTTTTAAATGAAATAAAACAGAAAAGAAAATAAATAAATAAAAAGAAAATACAACAGAAAACAGAACAGGCAAAGAAAAAAAAGAGAAGGCCCTTTCCCCCGCTGGACCCCTGGCCCGACTGGGCCGACCCCGGCCCAGCCCACCTCTCCCGCTCGCCCCCTTCCCTGTTCCCCCGACCGGGGTCGGAACAGGGGCAGTCCCCGCCGCACCCCCTCGCCGGCGACGGGGAGGATAAGGACGCCAGCCCCCCCGCCTTCTCGGGCCCCTCTCCCACTCACCCCCCGCTCTCCCTCTCGGCCTTTGCGCCTCCCCCGTCAGATCCACCTCCCTCTCCCCTTCGATCCCCACGGCCCGAGCATGCTCGCCGCCGTTCACCGTCGTTCCCGCGGCCACCGTGCCCCAATCGCCACTTCGTCGTGTCGTACGCCGTCGCCGCCCTCGACTACACCACCTCCACCTCTCCGTTGGAGCTCCGAGCCACTACAACGGCCTCCCCGAGCTCGTCTTCCCCGCACGGCCGCCGTCGATCGCCGCCCCATTTCGCCGCCTCGAGCCTCCCCGAGCACGCTGCCGTCCCCCTACAGCCTCGCCGTGAGCCTCTCCCCCTCCTCCCCTGTCCTTTCTCTCTCGCGCGCCCCCTAGCGGCTTCCCCACGCGCGCCCGAACGTCGCGCCGCGGAGCTCGTCGCCGGCGGGTCTCCGGTGACCATTTGGTCATGGGCGTATGCCCGTTAGCTCGACCGCACCGTGTAGCACCCGCCTAGCTAGCTAGTTCGGCCGCTCGCGCGCCCTAACGCCGCACCCGCCCCAGCCCGAAGTACCTCGCCGCCGGCGAGCTCGTAGCGCTCGCCCCCGCCCGTTCCAGCCGCTCCGGCCACCACCGTTGGACGCGCGGCGCCGAGCCGCGTCGAACGCGCCCAGCCACGACCCCGCAGACCCCCTGTGCGCGAAACCCGCGCCCCTCCCGAGCCGCGCCGCCGCGTTTGGCTCGTCGGAGTTGCTCCGGCGCCGGCCGCCGACGTGGCTGGCCTGGGCCCCCCCAGTGCCACTGCCGTGGCCCCGTGGGCCCCGTTGACTGGGTCAACCCAGTCAACGTGCTGACTGGGCAGGCTCAGCCACTGACATGCGGGCCCCGCCGCAAAATTAAAAAAAAGAGAAAAGAAAAATGTTTTTATAATTAAAACTAATTAATTAATCTAATCACTCACTGACAGGTGGGCCCAGTAGTTAATTAACTAAAAATTAATTAGTTTAATCTTCTGTTAGCCCACTGTCTATGACAGGTGGGGCCCACTGGTCAGTTTGACCTGGTCAGCCGCTCTGTTGACCTGCTGACGTCAGCATTGCCTCATGCTGACGTCATAATTCATTTTTGCTTAATTCAAATAATTCCAGAAATTCAAATAAACTTTGAAAATTCATATCTTTTAAACCGTAACTCGGATGAAAATGTTTTCTATATGAAAGTTGCTCAGAACGACGAGACGAATCCGAATACGCAGTCCGTTCGTCCACCACACCTCCCTAACCTATCGAACTAGCAACTTTCCCCCTCCGGTCCGTCTGTCCGAAAACGCGAAACATCGGGAATACCTCCCGGATGTTCCCCCCTTCGCCGGTACCACCTACTGTCGCGTTAGGGCACACCTAGCACCGCTCATTGTCATGTCACGCATCGTCATGCTTATGTTTGCATTGTATTTACTGTTTCTTCCCCCTCTTCTCTCCGGTAGACTACGAGACCGACACTGCTGCTGCCCAGTTCGACTACGGAGTTGACGACCCCTCCTACTTGCCAGAGCAACCAGGCAAGCCCCCCCCTTGATCACCAGATATCGCCTATTCTTCTCTATACTGCTTGCATTAGAGTAGTGTAGCATGTTACTGCTTTTCGATATCCTATCCTGATGCATAGCCTATCCTTGCTACTACTGTTGATACCTTTACCTGCAATCCTACATGCTTAGTATAGGATGCTAGATTTCCATCAGTGGCCCTACATTCTTGTCCGTCTGCTGTGCTATACTATCGGGCCGTGATCACCTGGGCGGTGATCACGGGTATATACTTATATACTACATACATGACACATGTGATGACTAAAGTCGGGTCGGCTCGTAGGAGTACCCGCAAGTGGATCTTTGTGGCGGAGCGACAGGGCAGGTTGAGACCGCCTAGGTGAGAGGTGGGCCTGGCCCTGGTCGGCGTTCGCGGATACTTAACACGCTTAACGAGATCTTGGTATTTGATCTGAGTCTGGCCATTTGGTCTATACGCACTAACCATCTACGCGGGAGTAGTTATGGGTATCCCGGCGTCGTGGTATCAGCCGAAGCCTTCGTGACGTCAGCGACTGAGTGGCGCGCGCCGGATTGGACTGGAACGCCACTAGGCTAGGTCTGCTTCCGGCCGCGTACGCAACGTGCAGGTGTGCATAGGGCGATGGGCCCAGACCCCTGCGCGCATAGGGTTAGACCGGCGTGCTGACCTCTCTGTTGTGCTTAGGTGGGGCTGCGACGCGTTGATCTTACGAGGCCGGGCATGACCCAGAAAAGTGTGTCCGGCCAAATGGGATCGAGCGTGTTGGGTTATGTGGTGCACCCCTGCAGGGAAGTTTATCTATTCGAATAGCCGTGTCCCTCGGTAAAAGGACGACCCGGAGTTGTACCTTGACCTTATGACAACTAGAACTGGATACTGAATAAAATACACCCTTCCAAGTGCCAGATACAACCCGGTGATCGCTCTCTAACAGGGCGACGAGGAGGGGATCGCCGGGTAGGATTATGCTATGCGATGCTACTTGGAGGACTTCAATCTACTCTCTTCTACATGCTGCAAGATGGAGATGCCAGAAGCGTAGTCTTCGACAGGACTAGCTATCCCCCTTTTATTCTGGCATTCTGCAGTTCAGTCCACTGATATGCCCCTTTACACATATACCCATGCATATGTAGTATAGCTCCTTGCTTGCGAGTACTTTGGATGAGTACTCACGGTTGCTTCTCTCCCTCTTTTCCCCCTTTTCTTTCTATCTGGTTGTCACAACCAGATGCTGGAGTCCAGGAGCCAGACGCCACCGTCGACGACGACACCTACGACACTGGAGGTGCCTACTACTACGTGCAGCCCGCTGACGATGACCAGGAGTAGTTAGGAGGATCCCAGGCAGGAGGCCTGCGCCTCGTTCGATCTGTATCCCAGTTTGTGCTAGCCTTCTTAAGGCAAACTTGTTTAACTTATGTCTGTACTCAGATATTGTTGCTTCCGCTGACTCGTCTGTGATCGAGCACTTGTATTCGAGCCCTCGAGGCCCCTGGCTTGTATTATGATGCTTGTATGACTTATTTATGTTTTAGAGTTGTGTTGTGATATCTTCCCGTGAGTCCCTGATCTTGGTCGTACACATTTGCGTGCATGATTAGTGTACGGTCAAATCGGGGGTGTCACATCCATCCTATCGCTGACACATAATTTTCGTTCATAGAGTATGTTTATCCAACCGCATGTTGGGGAGTATCCGTACGGCCCGTGCGGTGGTCTGTTGGGGAAGAAGAAGAGGTGAGGAAGAAGGAAAGAAGGGTTAGGAGACGTAGGATATTCATCCAACCACCTGAAATGGTAGACTGACCCAAGTCAAGCGACTTGCATAACAAATATATGTTTTTACCACAGGCAACATGGTGGTGAGATTTCCATTAGGAAGGGTGTTGGGAACATGACAACTTTTATAAGAGAAAAACTAATCACTTGGCTTGCAGAAAGAAGATGGCCTCGATCCCCGAACCTTCGTTTGGCTACCGGGAATACTTCGCGATACCAGGTCCGTCGGTGCCTTACCTTTGGTAGACGTTGTGTAGACATCCGGCACCGTTGGTTGCTCCCTTCGATGCCTCCCAATGTCGGCTACTCGTTCGATTCGACGCGTGAAGCGAGCGGGTCATCGCATTCTGTCGACGGAACGATGAAATCCAAGCACGAGATCCCGTAGTGGTATCAACTGCATTTCTGAAAACAAAATATTACGGAGGACGTCATCATGGTTTCCGCCCTGCAGGCACGGGTAGAGTCAGACCTCGAGCTAGGATTTAAACCTGCGGGATGTAGTTGTCAGCAGCCTCCGCGCGACTCCGACGTCGACAGTCGAGAACCGAATCCCGCCAGCCTTCGGACCTCGAAACTCGGTACAGCTTGGGAGGTCACCAGACAAAACACGACCCTACATCCTGTGTACTATTTCGCCGCCGTTCCTGCAGCCTTCGGAGGGCGTAATTGATTGCAAGATTCGGCATCCGCCGCCGCTCTGCGGTCGAGCTCTCGCAAAAGATTTCACTTCGACTGCCGGACCCGCGTTCTACAATCCAGAAACAGAATGCATCACCGGACATTTTTCCGCCTGCAGGACCCCTCAATTTGGGCCTAGCGAACTTATCTGGCAGCGGCAGCTCCGCGCAAAATTGCTCCGACCTCATCCAAGATTATGCAGAGCGCTAAGTGCCGCCGCCCGGACCTTCTTGTAACGCCCACGATGCGGCTATATCTCCCACGTGTCGAGGCACGACTTAGAGGCATAACCGCATAGTGGTTTTGTCGCAAGAAGGGTCATCTTCACACAATCCCATGTAATGAACAAGAATGGGATAAAGAGTTGGCTTACAATCGCCACTTCACACAATACATAAATATCATCATACATCATCCAAAATACAAGCATATAGACCGACTACGGTCAAAATCCAGATGAAAATAAGACAACCCCAAATGCTAGATCCCCGATCGTCCCAACTGGGCTCCACTACTGATCATCAGGAAAAGACACATAGTAACGACCACGTTCCTCGTCGAACTCCCACTTGAGATCGACGCCATCATCTGCACTGGCATCGTCGGCACCTGCAACTGTTTTGGTAGAATCTGTGAGTCACGGGGACTCAGCAATCTCACACCCGCGAGATCAAGACTATTTAAGCTTGTAGGAAAGGATGGTGCAAAGAGGTGGAGCTGCAGCGGCAAAAGCATATATGGTGGCTAACTTGCGCAAATGAGAGCGAGAAGAGAAGCAAGGAACGGACGTCATCTAGCAATGACCAAGAAGAGGTCCTGAACACCTACTTACGTCATACATAACTCAGACCGTGTTCACTTCCCGGACTCCGCCGAGAAGAGACCATCACGGCTACACACGCAGTTGATGTATTTTAATTGGGTCAAGTGACAAGTTATCTACAACCGGACATTAACAAATTCCCATCTGCCTCATAACCGCGGGCACGGCTTTCGAAAGATAATACCCTGCAGGGGTGTCCCAACTTAGCCCATCATAAGCTCTCACGGTCAACGAAGGATAAACCTTCTCCCGGAAAGACCCGATCAGTCTCGGAATCCCGGTTTACAAGACATCTCGACAATGGTAAAACAAGACCAGCAAAGCCCCCGAATGTGCCGACAAATCCCGATAGGAGCTGCACATATCTCGTTCTCAGGGCACACCGGATAGTCAAGCTACGAGTAAACCAGACCTCGAGTTTCCCCGAGGTGGCCCCGCAGGCTGCTCAGGTTCGGACCAACACTCGAAGGAGCACTGGCCCGGGGGTTTAAAATAAGATGACCCTCGGGCTCGCGAAAACCCGGGGGAAAAGGCTTAGGTCGGCAAATGGTAAAACCAAAGTTGGGCCTTGCTGGAGGAGTTTTATTCAAGGCGAACTGTCAAGGGGGTCCCATAAATCACCCGACCGCGTAAGGAACGCAAACTCAAGGAACATAATCCCGGTATAACAGTAACTAGGGCGGCAAGAGTGGAACAAAACACCAGGCATAAGGCCGAGCCTTCCACCCTTTACCAAATATATAGATGCATTAATTAAATAAGAGATATTGTGATATCCCAACATATCCATGTTCCGACATGGAACAACTTCAACTTCACCTGCAACTAGCAACGCTATAAGAGGGGCTGAGCAAAAGCGGTAACATAGCCAAACAACGGTTTGCTAGGAAAGGATGGTTAGGGCTGACATGGCTAAAGTGGGAGACATGATATAGCAAGTGATAGGTAGCGAGCATGGCAATAGAGCGAACAACTAGCATAGCAAAGATAGAAGTGATTTCGAGGGGTGGTCATCTTGCCTGCAAGATTCTCAGAGTTGTCGAAAGCTTGATCCTCGTAAGCGTACTCGACAGGTTCCTCGTTCACGAACTCGTCTCCCGGCTCTACCCAAGACAAGAACATAAACAAACGGAACCACAATCAACAACGAGAAATGCACAAGCAACATGATGCAAAACATGTATGATATGCGAGATATGATATGCGATGCATATGCGTGCTCCGGAAGGAAAATGATGAACATGGCAGTAACTTGGCAAACCAAGCATGCCACTGGAAAGATGAGGTGATTTCGGTCGAAATCGATATAAAGATCACCGGAATCGGATGCACGGTTTGCAAATGGCAAGCAAAACAAGAATGACACTAATCTGCGATAAACAGCAAGATAGCACTTAAAATGCAACAAGAAACAATGCTACAGCACTCCAACATAGCAACAAAGCACATGGCAGTAATCTAAAGGATATGCTTGACAAAAGATGAACACTGAGCTACGGCTAGTTCACAACATATCAAGCTCAAACAAGCATGGCAAAAGTGCAAAAGATTACAGGTTCACAGACTTGGTGAAAAACTGGACATGGCAGAAATCAGCATCAGGTAGCAATGTTCAGAGCACGAAATCAACATGCTACAGGAACTTAACATAGAAAAACAAGGCATGGTAGTGTTCTACTAAAAGCACATGACAAAAGTCCCTTACTGACATAAGCAAAAGACCAAATATGATGGCAAGCATGTAACATAGCAAGTTTCGTTATCAGGTTTCAGACTTAGCAGAAAACAGAGCATGGCAGAAATATTAATATGTAGGCCTCTTTGTGAGCTTGATGCACTCACTACAGAGCAATGAATGATAAACCAAGCATACCTACAGCAAGATGGCATGTTTATGAAGCTATCCATGGCAAGAACAAATACATAGCGTGTATGGATCAACTGCAATAAGCTTGGCAAAATTGCATATCATGTTAAGAATCTGCCAGAAATATTTTATAGCAAAAGTAGAGCAAGATTAAGTCATGCTATGGCACTCCATAATTGCATAAAATTGCAGGAATGGACCAACTACAACTATAGCTACAAAACATCCTTACTGAACATCTCCAAAATATGCATGAATCTCTCTGTAGCATCAAGTTTACATGGCAACAAAATTACAGCAGACAAGGACTTGGAGAAATCATAAAGTCCCTGAAATCAGAAATATTACGGGGCCTACTTTTCATGCTTGTTCTAGTCACCACCGGGATCACAAAAATACATGGACTATACCACTGGAAATATGGCATGGCATACTTCAAAACACATGTAGAGCTCATGCTCAAAAGATGCACAGATTAAATGATACAAAAATGACAAATCTCCAAGTTCTGATAAGAACCAGAGAATAACAGCAACTAGCCCTCTTCCAACAGAGATTTGGGCATCAAGATGACCTCTAATGAACATGGTTCAATTGAACAAAATGAAGAGCATCACGAGGCGAACAATTTGACATATTAGACGCGCGAATCGGAGCTATATGCACAGAGTTATAGCATCGGGAACAGAGGCACATGCTGATAAAAATAACAAGACTTGGAAAATATTTGGGGGGGGGGTTCGAGAGAAAGTCAACGGGCTACCGTGGGATCGATCGGATCTGGCTCGGCCGGCGATGGCGCCCGTGGCCGGCGACGGAGGAGGCGAGGAAGGCCGCGGCCGGAGGGTGGAGGCGAGGTGGCCGGCGGCGGAGGAGGAGGCGGCGGAAGAGGCGGGCGGCGGCGGGGCGCGGCGCACCGGCGACCGGAGCGCGGGGCGGCGGCGACGGGACCAGGCGGCGCGCGGGCACGGCGGCGGGCGCAGGGCGGCGCGCGGGCCCGCGGGGGCCGGCGATGGGCCTGCGGGCTTCGGCGGCGGCGACGGCGCGGACGCTGACGTGGCGGCCTGCGATTGGCCGGGCGGCGCGGCGGACGTTGTCCGGCCGGAGCGGACGCGTCCAGCGCGGCGCGAAGGGAGAGGGTTAGGGTTTCATCTGCAGTTTCGTTGTTCGGGATGCCCACATATAAATAGGTAGAGGGAGCTAGGAGACTCCAAATGAGGTGCGGTTTTCGCCCACACGATCGTGATCGAACGACCTAGAGCATGGAAGAGAGTTTGGTGGGTTTTGGGCTGGTTTTGGAGGGGGTTTTTGCTGGACACTTAAATGGACTTTGCGGATGCCCGGTTAACCGATGGAGTACCAAACGACCTCCGAATGGAACGAAACTTGACCGGTAGTCTCCGGGTGGTATATTAAGGCCACTTGACAAGCCTCGGTCCATTCCGAGAAAGTTTGACACACGCACACGAAATAAAACAAGAGGGGTGCACCGGAGGAGATAGGAGCGCCGGATTGGAAAACGGACAACGGGGAAAATGCTCGGATGCATGAGACGAACACGTGTGCAAATGAAATGCGCATGATGACATGATATGAAAATGCATGACAAGACAAAATACAAAACGAAAGACAAACCCGACAACGGAGGGAAAATCATAACACATAGCCGGAAATGGCAAGAGTCGGAGTTACAAATATGGCAAGTTACATGCAGGGTGTTACAATGGTTCACATCCACGACATCCGGTTCTGCCTGCAGGAGAGCCTCGATGGCAGCGGCATGCGCGCGCTCCACGTCGAGTTGAGCCTTTGCCTCCCGGTCCTCCTTTAGTATCGCCATGTTGAACCGCTGGTCCGCCTACACCATGGGGGACTCGGACGCCGGCATGAAGTCGACGTCCATCGTCTCATACCCATCGGGGGCCTTCTGCGCCGCGACCTCCGCCATGAACATTGGATCGGCTTCCTCCTCCTCATAGCTTGGCTCCAGAGAACTCGGGGATTGGCCTGCCGCAAAGCGAGCTTGGGAACGGAGGTCTGTGGCGCCGACCGCCGCCGCGATTTCTGCGCGGCGCTCCGGCGTCAGCATCTTGTAGTAAGTGATCTTGTGGCGCACCATGGCTTTCCGGCGAACTAGGGGACGCTTGATGCGGGCTAGGGGATCGAAAGGTGGGGGAATGGGCTGGAGATTTGGTGTGGTTTTAGGGCAGTGGCTGGCGTAGGCCGAGCAGCGAAGGTTCTGGTGTGAATAGTGGTTCCGGTGATGACCGGTCAATCGGTTTTGACCATACATCGCTCTTGTCGCGTTCGCGTTGCAGCCCGGCACGCTGGACCCTCCACGTCGCTCACCGAAAGGAACGCGCTTCGTCTTGTGTTTTCGCTCGCTTGTGGGACCGCAGTTGAGAGCAAACCGACGTCCCTCCCCCTCCCCCGCCCGCGTCATTTATTATACCACCACTCCCTCCGTATTATGCGGAGTAAATAAAAACAGAGGGAGTATACTACGGATGAGGATCCCCTGACGTGGCAGAACCCATTGAGTAACTGACATGCGGGGCCTAGCAAGCATAGGGTCTGCCAGTAAGTGACCGAAAGGGAGGGTAAGGCAGGGATACCTACGTTAGAGGATCCACTTCCACTATACTACTTTGACCAAATGTTAGAGTAATATTATATGACATGCAACTTACACAAATGTTAGAGTAATAATATATGACATGCAACTTACACAAAGCCTACAGGGTCTAATGCATTTTTCAAGGCTAACTTTGACCAAATGTTAGAGTAATAATATATGACATGCAACTTACACAAAGCATACGGTCAAATTCGTATGTGAAAGGAGTTTCCAATGATATAATTTTCACATTATACATCTCATGTACTATTAATCTTGTCAATAGTCAAATTGGAAACCATCTCGACTACAAATCTAGGAGTACGTACGAATCTAACAATATTGATTGGGCGTTGTTGAATGTTGATACCTTTTTGATCAAAGTAGAGATACTTTGACTACACATAAAATTTATATGTAAACTAGAAAGGATAGGGGGGGTATATTGTATGTTCAAAAACGAAACGAACATTGAATACCCTTTACATATGATTTGCGGATGCTATGATCACCGGTTCAAAATTTTGAATCCGCCTTAGGTATCACATGCCCCCACTCGTTCCCTCTCGATTTCATCTCGGGGTCCGGAGATCTATTGAAAGAGGACTAGGGTGGGTACATGCGAATGATACTCGGCGGAATGTTCAAATGAGGCATGCGGGAGGATGAACTCGACTGGAGGGCGACATGATCGATGGAGAAGAGGGTTGGAGAGGAATGAGAAATACGCAAACGCGACATGATTATACTTGAACGGCTCAAATAAACAATAAGAGTCTCGCTTGGCCTACATAGTGAAAGGCCTATTGCACAACGCGGAGCACTGACGCTCGAATATGGCCGGGAAAACAGGGAAACCGACATGTGGGGCACACCCGTCGGGACGACGTAACGCATACTAGTCCAATGGAGGAGCTGGCCCACGACCTCCTCACCACTGACAACTGTTCATGTGGGTCGTTGGGGCCAACAACGGGGCGCAGCTCCAACACCGCCTTTGGACACGGCGACCGCGGTGAGCGACACGCTCATATCGTCGCTAGACATGGTCGGTTTCAGTGTGCCGAGGGTGGCGTTAGTGCTGTGGCACGACCAACGGTATGTTTGGTTTGTGCCCAAGGTTGCCCCATCAAAGCATTGGGTAGCCAAAATTTTGGTTGAGGTATTGGTTGCCCATGATTTGGCCGACATTGGCAAGAAAAATGAACTAGAGTTGGCTAGAGTTCATTGGCATGCCAAAGAAATGGCAACCATCCAAACAAAGACCAATCTTTGGGTCATGACCAAAATTTTGGTTGAGGTATTGGTTGCCCATGATTTGGCCGACATTGGCAAGAAAAATGAACTAGAGTTGGCTAGAGTTCATTGGCATGCCAAAAAAATGGCAACCATCCAAACAAAGACCAATCTTTGGGTCATGACCAAAATTTTGGTAAGGTGCACTTTGGCCACGATCCAAACACACCCCAACACCTGGCTCGTCGAGGATGCACGGGGCGCCGCGACGCGTCCGCGGAGTGGTGTAGCGCGGCCAACTGCATCCTCTGGACCTGAGACCATGCCGGGTCGTCTTGCTTTTTCAATGACATGCGGGGATCGCATGTGAGCAAAGGGCATCTCCAACGTTGCCACGACCGCAGCTGACTACCCTGGCACACCAAAACCCTCGTCCCTCGCCCCGTCGCGCGGTACGTTCCCAGCCGGCGCCAGCTGCCCGCATTCATGCCGTCTATTCGTATGTCGTCGTTAAGAGGCTCGGTGCCCGAGGAACCAACTCCGGCGACTTAATGACGCACCCGGACGCTTGGCCTCACCGGAATGCGCTACTTAAAGCGGCAATGCCCAGCTAACCTCCACACCATAGCGCATCGTCCTCCTACCTGGCACCACATCCGCCATGACCGCAAGTGCGAACGCTCTGCGGGAGAGCTTGTCTTCGGGGATGAAGCTCGAGGTCGCCGCCCTCGCTCAAGTCGCCTCTCGCGACGCAATAGTGGCGTAGCCGGACGCGGACGGGACCGCACAAGCGGTGGCCACGCTGGCGGCCAATGACGGGAGCACCGTCAGCCACGCGTCCTACTTGCCGCCATCCAACGTCCGGCATCGCCGAGGTCGGGGACTCCTCCGAGGATGAGTAGGGCATGGGAGGCAGCAAGGCATGGTGTGCCAACTCGCCGGTCCATATCCCGTGTTCTACTCTTCCTTGCCGGAGACCGCACCTTCACTTCACGGGTCTTGAACCCCGCCCCCGTACATAGAGATGGCAGATGGAGGACGTCGGTCGCTGCTGTAGAATAGGTTTAGGGTCGGGTTTCTTTTATTTTTCTGTCCTATAAAAGTTCAAAATGTAATGAAAATCTGCCGTGTTTGCATTAATCTCGGCCGGTGTATATGAACTTTCACAATAATATACATATTGTAGGAGTACTAGCAAGATGCCCGTGCGTTGCACGGAAGATCAAGATCTTGTGGGAGAAAAGGATGAACGAGGGAAAGCCTTATCTGCAAATGTGGAGAGGGGTGCGGGTAAATTGTCATAGTTTCCTTCCTATCCGTTAGATATAGATCGGACAGCCTATATTGCAGGATGACAGGCACACCATCATCACCAACTCTGCTTTTTATAGAACCGAGACAAATCTAACATGCGAAGTAAAATAAACACATAGGGTCTATACATACACAAATTATCTTAGGCACTCCAATAGTACGTCCACTACACATTCACACATTTCAAATCTTTCTACATCTACCGGAACCTACGAAAGGGTTAACGTAAATTGCCTCTCTCTCTCCTCCCCTGATTTTAATGGTGGTGGGCCCCTCCCTCCCCCCCAATCTACAATAAACAGCTCACACATTTCACATTACGTTAATTACGTAACTGGGATTACGTAGGTGTAGCATTACTCGTCCTAAAAAACCCAACTAAGCCAACCTCCCAGCATATCGCGCGGGAAAAGACCCGGCCGCGCCGTTTTAGTCGGGATTACCGGATTACTAGTAGTAGTATCGATGGATCGCGCGAAGCAACAAATTTTTTTTAGGGGGCAAAGCACCTAGTTTAAAAGGAAAAAAGGCGGATCTCGGTCGCATTGCACCCCACACACGTTCGGTCCTGCACACAGCTCACGCAAACGGAACGCGCTTCGGCTTGCCTCTTCACTGACACGTGGGACTGCACTTGGAGAAACCGTCCATGCGCCAAACTCCCCCCGCCCACCGCGCAGAAATCCTCGCCCACACACCCAAAAATCCCCCCAAATCCGATTCAACCGCCCGTCGGCCAACTAGCCAATAATATTCCCCAAACCCCCTCCCCCCTGTCCCCCTCCACTCCATTCGCTCTGCCAAAGCCGCCCTCCCCGCCGCATCGATACGTCGGCACCGCGGTTCGGCGATCCTCTTGCTCCCATAGTACGCTCTCGTAGACTGCCGTCCTCTAGCCGCGCCGCCACCTCTGGCTACGTTCTTGTGGAGGCGCACGTCGGTCAGCGCCGCCACCGCTGGCGACGTTCGTGTGGAGACGCACGGCGATTAGCTTCTCCCACGGTACGCGCATTCTAGACTGAGACCCCGTTCATGTCGGTGTAGCGCTGAATGTTAGCTGATAGACGCTGTTAATCTCACTGTTTGCCGAAGTAGTTTACTGTCAATATGCTCTGCTTAAGAAGCTTCCTTGCCCTGTTCTATAGTCAATCTGCTTAGCTGAGATGGCATGCCAAGGCCGATTAGTTGCTAAAATATCCTGCCATATATTTATTGTGACGTAGATTGCCATGGCCTAGTAGCCAATCTGTTAGGTGAAATAGCTCTACACTGTTTTATACTCGATCTCTGTTGCTGCGATGGCCTTCGATAGTTCGATGGCTGTGTGCTCGGCCTCATTGACTGCTGAAACCGCCTGCCATAATTTGGCACTCAAATCTGTTTGCTGAATTAGCTTTACATATATTTCGTTACTTAGATATGCTCGTCCAAATATCTTGCCATAGCTTTAGACATCGACCTAGGTATTTTTTCTGGACTTCATAAAAAAGCATATATGTTTTTCATGTAATATCTAGTAGAAGAACTAATTTGTATGTCTAACAGATGGACAGGACTTGGATAACTTATGCTCGAAGATTCTCCGCTGATATGTCGAGGGGGTTGAAAACTTCATGAACTTTATCAGAGCTGAGTACGGTGGTCCGAAATCAGATGTGCTCTGCCCGTGTAGCAGTTGTATGAATTCAGTTACAAGACCCCAGTCAACGGTGCAAAATCATCTACACTTGTATGGATGTCGGTCACATATACTAGGTGGGTTCATCATGGTGAAGCTATGAACGTCAATGTTATTGACTACGTGGAAGCAGCAGATCACCATCTTGATCTGCCTGATGCTCAGGTGGAAGAGGAGGAGGAGGTGGTGGTGGCGGAGCCAGTGAGTTTGACCAACATTGAAACAATGCTACGAAATGCTCGTGCATTCCATGAACTTCCACCTGCATAAGAAAAACGGTGGGCCCGCATGTTGGAACAATGCAACACTGCTATCACCCTAGGAAATAAGTTGTCAGTATTCTCAGCTATGGTCACCTTTCTTTAGGTGAAGACATCTAAGCGGATGACCAATAAATCATTCGATGCGATGTTGGCTGCTTTCCGCAAATCTTTCCCAGATGTGTCTGAGCTGCCACACACCTACAGTAAAATGAAGAATTTCCTTCGTGCAGTTGGAATTGGATATGATATGATCCATGTTTGTAAGAATAATTGTGTTCTGTTCCGGAAGGATTATGCCAACTTAAGTGAATGCCCGAAATGCAAATCATCAAGATGGAAAGATGGCGATGCTGTGAAGAGGAATCCTCATAATGTTCTGAGACATTTTCCAATTACACCAAGATTGCAGAGGTTGTTTCATGATGCTGAAACAAGAGAGGATGTACTATGGCATTCTAGGAACCAGAGTACAGAGATCAGAATGTAATGAGCCATCGATCTCATGGTAGTGAGTGGAAAAGCTTCAATGATAAACACAAAGAGTTTGCTGCTGACCCGAGAAACATTAGACTTGGCTTAGCTTCAGATGGATTTAACCCATTTGGCCACTAGAGCGCCACATATAGCATGTGGCCAGTGCTTGTTATCCCTTACAACATGCCTCCAAATGTCTGCACCAAAGAATCAAACTACATGATGGCCTTGCTCATCCCAGGTCCAAAAAGTCCTGGAAAGGATTTTGATTTGTTCATGGAGCCTCTTGTGGAGGAACTTCAACAGCTATGGAAGGGTGTTCTCACTCGAGAGCTATATAGCAGCCCACCAGCTGATTTCTTTCTGCGTGCTGTTATAATTTGGTGCATCCATGATTATCCGGCTTTGGGCACTATGTCAGGGCGAACGACACATGGTTACAATGCAGGTGTTCGCTGTGACAGGAATCCGTTGTCATATGCAATACTTAGCAAGATTTGTTACATTGGACACTGTCGTTTCCTTGCCAAGGACAAGCCGCATCCTAGAAAATAACGAAGACATGTGTTCAATGCAAAGCATGAAAACCGTGATGCGCCAAAGAGGCTCACCGCCGATGAGTTGCAAGTGGAATTAGAGAAGGCCAGGCATATTACAACAGGAAACCATCCTGGTAATGGTAGCGGGAAAAGGAAGCGTGGCAGGGTAGAAGAGAGATTATTGTTTACCCGCAGGTCCACTTTGTGGGACTTGGAGTATTGGAAAGATTTGGATCTGTGGCATAATCTTGATGTGATGCACATCGAGAAAAATATATGTGACAGCATTATCGACACACTTTTTAATATTGAAGGCAAGACGAAAGATACCTTAAAATCTAGGATTGATTTGACACACCTGGGTATCAGAAAGGATTTGCAGGTGCAAGATGAAGGTAAACCACGGGATATGGCACCAGCTGTGTACGTCTTGGACAAGGTAAAAAGAAAAGAATTCTGCGAGGTTCTGTCACGTGTGAGATTCCCACATGGATTTGCTTCCAACCCTGAAAGGAGAGTCAGTGCAGATGGAAACAAGGTACAAGGGTTGAAAACTCATGACTGCCACGTCCTACTTCAAAGGGTTTTACCTGTTATCCTTAGAGGATTGGGCCGCCCTGACTTATACGGAGCAGCTGCAGAGTTGGGACAATTCTTCAGGGAACTCTGCAGTAGGAATATCAGGATAGATGCTTTGGAGCGTCTTAGAGACAAGATACCAACTATCCTATGCGACCTTGAGAAGATATATCCTCCAGCCTTCTTTGATGTGATGGTGCATTTGGCTGTTCATCTACCTGATGAGGCACTACTTAGAGGTCCAGTACAGTATGGCTGGATGTACCCTATTGAAAGGCGGCTAGGCACTTTCAAGGGCTATGTTAGGAACAGAGCTAGACCCGAGGGTTCCATTGCAGAGGCCTACATTGCTACAGAAGCGTTGACATTCTGCTCAAAATACATTGAAACAGCTGATCAGCTTAGCAAAGAGGTGGGTGAAGACAATCCCGGGCTCAATGTTTTCGATTATTCTGTTCGAGTTACAGGGAAGAGTCGACAAGAGGATAAACCTAAAGATTTGGACAAAATGGTTTGGTATGTGTTGAATAACTGTCCTGAGATACTACCTTATATCAAGCAAGTGCAGTACTGTAGCTTATACATCGTAATCTACTAAACTTGCAGCACATTCTTATATATTTAGATGTTTGACACGATCACTATGTTGTGCAGCATCTACAAAGAGGAGGTACTGCCGCAAAATCCAAGAAACATTGACAAACTGGTTATGGCAGGATTTGCGAAATGGTTCAAGAACCATGTAAGCTTTTGAAGTGCACTGTCAGTTTTTTAATATATTGAGTACATAAGATGATCAGCTTGTCTATTTTCTAACCATAGGTTAAGAAGATGCGGGAGGATGGGCAGGCAGTTGATGATGCCCTTTACTCACTAGCAATGGGTCCTGATACTCGGGTAAGACATTATGAATCTTGCATTGTTGGAGATGTGCACTACAACACCCTTGCACGAGACGAAGGCAGGAAGACACAAAACAGTACCATCATGAGCACGAATACGTATGACAAAGAGACAACTGAAATGTATGCTAACATAACAGACATTGTTCAGTTGCAGTATATCTCCAGTTTTGAGGATCATCGGTGTGTGGTTCTGTTGTGCTGTCGTTGGTATAACCTGTTTTCCAGGATCGCAAAACCCAGAGCTGGTGATTATTTCAAATCCATCAATGTCAAGGCGGCGTACCAGACCAACGAGCCTTTTATTTTGGCAAATCAAGCAACAGAGATATTTTTCTTGGAAGATACATTTGCACGTAGCGATGACTGGAGAGTATTGCAAAGGTTTGAGCAGAGGAATTCGTTTAATGAAGTTGCACAACAAGATGATGCTTACACTGCTCCTGATGTACAAGATAACACAGATGTTCCTAATATCTTTGAGAACCATCACGTCAATGACGCCGGCGAAAAGATTGCCTGTCATGCTGTGGACATACAAGAGTTGATCAAGAAGAAGCCAACGTTCGAGGACGTTGAGGACGAAGAAGAAGATGACACCGTGGGGAATTACGATTCAGACTGATACACATGGCGAAGATGTTGACGCTGCTGCTGCGGATGATGGTTACATTGCTTTTGTCGTATTTGCCGGTCAGAAGACGTTTTTTATCTACTATGTGAAATTGTGTTTGCTATGACAACTGAAACCTGATGAACATGTTGTTTAGTATTTTGCTGCGAGAACATCACTTGTTCTGTATGCTGATTTGTGTTTGGTGATTGTATGACAACTAAAACATGATGACATTGTTGTTTAGTTGTACTCATATTTGGCTGTGAAACTTGAATTTGATGACATAGTTTGTTGTTGGACAGCAATTTGCTCGACGTCTTCGAATGAGAACAAAGCTGACCCAACAGGGCCTCTGCTATTTATTTATTTATATGAGCAAAAGGGGATACCCCCTGATTTCCGTTAATAGAAATCCTTAGATGTTCACAACACTATGCCCAGCCTGCTACACAGGTTTCATTCATTACTAGTTTCAGCAAAGTGCTCATGTCGTAGCCACTGAATACATCACGAGTGCTACATACACTACAAATAAAGAGACATTCATCCTACAGAGCACATCGATTTTGCCCATTATCTTCACAAGCTCTTTCATCTCCTCATTGTTGTCAAGGCCGTTCAGCAGCCGTTGCTTGGCCATGATCAGAGGAACTGCATCTTTAACCTTCTGCTCTACATCTTCCTCTTCTGCCGTTCCTTCAGTTACTTGTCCAACACCCCAACCTGCTGGTATTGGGATTCCTCGGCTAACCAAATAATCAGCGTAGCTGCATTCCCCCACATCAGCAACTTCCCAGAAATACAAATCACACGAATCTTCCTTTTCTGCATGAATCAAATTGGAAGATCATCAACCAAACTATTAAAAAATCAGCAACTGAAAGCAGCAGAACAACACTTAAACATATTATTACCCCATGATTCGGGCATTTGTAGAAGACTCGGACAGGGTTGCGGATTGTGGTTGAGACGCGACGGATGACTCTACGTGATTTGCAGCAGCGGCACCACACCAATGGTAGCGGGTTGCGATGAGCAATCGACTGCGGTGCGCGTGCCGGCGGGGGTGTGATGAGACCCACAGGCGATGGTACGGGTGGCAACTTGGCGCATATCTGGTTGTTGCCTGCTGAAGAGCAGGTGGACGAGCAGCCAGCGGACATGGTTGCTACGGCCAGGGCTTCTGATGCTAGGCAGAGTAAGTAGAGAAGAGGAGAAGCGAACGTTGGATATGTCAGTTTCATTACTTGCAGAGTAGCATAGCACCATATATAGTCATAGTCTAGGTTTGGATTCGAACCAGCTACAGGAGCACGTCTTTCTTTTTTCTAAAACTCGGCAACGTCTCTTTACTGGTACACTAGCTTGTTCTGTACGCCTTCCCAAGTCTTTGATTTTCTTTCCCCTTTTTTTGCGAGGAAGGAAGGAGGACAAAATTGAGAGTTCCTGGGACTCGAACCCAAGACCTCTCGGTTGAAAACCAAGGGTGCTAGTCACTTATGTGGCGAACGTTCCCTGTGAGGAGGACGGCAGCATTTTCCTCGCAGTTTTCTTCCTATATATAAAAAAGTATGCTACTTGGTGTCCGCTTAGTCAACAAACGATTGTGCCAACCTTGACCGTTGGATTGACATTCAACGTCTGTCGCGTTTCTTCAGTCTCTTCTTCCTCGAGCCGCCAAAGCCAAACCAGCGCCGGCGGGACCGCCTACTCCCGCCTCCCACGGCTGGCTGTGATCTTCCCCGGCTCCTGTTCGTTCCCGTCCGAGGCCTCACCATCGTCCTCTGCCTTGGTTCGCTCGCCGTGGCGCCGCCCTCTGGTGTTGTCAACATGGTCAACAACCGAGAGGAATAAGGAGATGACTGTACATGGTGAGGATGACAGTAGGGACCCAGCAGCGCGTGCAGTAATTTTGTTTTTTCAGGACGGAGAAGGGTATCAACTGGGTTGTGCGGGACCCATGGCCCGTCTAGCCCAGGCTTTTATTTCATATGTTTAGCACATGACCAGCCCAGTTTGTTTTTTTCCTTTCTGAAAATGGCTAGCCAGCTATTTTGTTTTTTGCAGAATAACCAACGTAGGCCTACTTGCTTTTCTACGCCCTGCTGGGCTGGAAATCTTGCAAGACGAGGAGGGATGCATTTTGCCCAGAAAATGGGCTATAAGTAATAAGAAATGGGCTATAAGTAATAGTAAATGGGCTGTAAAATGAAAAAAAATACAGCAAATAGGCAATTAGTTCCAAAATACTGTTTTCTTTCGGATTTTGATATTTTAAATTTCATTGTTTTTGTGCGGTTAAAATTTCATTGAATTTAAATTAAGGTATATTTAGATTTAAAATTAATTTGAATCTGGCTAGAAATTTCGGGCTGTATGCTGTTTGGGACAGATTTGGAGGCTGACTTGTGGGTCTACTAGGTTGACGTGTACTTTGGCTTTGTCAACTTAGTCCACAAACGATTCTAGCAGCAGTGACTGTTGGATGTTAATCCAACGGCCGTGTTGCTTCTTCAATATCTGATCTTCTTGCTCCAGCCGCCCAAACCAGCTCTGGTGGGACTGCCTGCTCCCGCCTCCCGTGGCCGGCTGTGCTGCCGCACAGGCCGCACCGCCCCACCCTACTTCATTGCTGGCCAGGCCATTCCTCTACTCACCCACACCTCCTGTTATTTTCCGGCGATGGCAGCCGGACCAGTAAACCCTCGTACTCCCCACCGCGTGGGCAACCATTGTCGAGTCTTCCCCGGCTCCGTGCCGTTCCCTTCCTAGGCCTCGCCGTCGTCTACCGCCATGGTGCTCTTGGCGCGGCCTGGTCAACATGGTCAACGAACGACATCCATCGGCCGTGGACTGTACGCGCAAAATAATGATTCCTCCACCTGACAGCTGGGACCCACGGGAAGGGCCTCTGTATTTCGCGAAAAAAACGTTCCCCCCGCTGACATGTCGGACCCGCCAGCTATATCTTCGCATGCAAGGAAGTGCCTCCTTATTACGCACAAAAAAATGAATACCGCCCTGCTAGCTGGGACCACCATAGTGGGAGGATGACTTGTGGGCCAACTAAGTTGACGGGGATGGAGGGCTTTGTCAACTTGGTCAATATGAACGATTCTAGCTCCAGTGACCGTACGATGTCCATCCAACGGCCGTAGTGCTTCTTCAACCTCTGGTCTTCTTGCTCCAGCCACCCAAAGTAGCGCCGGTCGTGCCGCATGCTCCTGCCTCCCGTGGCCGGCTGTGCTGCCGTGGAGGCCTCACCACCCCTACTATTCCCACCGCTGGCCAGGCCCTGGGGCGACGGCAGCCTCACACCGCAGCCGAACCAGTGAACCCTCGTACTCCTCTCTGCGCGGGCTTCCACTGCCGCGTCTTCCCCGGCTCCGCGTCATCCCCTTCCTTGGCCTCGCCATCGTCCACTGCCGTGGTGCTCTCAGCGCGGCCTGGTCAACGTGGTCAAGGAACGACTTCCATCGGACATGGACTGTATGTTGAGAGGCTGATAGCTGGGTCCACGGCCGCAGCAAGGAAGTGCCTCCTTATTACGCGGAAAATAATGATTCCTCCACCTGACAGCTGGGACCCACCGGACGGGCCACTGTATTTTGCGGAAAAAACGTTTCCCCCTGACTGCTGGGACCCACCAGCTTCATCTACGCACGCAAGGAAGTGCGTCCGGGCAAAAAAAACGATTCGCCCCCCTGACTGCTCGGACCCACCAGCTACACCTTCGCACGCAAGGAAGTGCGTCCGGGCAAAAAAAATGATTCGCCCCCTGACTGCTGGGACCCACCGGCTACATCTTCGCATGCAAGGAAGTGCGCCCGGGCAAAAAAAATGATTCGCCCCCCTGACTGCTGGGACCCACCAGCTACATCTTCGCAGGCAAGGAAGTGCCTGACAGTCGGGACCCACCTGGTCGAAGCGTACGTAGCGTTTTCATTCTGGTCGCGAACGTGTACGTACATACCGGTTGATGTAGAGGCGCGCACGTGTCGTAGTAGAGGCGCGCACGTAGCATGTATACGTACGTACAACGGCCAGAGTGCAAGAAAGAAAATACGGCCACGTATGTGTACATATGGGCGGGGTCTCGAACGCCTACTCACGCATACGTACGGCTAGTGCTTGTGTACATGGCTGGGTCGGAACGGAGAAATAGTGTCGTCGTCGTGTTCATGGGGAGGCAACAGAATGCGTCGTGTTCATGGGGAGGCAACGGAATGCGTCATGTTCATGGGGAGGCAAAGGAATGCGTCGTGTTCATCGGGAGGCAACGGAACCGGGAACTCCCTGAAATTTTCCTCCCCTCGCTTCTACCAAGGTTTTTTCCGTAATGGACGGCACAAAGAATGTCATGCAGCTGCGTCTCCGCCCCGCGCAGGATGAAAAGCCCATTTTCTGTCATGATTTTTTGTCATAGAAGTAGGAGCCCACCACATCTATGATGATACCGGATTTTGTCACAATTATCGTCATAGAAGTGTCATATGTATGACAGAAAAAAAAATTGTTCGGCCCAAAATGTCACGGATGTGTCTTTTTTTTGTAGTGTTTCCCACGACAGCCGTCCAGAGCTAATTGTCGCTAGAGAATTAGAGGAGGAGATTAGAACCACATTGGGCTTCTAATTATGAGGATTAGCCTAGCTCTAATTAGTCAACTAGGACCAACTAGAACTAGAACTAGAAGAACTAGAGGAAGCTCCAAAACTTGTATGAAACAATACAGCAAAAACCCTAGTATATATAGGCTGGAGGAGGAGGAGAGGGCAGCCACCAAGGGGGGAAAGTCCCTCTTGGGGCGCTGGCCAAAGGGGGAGGAGTAGGACTCCTCCCCTAGTCCAATACCCCCCCCCCCCCCCCCCGAGGAAAGGGGGCGCCTTCCAACTTGGGCCCATGTGGTCCAAGTTCCCTTCCACCTCTTGGCCTTTTAAGGCCCGTTAATATTTAAATTAAATATAAAATGTTCTAAATACCTCTAGGCCAATATATATATATATATTAACATCTCCGGAAACATTTCCCACCTATATATAATTTATCGGTATTACCCGATACTCTTTGAAACCCTTCTGCTGACCCCGAAACGCTTCCGGGTCCTCTTAGAACTATTTAGAATATTCATGAAATAATTCCACAAATATATTATCATGAATTCCATCCTACTAACACTCAGCAGATTTTGATTGCCTTAAGCTTGTGACCCTTGAAAGTGCATTATATTGACTAAGGGGGGGTGAATAGGCGATTTTTATGAATTCTTCACTGAGGAATTTGCGGGTGAGGAAATTCCTTAGCGAAGAACTACTTGCATCGGAATAAGTACTCAAAAGTAAACATAACAGAACACAAGCATGGTTATCATGAGGAAATGAAGACAAGCACAGAGTACAGAAAACGTCTTCAGTCAAAGTCTGAAGAAATTGAACTGGGGAAATTGAGAAAGTCTTCAGTCAAAGTCTTCAAACACAGATATGAGGAAATGAAAGAGGTGAGGAAATAGAACCAGTAAGCTTGGTGAAGACAATGATTTGGTAGACCAGTTCCAACTGTTGTCTCAGTTGTACATCTGGTTGGAGCGGCTAGGTATTTAAACCTGAGGACACACAGTCCTCACCATATTCTCCTTGAGCTAAGGTCACACAGACCTCGCCCAATCACACGTGGTAAGTCTTCAGGTGACTTCCAAACCTTCACAGACTTGCTCACTCGGCGATCTACAATTTCTCTTGGATGCTCTAGACCTTGACGCCTAACCGTCTGGAAGAAGCACAGTCTTGAAAGGTAACAAGCGTCGGATCCACGCAGGATCAATATCTTCAGTGATGCTCAATCACTTTGGGTTTGTAGCTGTTTGGCTTTGGGTTTTCCTCACTCGATAATTTTCGCTCAAAGTCCTCGGAGGATGGGATGCTCTCAAATGACAAGTGTTAGTTTCTCTCGAAGCAGCCAACCAGCTAGTGGTTGTAAGGGGCGGCTATTTATAGCCTAGGGAACAGCCCGACATGATAAGACATAAATGCCCTTCAATGATATGACCGTTAGGTGGGTAGATATTTTGGGACAGTTGGCGCGTAGCACAGCAACGGTCGGATATTTGAGGCTGAAATTCCTCAGGGCTATCATGTTCCTCACTGTTTAGGCAATCTGCACTGGCGAATTCCTAACTCCTCCGTCAGAACATATTTCTCAGAGACCAGAAGAACTTCGTCTCTGTCACTGAAGAATATGACTGAACTGTATGAGATTTCCAATGGCTTCACTTGAAGGGATTGGTAGGTGTAGGATTTTGAGTTGAGCATCACTTGGAAATTTTTCCTTAGTATTTCCTCGACCCCCTTTAACAGTACGGTGTTTCCTATGACTCAAGAAAGAGAAAATAAAACTATGAAAACAAAAGTCTTCACGCTTCATGTTCCTCGTATGAATACCAAGTCTTCAGGGTTACACCAATTTCTTCACTTTCAAAGTCTTCAGAAAGTCTTCAGAAATCCAAAGTCTTCAGATGAAGAACTTCATTTTTAGGGGTCGACTTTCTCTGTAAATATCAAACTCCTCATAGACTTATAGACCTGTGTACACTCATAAACACATAATCCCTTAACCTATAAGTCTTCAATACACCAAAATCACTAAGGGGCACTAGATGCACTTACAATCTCCCGCTTTTTGGTGATTGATGACAATATAGGTTAAGTTTTCAATGGGGATAAACATATGAAGTGTAAATACTGATATTGAGGAATCTGATTGCAAGATATAGAAGAACCCCCCCTGAAGATGTGCATAGTGAGGAATTTGCTTTGGAAGCAATGCACACTTGAAGAGTTGAATCATGGAGATCTCCCCATATATCTTGTAATTCATACACGCATTTGACATATAATATGAAGAATTTGAAATGCATGATGAAATATGGTGACTGATGTAATTCAGCATGCATGCATTAACATTAATGAGGAATAAGCATGCAGAAAGTCACAGCAAAATTATCAGGCCACCATAGAGTTTAAGTTTACAACTCGATCCAACAAAGTCATCAAAAGAACGAGAGTTGTAACTTAGCAGAATAACTAGCCGATATCTTCACAAAGCCCTTGGATGAGAAGAGATTTAGCAAGTTGCGGTGTGAGCTTAAATATCTTAGAATCTTCGAATGTTCTTTGAAAAGGACACTCATCCTAACACTTATGCAAAATTGATGACTTAGATGTGCAACACATGAAGAAACGTTTTTCTTCAATCGATGAAGAATAACACTCTAAGTGTGAAGAAATTAACGAAGAATTTGATTCTCAGATCCCTACGACAATTGTATGCGGTGTCTGAAATCATCATTCTTATACGGTGGGTCACGCCACCACCAAAAATTGAAGATCTTCAATTTGAGTTTTTCCTCAGTTTTGAAATTCCTCAATTGTTCATGTTCTTCAACTCTGCATAGTCTTCACCATTTCCGTCGTTTTTCTTCATTGGCTATATAGATATATATGAGTTCACGTCCTCTACAGCATTCACTTATTGCTATTTCTTCAAGTTGCTATTTTTGCTAAGTGAATGTGATCGGACCCTTCCCCCTCTCTGTTAAACTCAACTCAATCTATTCACAAATTCTTCATGTGCGTTCTATTTGAAACTCGTTCAAAATCTTCACTGTGTCCTTGCCAGCTGAAGAATTTGTGAACGGATCTTTTAACTTATCTTATCTAAATTTTCGGCTTTGCCGCCCAAACCGTTCCACATTCCATGAAATACTTATCTATTCACCCACGATCTCACACGATCTCCACTTCTCAGTACGTGGGTGACACATGTCAAGCGAATGAGAAGGGTCAGGGGGACGTTCGTCCAAATTCTTCGGGCGAACAGTTTTTCACCGTGGCTATAAATACCCCTCCCCTTCTTCACTTCTCTTTTACTCCGCTCGACCTCACTCTATCTTGAGCTTCTCAAAACCCTAGCGCCGCCGCTACTTCATCGTCGCCGGTGAGGAAGAGCTTCACTGCCTCGACCTCGTCACCGCCGTACTCACGCCGGCCGTGGATTTCTTCACTCCACCACCACCGTAGCTGTCTTCCTCTGCCGAGTTAGGGCGTGGGAGATCTGAACTGACCAACTTCACATCTACACCTCTCAGTTCGTCGTGTTCTTCGTCCAGGGTAATTAAAAGTTACTTTTACTGCCCTCTTTGATTCAAATGATTACTACAAAATCTTCAAAGGTGTTTTTCTTCAAATCTTCACACACTAAACACCTCACATGTCATCTGTTCTTGATTCGTTTCTCTAAGCAACAATTTTTCTTCAAGATTCCTCAATTGTGTGGATCTTCGGTCTATACAACTCTGGAACCTAAGACAAAGAACGCGTAGTGAAATTCTTCAAGACTCATCTGGTCAAATTCCTCAAACTTGTTCTTTTTGAAAAACCTTCTGAGAACGCATATGACCTCTCTAAATTCCTCGCAACTATACTCTGTTCACAGGTACTCATGTCCGCTGCTGAATCACTAGGTTCTCATCAACTTAACTCATTTGCAGCATTCCCCGAGGAAAATTTGCATACATCTTCAGAGAATTCCATTGTTCAAATTCCTCATCTGAAGAAAATGGCTGATGGTAAGAAGCCACAGAAGGGAGGAAAGAGGCCTGAAATCAACACTGCCTTTGAGATCCCTGATGACATATACAAAGATTACTGCACTCCTGATGAGGCCAAGTTTGGTAAGGAGGACAAGAATCAGCGCAAAGTGCGCATCCAAGGGATAGAGAGGACATGGGCAAGAGAGTGGAGGGAGTACAGATATGTTACTCCCAAATACATGAAGAAATTCGCACTAAATCCTCCATGCCCAAGACCTCCGTTGGCACCTGGCCAAGAAGCAGATCCCACCAGCCTCGAGCGCGGTGAGGATTATCCTGATGAATGGGCCAAGCGCCAGGCCAAATTGGCCAGACAAGCAAGAGAAGCAGTGAGGAAATTCAACGAAGACTCTGCTTCTGCTGCTGCCTCTGCTATCAAGCCGAAGAAGGCCATGGGAAAGAAGCCTGCTCAAAAGCCAAGTGCTTTACCTTCAATGCCCTCACGGCCGAGTTCCTCAACAATGCCCTCACGGCCAGAATCCTCAAAGCCTTCACGGCCAACTCCTCATGCTGCTCCCGCTCCAAAGTCCTCAGCTCCTCCGCCAAAGTCCTCAGCTGCTCCGACAAAATCCTTTGCACCTGTGCACCTTGCCACGTGCCAAAGGACAACATGCATCTCTATTGCCTCAGGAGCTTCTGCTAGTTCCTCAGCTGCACCAATTTCCTCAATCGGCCCCTCTCTGCTGAAGACAAAGGCCACTGCTGGACGAGGCTCTCGCCCAAGTCCTCACAAGAAGCAGGTCGCCTTCCAAGTTTCGTCTGATGAAGACGAAGCTGATGATGAGGAACTTGCCGAAATCATCAAAGACAGGCAAGTCAAGGCCGCTAGAGCCAAAGGCAGCAATGTGCCTCTTCTTCTGGATCCGAAGCTGATCCTAGACTTCATTGACTTATGGCACAAGGATCCCAACACGACTTTGCCGGAGATGAACCTCACTCCTAGTCAAAGTCATGTTTTGACTGCCTTCATTGAAGAAGAAAAGTGGAAATTTGAACAAGGAAGAAGAGTGAAGAAAGCGCAGTACAAGAAACAACGCTTTCTGAAGCAAAATGTCCCGAAGCTTTCCCCTGAAGAACTCGTTGCCTTGCAAGATGAGATCAAGCAACTGAGTGATGAATTTGATCGTTACTATGCTGACTGGCTTGGAGCCAAAGTCAGGTTTGTGAACTTGACTGAGAAGTTCACGCCCAAAGTTGTAGCTCCATCACAACAAGAAAATCCTCAAGCTGAAGCATCTGCTCAGCCGACTGAAGAAAATGCCAGCACCGCTGATGACATTCAGGCTGCTGAAGAAAATCAGAGTACCAGGGCTGATGACTGCATTCCAGCCGCTGATGAAATTGCCAGGGCATCCACTAGTGGTGCACCTGAAGAAAATGAAGAAGTCAGGGCAACTGCGTCAGTTGTGCCTGAAGAAATTCAACCAAATTCCTCTGCTCCTCCTGCGCCTACTCCAACTCCAATCCTTCCATCTGCATCAGATGTGAAGAAGACCAAGGCTGCAGAGCGTGCAGCTGTGAAGAAAAGCAAGGCATCAACTTCATCAGATTCTTCAGCTCTGAAGAAGAAGAAGCCTTTGACCAGCTCTTTTGCAAATCCCATTGATGTTGTTCCTATCTCAACCATGCCATCAAAGGACCTTGTTCCTTTTGATGAAGATTATGTGATTCCAAGTGAATCCGATGAAGAAAATCCTTCGGCTGCTTCATCAGAGCAGTTGGATGAAGATATTGAAGTGGATGCAATCCCTTCAACCCCCACAGTTTCCTCGCCTGTGCCTCAGTTCACTGCTGAAGAGGCCGGCGTTGAAGAAATGGAAGAAGAAGATGTGGACATTGGCTGTACCACACCCGTGCTGAATGATGACTTTTGGGAAAGTCAGCACCCCAACTCTCCACTGTTCACACCGTTGCAACAAATTCCTCAGTCCCTAGTAACTACAGTACAAATGGGCTCTGATGAACCACACGCCACACCGTCTGTCCATGAAGACATTCCAGCCACTAGTGCTGAAGAAAATGAAAATGAAGAATTGAAGACCCAGGCTGACACTTAAGAAGAAGCTGAAATTCCTTAGCCTGTGCAACCTGATATTGCGATTCCTGAGGTGATAATGCAATTGACTGACACCCCTCAGCCCAAGCCAAAGGATCCATTCTCAAAGAAGCAGAAATTCAAGGCTGATCATTTCTTCGGCGAGCACGTGTTCTTCACTGACTACAATCCCTATGATTCTGCTTGTCTGAGAAGGAAGCGCTTCTGGACCGCCAGCTAGGCCAACTTCTATTCTTCACTGCTCTTCAACAAGGACAAAGTCTTCGACCACGAGCATATTCCTCATGTGGACATGGAATCACTTCCATGCTTCACTCCTGTCCTCAGTGTGCTTCATGACACAGGCCTCCTCAACTTTTGCACAGACATAGTTGATTGGAATGAAGAGCTCATTCTTCAATCTACGCAACACTGCACATCACAGGAGATGCTGACGATGTGAACTCCTGGGTTTTGGACTGGATGACCGAAAACACTCACTACAAGGCACCGGCCTCTGAATTACTTCATGCCCTTCCCATCAGTCCTCCACCTAAAGGAGCTCGTTGCCTGTACCAAGAGCCTAAACTGACTGCCCATTATATGCAAGTTCTTATGAAGCCTCTAAAACCTGGTCAAGCCTCAAGGACCAAATTCCTCGAGAAGGAATTGCCGTATGTACCAAGGACAGTCTATCGCATTCTGACGAAGACTATGAGTCCAATCAAAGGCCACGACTCCTCTGATGAGGAAATTGTTGGCATCATGAAGAATCTGGTATTCAACATCATTCATGGCATACCCGTCAATTATCACGATTTCTTCATGAGGACTCTGGAAAATGTTGCACTTTCTCCGTTTGAGCTGAAGCCTTATGCATCGTGGATTATGAGATTCCTCAGAACAAGGTCTTCACTCAACTACCAGGCAGATTTTCAGAATCACCTCAGCTACTTGCCCCCAATCGAAGTCCTCAAGCGGACCTATTCCTCAGCTGATGAAAAGGGCAAGGCATCTGCTGTTGTTGATGAAGGCATTCGTCCATTGGATGGTCAGTTTCGCAAAGCTGCATCTTATTCCACCAATGATGACTCTGCCACTCATGATTCTGCTGCCCATGCATCCAAGCCAAATCCTCAAGCCACTGCTCCTCGTGTGATGACCGACCGTGAGCTTCTGCTTAGTCTTCACCAGAAGGTGGATCGAAACCATAAATGGGTTAAGCGTCAGTTTGGTTCTATTCTTCACAACATGACTGCCACACATAATGCAGTGAAGAAAAACCATTACTACCTCCAAGAATCTTCGGTCGCACCTGGGCCATTCTATCACATGTATATGGTGAAGAAGATCTGAAGAAAATGGGTCTAAAGGAAGATTTTGACTGGTCTGCACCTCCACCGAAGAAATACAAGAAGGTCAAGGTTCCTTCATTGGTGGCCAGCTCATATTCTTCATCGCGCGAAACCGACGAGCATGAAGACTTGGACGACACTGTGGCAGGCCCTACTATGACAAACGACCCCAACAACGCTGGCGCTCCTCCATCTACTTGATATTCTTCAGGGGCGTTAGTCCTCATTTTCAACCCTTTTGGTCATTCGATGACAAAGGGGGAGAAATTTGGGTTAGTCTTCAAGCGGGTCTATCTTATATGGGCGTTTTTTCTAAATTCTTCACTGAGGAATTTGCGGGTGTGGAAATTCCTTAGGGAAGAACTACTTGCAGCGGAATAAGTACTCAAAAGTAAACATAACAGAACACAAGCATGGTCATCATGATGAAATGAAGACAAGCATAGAGTACAGAAAACGTAAACACAGGATAACACAGGATGAAGACAAACAGACTGAAGAAATTGAAGTAAGGAAATTGAGAAAGTCTTCAGTCAAAGTCTTCAAACACACATATGAGGAAATGAAAGAGTTGAGGAAACAGAACCAGTAAGCTTGGTGAAGACAATGATTTGGTAGACCAGTTCCAACTGTTGTCTCAGTTGTACATCTGGTTGGAGCGGCTAGGTATTTAAACCTGAGGACACACAGTCCCGGACACACAGTCCTCACCGTATTTTCCTTGACATAAGGTCACACAGACCTCGCCCAATCACTCGTGGTAAGTCTTCAGGTGACTCCCAAACCTTCACAGACTTGGTCACTCGGCGATCCACAATTCCTCTTGGATGCTCTAGACCTTGACGCCTAACCGTCTCGAAGAAGCACAGTCTTCAAAGGTAACAAGCGTCGGATCCACGCAGGATCAATCTCTTCAGTGATGCTCAATCACTTTGGGTTTGTCGGTGTTTGGGTTTGGGTTTTCCTCACTCGATGATTTTCGCTCAAAGTCGTCGGAGGATGGGATGCTCTCAAATGACAAGTGTCAGTTTCTCTCGGAGCAGCCAACCAGCTAATGGTTGTAAGGGGCGGCTATTTATATCCTAGGGAGCAGCCCGACATGATAAGACATAAATGCCCTTCAATGATATGACCGTTAGGTGGGTAGATATTTTGGGACAGCTGGCGCGTAGCACAGCAACAGTCGGATATTTGAGGCTCAAATTCCTCAGGGCTATCATGTTCCTCACTGTGTAGGCAATCCACACTGGCGAATTCCCAACTCCTCAGTCAGAACAAATTCCTAAGAGACCAGAAGAACTTCGTCTCTGTCACTTAAGAATATGACTGAACTGTATGAGATTTCCAATGGCTTCACTCGAAGGGATTGGTAGGTGTAGGATTTTGAGTTGAGCATCACTTGGAAATTTTTCCTTAGTATTTCCTCGGCCCCCTTTAACAGTACGGTGTTTCCAATGACTCAAGAAAGATAAAATGAAACTACGAAAACAAAAGTCTTCACGCTTCATGTTCCTCATATGAATACCATGTCTTCAGGGTTACACCAATTTCTTCACTTTCGAAGTCTTCAGAAAGTCTTCAAAAATCCAAAGTCTTCAGATGAAGAACTTCATTTTTAGGGGTCGACTTTCTCTGTAAATATCAAACTCCTCATAGACTTATAGACCTGTGTACACTCATAAACACATTAGTTCCTTAACCTATAAGTCTTCAATACACCAAAATCACTAAGGGGCACTAGATGCACTTACAACTCTGTAGGTTTGGTAACTCATAGACATGAATGAAACCGTTCGTTCAATAACCGGCAGTGGGACTATGGATGTCCGTATCGGTCCCTATGAGCACACAATTGATATTCGACTGAACCTTTGGTTATCTTGTGATGTTCCCTTTGCTTAGAGATACTTCACAAGGATGCATCGATATCCTCCTGAGTCATCACTATGCTCGTTATACCAAAATCCTGGTTACCGATTTTGTTCTTCTTTCTCGTTATTATGTCCCGGTATCCCCGTGATGAAGTCACATGTGTCTGGCTAGACGATGATTGATGTTGTCACACCAAGAGGTCCCTAATAATTTATCCCCATCATTGGAGGAGAAAACCCCACTCTAGAGCTATCCGGTCACTTGTCAAACTTCCAGTTGAACCTGCAAGTTGTCGTTATGATCACCATGTTACATGTGACATTTCAGCAACCCCAAAGCTCATCGTACAGTAAGAAGTGACCACGATACTCTCATAGTCTAAGGAGCAATATCACAAGTTAACACTCTGTGTTATTACAATTGAATGCAGATGATATGAACTCAATTCATAACAAACAAGATTGGGTCGGTTCAATATGATCGTTCTTCCAACGTCATAATCTCAATGTTGTTTTAGGATCATCATTATACTTAACGATATCCTAAGATCCGAAATGTGTGATCACCAACAACACTTGAGCTAGTCTTAGAGGCGAGACTAGGAACCTTTTATTTTATTGTTTATTATTCCACACATGCATAACAGTTTTTCACCGAATCGCATATTTTAGGATCATAGCAGTAATAGCACAGAATATAAACTCTATAATTATGAATAAGGAAATATAGTAACACAAATATTATTGCCTGTAGGGCATATTTCCAGCAAAAACTGGGGACAAAAAAGTGTCAAGTCAGTCACAAGTCAATGATGGGTTTGCAACTAGGATTAAAGGGGTCTAGCCTAGTTGCAAGTCAACGATAGACTTGCAGTTGGATGAAAAAACAAAACATGAAGCCAAGTTGCAAGTCAAGGGTGGACTTGCAACTGGCGCAAAAAAGAAGTCTAACCCAGTTGTGAATCAAAGATAGGCTTGCTAGTGGCGCAAAAAGGATCATTGGCCATTTGCGAGTCGAGGGTGGACACACAATTGGTACACAAAAAAGGTTGGGCCCCAGTTAAGAGTCAAAGGGTGAAACTGCATCTGAAAAAAGGAAGGCAAATCCCATATGCGAGTCAAAGGTGGACTTGCAACTAAGGAAAGAAATGGCCTAGTTGCAAGTCCACGGTGAACTTGCAACTGGGATAAAAAAATAGATCGAGACCAGTTACGAATCAAGGGTGACCTTACAACTGAGGAAAAAAATCAGGCCCAAAATTTAGAAGGTGCACCATGGCAAACCTACATGAGATATCGTTCTATATAAAAATAAGTAGTCACGAATTTAGAAGGTGTTCACAAAATTTAAAATGTTATTTCCAAATCTTATAAAAATATTCACAAAAATCCTATTTAGGAATTTGAAAAAAGAAAAAATAATAAAAGACGAAATGAAGAAATAATCTAAAAAGTAGACACACACAAAATGTCAAAAATATAAACCGGATAGAGATAACAGAGGATAGAGAACAAAAATGGTAATAGGTTTTAGAAAGAACAATGCATTAAAATATAAAACACAAAAATGTTAAAAAAATGACATCCACATAGCGTTACATGGGATTGGATCGAGTAGACTCATCCAATTCTCCATGAACCGATAAAATAAACAACAAGAAACAATCAAATTGGCTGCCCCACCGAGCGATGGCAAAATAGGCTGATAAAAAAAGTAAAAGAAAAAAGCGGGCAGGCAAAGAGAACGGTAGACGAAAGCACACGATAGAAAACAACTTCATGAGATTTGCAGATTTACAGTGTATGGGTCCAATGGCCAAGAAATTAGATGTGACATGGCTAAAATTCATCTAGATGAGATTTAGCAAAACCTTCTCACATTCGGTGCCCCAGGTTTACTGGCCAGCAAATCAGAACTATTGTCCCATAAAATGCTGACGTGGTTGATTACATATGGGTCCGGCTGAGGTTGTATCTTGTCTAAAAAAACTGAAGTTTTATCACCGATGGTGTTCGTCAATAACAATGAGGGTACTCAACTTTGACTGGATCTTCTCGACATATGGGTCTAGACTGTGTTTACGTGGATGATGACACGTGGGTTCAAACGTTGGTGTGATATGTCTCCGTCGTATCTACAATTTTTTATTGTTTCATGCAAATATTATACAACTTTCACATACTTTTGGCAACATTTTATATGATTTATTGGACTAACCTATTTATCCAGTACCCCATGCCAGTTCCTGTTTGTTGCATGTTTTTTGTTTCGCGGAATATCCATATAAAACAAAGTCCAAACGAGATAAAAATTTACGAACAAATTTTTTTTTTGGAATATTTGTGATTTTTGGGAGGTGGAATCAACGGAAACGAGGGCCCACATCCACCACGAGACACCAAGGCGCGGCCCAGGCCCCTGGCACGTGGTGGTGGGTTGTGCCCTCCTCGTAAGTCGGTTGGAGCTGGCAAAAAATCATGTTAAAATCTCAGCGCAATCGGAGTTACGGATCTCCGGAAATATTAGAAACGGTTTTCGGCCACAAAACAGGAACGCGAAACAGAAGAGAACAGAGAGGGAGATCCAATCTCGGAGGGGCTCCCACCCCTCCGCCTCCATGGAGGCCATGGACTAGAGGGGGAACTCTCCTCCCATCTTGGGGAGAGGCCAAGGAAGAAGAAGAAGGAGGGGGCTTGATACGTCTCCCACGTATCTATAATTTTTTATTGTTCCATGCTATTATATTATCTATTTTGCATGTTTTGTATGCATTAATATGCTATTTTATATCATTTTTGGGACTAACATATTAACCTCGAGCCTAGTGCCAGCTTCTGCTTTTCCCTTGTTTTTGACTTTTACAAAAAAGGAATATCAAACGGAGTCCAAACAGAATAAAACTTTATGGTGATTGTCGGTGTTCTGGGAACCAGGGTACGCAGACTTGCCTGCCTGCGGCCCATAGCAAGTCTCCGTCGACATCTTGGTATGACCCATCTACAACACCTTCAACACAAGACCTTTGGAGGGAGCGGCCTCCCTAGGCTAGCTCCTGAGGAGCAGAGATTTCTATGCAGGTGCCCACCTCATGAGGTTGAGGTGATGCAAGGCATGACGACCAAGGCCAGGCGGGCGCCAGCAGGCGCAGAGCAACAGGTTTCCCCTTTGGTGCTAAGGAGGCAAGCGGAGGTGCAGGGTCCCGAGGAATCACCCAAAGGTTTCCATTCGCATGCAACGACACCAGGACCGTCGGGACGGCAGGATGGATGTCATTGCCAAGCCCACACGGCGTCACGACTAGAAGCTTTGCAGGCGAAGAGCACCTTTCGTCAGGATAAGATGTACTACTTGTCCCCTTTTAAATTGGCCACTATGGGATCCCTTCCCACCTACGCTTTGGGGAAGAGGACCAAGGCCACTATAAATATAGGCTAGCCACCACCAAGAGAGGGGATCCGATCCTCAACTTATTTATAGTGACCTTAGTCCTCTTCCCCCAAAATGTAGGCGGGAAGGGATCCCACAATGGCCAATTCGAACGGGGACAAGTAGTACATCTTATCCTGAGAAAAGGTGGTCTTCTCCTGCAAAGCTCCTAGTCGTGACGCTGCGGTGGGCTCGGCGATGACAGCCTTGGCTGTCTTGGTCTTGTAGCACGGGAATGAAACCTTTGGGCGATTCCTCGGGACCCCGCGCCTGCGCTTGTCTCCTTAGCACCTGATACGCCTCCAACGTATCTATAATTTTTATTGTTCCATGCTATTATATTATCTGTTTTGGATGTTTTATATGCATTAATATGCTATTCTATATGATTTTTGGGACTAACATATTAACCTAGAGCCCGGTGCAAGTTTATGTTTTTTTCCTTGTTTTAGAGTTTCACAGAAGAGGAATACCAAACGGAGTCCAAATAGAATAAAACTTTTGCGATGATTTTTGGACCAGAAGACACCCAGGAGACTTGGAGGGCAAGTCAGAAGAGCCACGAGGCGGCCACAAGTGAGGAGGGCATGCCCAGGGGGCTAGGGCGCGCCCCCAACCTTGTGGGCCCCTCGTTGACCTCGTGACCTTGATCTTCTTCCTATATATACTCTTATACCCCAAAAACATCTAGGGGAGCCACGAAACCACGTTTCCACCACCGCAACCTTCTATACCCGTGGGATCCCATCTAGGGGCCTTTTCCAGCATGCTGTCGGAGGGGGATTCGATCACGAAGGGCTTCTACATCAACACCATTGCCTCTCCGATGAAGCGTGAGTAGTTTACCTCAGACCTACGGGTCCATAGCTAGTAGCTAGATGGCTTCTTCTCTCTCTTTGATTCTCAATACAAAGTTCTCCTCGATGTTCTTGGAGATCTATTCGATGTAATACTTTTTTGCGGTGTGTTTGCTGAGATCCAATGAATTGTGGATTTATGATCAGCTTATCTATGAATATTATTTGAATCTCCTTTGAATTCTTTTATGCATGATTTGATATCTTTGCAAGTCTCTTTGAACTATCGATTTGGTTTGGCCAACTGGATTGGTTTTTCTTGCAATGGGAGATGTGCTTAGCTTTGGGTTCAATCTTGCGGTGTCCTTTCCCAGTGACAGCAGGGGCAGCAAGGCACGTATTGTATTGTTGCCGTCGAGGATAAAAAGATGGGGTTTTCATCATATTGCTTGAGTTAATTCCTCTACATCATGTCATCTTGCTTAATGCGTTCCTCTGTTCTTTATGAACTTAATACTCTAGATGCATGCTAGATAGCGGTCGATGTGTGGAGTAATAGTAGTAGATGCAGAATCATTTCGGTCTACTTGACACGGACGTGATGCCTATATTCATGATCATTGCCTTAGATATCGTCATAACTTTGCGCTCTTCTATCAATTGCTCGGCAGTAATTTGTTCACCCACCATAATAATTCCTATCTTGAGAGACGCCTCTAGTGAAACCTATGGCCCCCGGGTCTATTTTACAACATATTAGTTTCCCGTCAACTTGTCAATTTCTGTCGCCGTTCCCTTATTTTGCAATCTTTACTTTTCATTCCATAAACCAAAAATATTACTTTACCATTTATCCAACTCTATCAGATCTCACGTTGCAAATAACCGTGAAGGGACTGAGAACCCCTTTATCGCATTGGGTGCAAGGTTGGTGTTTGTTTGTGCAGGTATTCGGTGGCTTGCATGTTGTCTCCTACTGGATTGATACCTTGGTTCTCAAAACTGAGAGAAATACTTATGCTACTTTGCTGCATCAGCCTTTCCTCTTCAAGGGAAAAACCAACGCAAGCTCAAGAGGTAGCAAGAAGGATTTCTGGCGCCGTTGCCGGGTTGATCTACGCCAAGCCAAGACATACCAATTACCCATCATAAACTCTCATCCCTCGCTTTACATTATTTGCCATTCGCCTCTCATTTTCCTCTCCCCCACTTCTAAAATGATTTTCGAAAAGATTCGCCTTTTCTTCGCCCCTCTTCCGTTCGTCTTCTCGTTTGCTTTTTGTGTGATCTTGTGTTGGATTGCTTGCTTTGTCGCGATGGCTCAAGATAATACGAAATTGTGTGACTTTTCCAACACCAATAATAATGATTTTATTAGTACTCCGATTGCTCCCGATGCTAATGCGGAATCTTGTGAAATTAATACCGCTTTGCTGAATCTTGTTATGAAAGATCAACTTTCCGGCCTTCCCAATGAAGATGCTGCATCCCATCTTAATAATTTCGTTGATTTGTGAGATATGCAAAAGAAAAAAGATGTGGATAATGATATTGTTAAGTTGAAGTAATTTCCGTTCTCGCTTAGGGATCGCGCTAAAACTTGGTTTTGATCTTTGCCTAAAAATAGTATTGATTCATGGAATAAGTGTAAAGATGCTTTTATTTCCAAGTCGTTTCCTCCCACTAAGATCATCTCCCTTAGGAACGATATTATGAATTTTAAGCAACCTGATCATAAACATGTTGAACAATCTTGGGAGCGGATGAAATTGATGATTAGAAATTGCCCTACTCATGGTTTGAATTTGTGGATGATTATACAAAAAATTTATGCCGGATTGAATTTTGCTTCTAGAAATCTTTTAGATTCGGCCGCGGGAGGCACTTTTATGGAAATTACTTTAGGAGAAGCTATTCCTAGATAATATTATGGTTAATTATTCTCAATGGCATACCGAAAGATCTTCCACTAGTAAAAAAGTGCATGCGATTGAAGAAATAAATGTTTTGAGTGAGATGGATGAGCTTATGAAATTGTTTGCTAATAAGAGTGCTCCTATATATCCTAATGATATGCCTTTGTCTACTTTGATTGTAAATAATAATGAATCTATGGATGTGAATTTTATTGGTAGGAACAATTTTGGTAATAACGCGTATAAAGGCAATTTTAATCGTAAGCCGTTTCCTAGTTATTCCTCTAATAATTATGGTAATTCCTACAACAATTCTTATGGAAATTATAATAAGATTCCCTTTGAATTTGAGAATAGTGTTAAAGAATTTATAAGTTCGCAAAGAAATTTCAATGCCTTGATTGAAGAAAAATTGCTTAAGATTGATGATTTGGCTAGGAACGTGGATAGAATTTCTCTTGATGTTGATTCTTTGAAACTTAGATCTATTCCACCTAAGCATGATATCAATGAGTCTCTCAAGGACATGATAATTTCCATTGATGAGTGCAAAGAAAGAATCGCTAAGATGCGTGCTAAGAAAGATTGGTTTATAAAAGTGTGTTCTTCTAGTTTCCATGAAAATAATGATGAAGATCTTAAAGTGATTGATGTGACTCCTATTGAATCTTTGTTTTACAATTTAAATCTTGATAAAGATGGGACTGGAGATGAGTCAACTTTAGTTAGAAGGCGTCCTAATGATTCGGAGTTTTTAGATCTTGATTTAAAAATTGATAAAAGTGGGATTGGAGAGGTCAAAACTTTAGATAGCAATGAACCCACTCTCTTGGATTTCAAGGACTTTAATTATGATAATTGATCTTTAATTGATTGTATTTCCTTGTTGCAATCCATGTTGAATTCTCCTCATGCTTATAATCAAAACAAACTTTTACTAAACATATCGTTGATGCTATGATGCAATGTTATGAAGAAAATCTTAATTTGGAAGTTTCTATCCCTAGAAAACTTTATGATGAGTGGGAATATACTATTAAGATTAAGATTAAAGATTATGAATGCTATGCTTCTTGTGATTTAGGTGCTAGTGTTTCCACGATGCCGAAAACTTTATGTGATGTGTTAGGTTTCCGTGAATTTGATGATTGTTCCTTAAATTTGCATCTTGCGGATTCCACTATTAATAAACCTATGGGAAGAATTAATGATGTTCTTATTTTTGCAAATAGGAATTATGTGCCCATAGATTGCATTGTTTTTTATATAGATTGCAATCCTACATGTCCTGTTATTCTTGGTAGACCTTTCCTTAGAACGATTGGTGCAATTATTGATATGAAAGAAGGAAACATTAGATTCCAATTTCCGTTAAGGAAAGGCATGGAACACTTCCCAAGAAAGAAAATGAAATTGCCTTATGAATCTATTATGAGAGCCACTTATGGATCACATGCAAAAGATGATAATACTTATATCTATTCGTGTTTTATGCCTAGCTAAGGGCGTTAAACAATAGCGCTTGTTGGGAGGCAGCCCAATTTTATTTTTGTTCTTGCTTTTTAGGTACTGTTTTGCTTTCAATAAATCATCTAGCCTCTGGTTAGATACGGTTTTGTGTTTTAATTAGTGTTTATGCCAAGTAAGACCTATGGGATAGCCTATGGTGATAGTTGATTTGATCTTGCTGAAAAACAGAAACTTTTGCGCTAACGAAAACAATTATCATTTTGAGCAGGAACGTTATAAAATACTGATTATTTTTGCAGACAATTAATAAACAAATTATCTAGGATTTCCTATTTTCTCATGATTTTTGGAGTTACAGAAGTATTCGAAATATTCAGATTGTTACAGACTATTCTATTTTTGACAGATTCTGTTTTTTCGCGTGTTGTTTGCTTATTTTTATGCATCTATGGCTAGTATCGGGGGGTATGAACCATGGAAAAGTTGGAATACAGTAGATATTACACCAATATAAATAAATAATGAGTTCACAACAGTACCCAAATTGGTGATTTATTTTCTTATACTAACGGAGCTTACGAGATTTTCTGTTGGAGTTTTGTGTTGTGAAGTTTTCAAGTTTTGGGTAAGGATTTGATGGACTATGGAATAAGGAGTGGCAAGAGCCTAAGCTTGGGGATGCCCAAGGCACCCCAAGGTAATATTCAAGGATGTCGAAAAGCCTAAGCTTGGGGATGCCCCAGGAAGGCATCCCCTCTTTCGTCTTCGTCTATCGGTAACTTTACTTGAGGCTATATTTTTATTCACCACATGATATGTGTTTTGCTTGGAGGATCTTGTATGATTTGAGTCTTTGCTTTTTATTTTTCCACAATCATCCTTGTTGTACACACCTTTAGAGAGAGACACACATGAAACATGATTTATTAGAATACTCTATGTGCTTCACATATATCTTTTGAGCTAGGCAATTTTGCTCTAGTGCTTCACTTATATCTTTTTAGAGCACGACGGTGGTTTTATTTTATAGAAATTGATGAACTCTCGTACTTCACTTATATTATTTTGATAGTCTTTAGAACAGCATGGTAATTTGCTTTGGTTATAAAATTAGTCCTAATATGATAGGCATCCAAGAGGGATATAATAAAACTTTCATATAAAGTGCATTGAATACTATGAGAAGTTTGATTCCTTACGATTGTTTTGAGATATGAAGATGGTGATATTAGAGTCATGCTAGTAAGTAGTTGTGAATTTGAGAAATACTTGTGTTAAGGTTTCTGAGTCCTGTAGCATGCACGTATGGTGAACCGTTATGTAACGAAGTTGGAGCATGAGATGTTTTTTGATTGTTTTCCTTATGAGTGGCGGTCGGGGACGAGCGATGGTCTTTTCCTACCAATCTACCCCCTAGCTAGGAGCATGTGCGTAGTACTTTGTTTCGATGACTAATAGATTTTTGCAATAAGTATGTGAGTTCTTTATAACTAATGTTGAGTCCATGGATTATATGCACTCTCACCTTTCCCCCATTGCTAGCCTCTCTAGTACCGCGCGCCAGTACCATAAAACCACCACATATCCTTCCTCAAAACAGCCACCATACCTACCTATCATGGTATTTCCATAGCCATTCCGAGATATATTGCCATGCAACTTTCCACCATTCTGTTTATTATGACACGCATCATCATTGTCATATTGCTTTGCATGATCATGTAGTTGACATCGTATTTTGTGGCAAAGCCACCTTTCATCATTTTTTTATAGATGTCGCTCTTGATTCATTACACATCCCGGTACACCGCCGAAGGCATTCACATAGAGTCATATTTTTGTTCTAGTATCGAGTTGTAAGTCTTGAGTTGTAAGTAAATATAAGTGTGATGATTTTCATTATTAAAGCATTGTCCCATGTGAGGAAAAAAAGAGAAAGGCCAAAAAAAAGAGAAAGGCCAAAGAAAAAGAGAAGGCCCAAAAAAAGAGAAACAAAAAAAATAAAAAAATGAGAGAAAAAGACAGAAGGGACAATGTTACCATCCTTTTTGCCGCACTTGTGCTTCAAAGTAGCACCATGATCTTCATGATAGAGAGTCTCCTATGTTATCACTTTCATATACTAGTGGGACTTTTTCATTATAGAACTTGGCTTGTATATTCCAATTATGGGCTTCCTCAAATTGCCCTAGGTCTTCATGAGCAAGCAAGTTGGATGCACACCCACTTAGTTTCCCTTTTTGAGCTTTCCATAAACTTACAGCTCTAGTGCATCCGTTGCATGGCTATCCCTACTCACTCACATTGATATCTATTAATGGGCATCTCCATAGCCCGTTGATACGCCTAGTTGTTGTGAGGCTATCTCCTTTTTTTGTCTTCTCCATAACCACCGTCTATTCCACCTATAGTGCTATGTCCATGGCTCACGGTCATGTATTGCGTGAAAGTTGAAAAGGTTTGAGAACGTCAAAAGTATGAAACAATTGCTTGGCTTGTCATCGGGGTTGTGCATGATTTGAATATTTTCTGTGATGAAGATGGAGCATAGCCAGACTATATGATTTGGTAGGGATAAACTTTCTTTGTCCATGTTATTTTGAGAAGACATATTATTTTGTTAGTATGCTTGAAGTATTATTGTTTTTATGTCAATATAAACATTTGTTTTGAATCTTACGGATCTGAACATTCATGCCAAAATAAAGAGAAATACATGGATAAATATGTTAGGTAGCATTCCACATCAAAAGTTCTGTTTTTATCATTTACCTACTCGAGGACGAGCAGGAATTAAGCTTGGGGATGCTTGATACGTCTCCAATGTATCTATAATTTTTGATTGTTCCATGCTATTATATTATCTATTTTGGATGTTTTATATGCATTAATATGCTATTTTATATGATTTTTGGGACTAACCTATTAACCTACAGCCCAACGCCAGTATCTATTTTTTCCTTGTTTTCGAGTTTTGCAGAAAAGGAATACCAAACAAAATAAAACTTTCGCGATGATTTTTCTTGGACCAGAAGACACCCAGGAGGCTTGGAGTGGAAGTCAGAAGAGCCACGAGGCGGGCACAAGGGTGGAGGGCGCGCCCCCAACCTTGTGGGCCCCTCATTGACCTCCTGATCTAGATCTTCCTCCTATATACTCTTATACCCCAAAAACATCCAGGGGAGCCACGAAACCACGTTTCCACCGCCGCAACCTTCTATACCTGTGAGATCCCATCTAGGGGCCTTTTCCGGCATCCTGCCGGAGGGGGATTCGATCACGGAGGGCTTCTACATCAACACCATTGCCTCTCTGATGAAGCGTGAGTAGTTTACCTCAGACCTATGGGTCCATAGCTAGTAGCTAGATGGCTTCTTCTCTCTCTTTGATTCTCAATACAAAGTTGTCCTCGATGTTCTTGGAGATCTATTCAATGTAATACTTTTTGCGGTGTGTTTGTCGAGATCCGATGAATTGTGGATTTATGATCAGCTTATCTATGAATATTATTTGAATCTGCTCTGAATTTTTTCTGCATGATTTGATATCTTTGCAAGGCTCTTTGAACTATCGATTTTGTTTGGCCAACTAGATTGGTTTTTCTTGCAATGGGAGAAGTGCTTAGCTTTGGGTTCAATCTTGCGGTGTCCTTTCCCAGTGACAGCAGGGGTAGCAAGGCACGTATTGTATTGTTGCCATCGAGGATAAAAAGATAGGGTTTTCATCATATTGCTTGAGTTAATTCCTCTACATCATGTCATCTTGCTTAATGCGTTACTCCGTTCTTTATGAACTTAATACTCTAGATGCATGCTGGATAGCGGTCGATGTGTGGAGTAATAGTAGTAGATGCAGAATTGTTTCGGTCTACTTGACACGGACGTGATGCCTATATTCATGATCATTGCCTTAGATATCGTCATAACTTTGCACTTTTCTATCAATTGCTCGGCTGTAATTTGTTCACCCACCGTAATATTTTCTATCTTGAGAGCATCCTCTAGTGAAACCTAGGCCCCCGGGTCTATTTTACAACATATTAGTTTCCCGTCAACTTGCCAATTTCTGTCGCCGTCCCTTATTTTGCAATCTTTACTTTCCATTCCATAAACAAAAATTTTACTTTACCATTTATCCATCTCTATCAGATCTCACGTTGCAAATAACCGTGAAGGGATTGACAACCCCTTTATCGCGTTGGGTGCAAGGTTGGTGTTTATTTGTGCAGGTATTCGGTGGCTTGCACGTTGTCTCCTACTGGATTGATACCTTGGTCCTCAAAACTGAGAGAAATACTTACGCTACTTTGCTGCATCACCCTTTCCTCTTCAAGGGAAAAACCAACGCAAGCTCAAGAGGTAGCAGCACCAAAGAGGAAACCTGCCGCTCTACACCTGCTGGCGCCCGCCTGGCCGTGGTCATCATGGCTTGCGTTAGTGCAACCTCGTGAGATTGAGCACACGCATAGAAATCTCCGCTCCTCACGAGGCAGCCTGGGAAGGCTGCTCCCTCCGGAGGTCTTGACGTCGCCCGTCTCACGACGCTCGGCCCCTTGCGAGGGTCTTGTCTTGTTGGTGCTGTAGATGGGTCGTACCAGGCCATCGATGGAGCCATGCCACGGACTGCAGGCTGGCAAGTCTAGGTACCCTAGTTCCAGAATGCTAACACGCCGGCCTCCCTCCGCTACCGCCGCCGCCAAGGACGAACGATGACCACCGCCAAGATGATGCGGTTGGGGGCTTCCAAGAGCCTCGTGCCATTGCCTGCATCCTGGGTGGTGTTGCAGACGAGTCGTACTAGGCCACCGACGAGCCACGCCGTGGGCCGCAGGCAGGCAAGTCTGGGTACCCTGGTTCCCAGAACGCAAACAGTAGCCCCCAGGCGCAAGGCGCGCTCGAACTTGGCTTCGAGGCAATGCCAAAGGGCAAGGGCGAAGCGTCGCGGGCCCCAATCGATTGCGGACCGGGTCGACGCGTGGAGCTTGATGGGACGTGGGCGTCTCCACTTCCCCATGCTGCCTCGGCAACTGCCGGACTTGACAACTGCCTAGCATATACGGCCCAGCCATCATTACCCGACTCGCTCGCCTCTTGTTCCCCCTCTTCCTTGTGAACTTGTGCTTCCTCCGCCAGGTTCCGCGCCGGCTCCAATTCACCCCACCGCCATGGCTCCCAAGTCGAAGAAGGTGATGGCCCGTGCGACCGCGAAGCCTCCGCTGGGGCCGGAACTGGCGCTGGAATTGTCCATAGTGATCAACCAGGAGGGGGTGGACAAGGTTCGGCAGGCCCTTACCGCCGATTCCAACGAGTGGAAGGCGAAGATGGTCTGGCCTGCCTCCCAGGCCCTGATTGACATGGAGGCCACCGAAATCGCCCTTCATCTTCATGCTCTCTTCGCCGGTCTGGTCCCCCCTTTTTTAGATTTCTTCAACACCGTGCTCTTGCATTAACAGATTCATGCGCTGTATGTGGACCCCGGATCCATCATCCTCCTTTCTGCCTTCGCCTTCCTGTGCGAGGCTTTAGTGGGTATTGCTCCATCCGTGGCCTTGCTCCGCCATTTCTTGTCTCTTCACTTGGTCGATAGCGGGCAACAATTCTTATGGAAATTATAATAAGATGCCCTCTGATTTTGAGAATAGTGTTAATGAATTTATGAGTTTGCAAAAGAATTTTAATGCCTTGGTTGAAGAAATATTTCTTAAGATTGATGATTTGGCTAGGAACGTGGATATAATTTCTCTTGATGTTGATTCTTTGAAAATTAGATCTATTCCACCTTGTTAAACGTCCGTTTAACATTCCGACCCTATATTTATTTCGGCCTGTTAAAAGCCCGTCAAATAGTTGGGCCTAATTATGGCCCGCTTTGCATCCGGCCTGCTCACTGCCGATAATCTGATTGGGCCAAAAAAGGACCGAGAAATTTTTGGCTTGTTAACGGCCCGTGATGTGATTGGCACAATCATGGGCCGGGGTCTATTTTGGCCTGCTGTCGGCCCATGAGCTGTTCGACACGTTTCAGGCCCAACTTACTTTTCAGCCTACTAAAAGCCCATTGAATTTTCTTGCCAAAATAGGGCTGGCGATTTAATGGCCTATTAAAATCTCGAAACTACTAGGGGGCCAGTTTACATTTAGGCTTGTTAATAGACCAAGATGACTGGTCCCAGGATACGGCCCATATATAGTTATTTGCATGTCGGCCTGATTATGTACCGTAATTTTACGGTTTGGCTGGTTTACTTTTCATGGAGCGCAGACAGGATATATATACAGTAAAATAACTGTAGCATCGTGAATAAGAAAAAACCTAGACTATACAATAAAGAAATTACGGCATATTACATCCATTGGGCATCAAACTTCGCCACTACGATAATAAAGCACAAGCAGACAACAGATTACATACACTGGGCATCAAAGATCGCCACCAGTGCAAATAAACATGCCGACAAAATAATATACAAAACCGACATCACTTCAATAGAGTTCAAGAAAGGTTAGGCCTGCTCGGGAGCTGCAGCGCAAGCAGCTAAGCAAGCTGATGAGACTGCACTTGTTTGACGCTTATATCCTCCTCACTCTAAAAGAGAAACAAGAAGACATATGACAGGTTTTGCACATATTAGTATAAGTGCTGACAATTCATCACATTTCTTGTTGGCGGATAAAGAGACACAGTTTAAAATAGCATTAACACCATATGGTATTCTTCAGGTTAAGACATGGCAGGAAATGACATCGTGAAGGAGTTGACAGCTTCATGACACCACTGGATTACAGATCAAGAACTCATAAGTATCAATGGTTAGTGTGCTGTCAATTTATCCCATTTCAGATTGGCAAATAAAGGGATAGTTTAAATAATAGTAGAATAATATGACATTCTCATAGTTAAGACATTGCAGAATATGACATTGTGCTATAGTGGGTAGTTTCACCACACCACTGGATTACGGATCAAGAACAGAAGCATACATGCAGTGCAAAAGAAGATCACTTGCTCTGTATAGTTTAATTTACATGGTATGAAGAAGGAACTTGGTTGTATAACTGAAAACTTAAATTGAGAAGGACAAACTTTTGTTTATGAACTTCATAATAAACTTTAAACATGCAATTTGATGCAAACACCAAAAATAAACTGTTGTTGCAGTCATGCCTAACCAAATATACACAACAAAGTTTGAAGGCTTGAGAAGGACAAACTTACATTAGTGGTGAAGACCGACTCTATAAAGCCCTTGTCCATGTTGATGGGGGGGCAATTCAAGCAGTTTACCACATAATCTTCTTCATAAGCATTGCCTTTATTCTACATTTTGTTAAGAGTACATATAGATGTGATAATATAAGAAAAAATGGAGAATATTTAAGATAAGATGAAGAGTGGTGCTACATAACCAAGTAGCTATAAATGTAACACTACAAAAAAAAGACACATCCGTGACATTTTGGGCCGAACGAATTTTTTTCTGTCATACTTATGACACTTCTATGACGATAATTGTGACAAAACCCGGTATCATCATAGATGTGGTGAACTCCTAATTCTATGAAAAAAATCATGACAGAAAATGGGCTTTTCGTCTTGGGTGGGCCGGAGACACAGCCGCATGACATTCTTTGGGCCGTCCATGACGGAAAAAACTGTGGTAGAAGCGAGGGCGAGGAAAATATCGGGGTGTTCCCGGTTACGGTGGGTGGTCGGGGCCGAGCGATGTGCGTTTCTCTTGTACACGCACGCACGTGGGTGTGAGGCGTTGGGCTCTAACTGAACCCGAGCGATTGCACTGCAGGCTACGCATTACTGAACCCGAGCGATCGACCGATGGCTGTTAACTGAACCCGATCGAGCGATTCCTTCGCTACTGCTGCTAACTGAAGCCGATCGATGCTGCCTCTGCATGAACAGTGAGCATTGCTGGGGGGTTTGGATGAACAGTTCCCGGTGGGGGTGGATGAACTGGACCCCGTGGTGTTACCTCTGGATGAACAGGACCCCGATCGATTGAGCCGGTTGGGGCTGGATGAACAGGACCCCGTGGAGGGCTGGATGAACAGTAGATGGTGGAGGGCTGGATGAACAGTAGCTAGTGGAGGGGTGGTTGAACACGAGCCCGTGGAGACGCTGGTTGAACAGTAGCCGGTGGAGTAGCGCGCGGTGAAGGCTGGATGAACAGGAGCCCGTGGATGAACAGTCGCAGGTGGAGGCTGGAGGAGGTCGATGGTGGATGAACAGTAGCCTGTGGAGGCTGGAGGGGTCGACGGTGGAGATGAACAGTATCCCGTGGATCCCGTTTTGCGGTACGCCACACCCCTCTCGATGAACAGGACCCCCGTTTCGACCGTAGCACTCCAACACAAGTCCGTTTCCTCCGTTTTGCGGTACGCCACACCCCTCACGATCAACAGGACCCCCGTTTTGACCGTAGGAGGTCCGTTTCCTCCGTTTTGCGGTATGCCAGGCCCCTCCCGATGAACAAGATCCCATTTCGAACGTGGCCGGTCGAACACAAGGCCGTTTCCTTCGTTCTGCGGTACGCCAGGCCTCGTTTCCACCGGTTGTTCCGTCCAAGCCCTCCCGATGAACACGACGACGCATTGCATTCCGACCCAGCCGGTTGGCTCCCCATGAACACGACGACGACGTTGTTTCTCCGTTTCGACCCAGCCATGTACACGAGCCCTGGCCGTACATAGGCGCGAGTAGGCATTCGAGACCCCGCCCGTATGTACGTACGTGGCCGTATTTACTTTCTTGCACCTTGGCCGTTGTACGTACGTGTACATGCTACGTGCGCGCCTTTACCACGACACGTGCGCGCCTCTACATTGACCACTATGTACGTACACGTTCGCGACCAGAATGACAATGCTACGAACGCTTCGACCAGGTGGGTCCCGACTGTTAGGCACTTCCTTGCGTGCGAAGATGTAGCTGGTGGGTCCCAGCAGTCAGGGGGCGAATCATTTTTTTTGCCCGGACGCACTTCCTTGCGTGCGAAGATGTAGCTGGTGGGTCCTAGCAGTCAGGGCGAAACATTTTTTTATGAAATACGGTGGCCCGTCCGATGGGTCCCCGCTGTCAAGTGGAGGAATAATTATTTTGCGCGTAATAAGGAGGCACTTCCTTGCTGTGGCCATGGACCCAGCTGTCAGCCTCTCCACGTACAGTCCACGTCCGATGGAAGCTGTTCCTTGACCACGTTGACCATGCCGCGCCGAGAGCACCAGGGTGGTGGACGACGGCGAGGCCAATGAAGGGGACGACACGGAGCCAGGGAAGACGCGGCAGTGGATGCCCACGCGTAGAAGAGTATGAGGGTTCACTGGTTCGCTGCAGTGTGAGGCTGCCGTCGCCGCAGAATAACAGGGGGTGTGGGTGAGTAGAGGGATGGCCTGGCCAGCGGTGGGAGTAATATGGGGCGGTGAGGCCTCCGCCGCATCGCAGCCGGCCATGGGAGGCAGGAGCACGAGCACGACCAGCGCTGGCTTGGGCGGCTGGAGCAAGAAGACCAGGGGTTGAAGAAGCACTACGGCCGTTGGATGGACATCGTACGGTCACTAGAGCTAGAATCGTGCATATTGACTAAGTTGACAAAGCCCTCCATCCCCGTCAACTTAGTAGGCCCACAAGTCAGACTGCCACTATACTAGGTCCCAGCTAGCAGGGGGAGTATTCATTTTTTCGTGCGTAATAAGGTGGCACTTCCTTGCGTGTGAAGATATAGCTGGTGGGTCCAAGCTGTCTGTGGCAGTTATGGTTTTTTTGCGAAATACAGAGGTCCTTTCGGTAGGTCCCAGATGTCAGTTGGAGGAATCATTATTTTGCGCGTAATAAGGAGGCATTTCCTTGCGTGCGGCCGCGGACCCAGCTGTCAGCCTCTCCACGTACAGTCCACTTAAGATGCATGTCGGTCGTTGACCATGTTGACCAGGCCGTGCCGAGAGCACTAGGGCAGTGGACGACGGTGAGGCCTAGGAAGGGAACGACACAGAGGCAGGGAAGACTCGGCAGTTGTTTCCCACGCGGAGGGGAGTACGACTGTACGAGGGTTTACTGGTTCGTCTGCCGTCGCCGGAGAATAACAGCATGTGTGGGTGAGTAGAGGGATGGCTAGGCCAGCGATGGGAGTATGGGGGGCGGTGAGGCCTGCGCGGCAGCACAGCCGGCCGCGGGGAGGAAAGAGCAGGCAGTCCCGCCGGCGCTTGTTTGAGCGGCTGGAGCAGGAAGAGCAGAGATTCAAGAAGCAGGACGGGCGTTGGATGGACATCCAACAGTCACTGCTTGTACGTCAACCTTGTTTTAGGAAAGCCTCAAATCTATGGAAAACATCATAAAGCCCATCTGCCATTATTTCTAATAATTTATAGCCCATTTGCTAATTTTAAGGTTTTTTTTGGAGCCCATATTCCTTTTGTTAGCATTACAGCCCATATTGTGGCCACTGTTAAAATTTTATACGAAATTTTGCATATTTCGATGCGGTCCGAACGTTTTTTAATCCCGATATTTCGAGTCACATTCAAACTGATTTTAAAAATAAATGTATATCAATATAAAATCCAACAAATTGTCCACGCATAAAAATCAATGCAATTTAAAATCTCGAAATGAAAAAAGAAATTTGAAACTAATGGCCGGTTTGATTTTGATGTGTTTTAAAAATGTACAATCCATTTCTCATTACCGATAGGCCATTTTCTCGGCCAGCCGAATGAAGCTCTCCTCGTCTTGAAAGATTTGCTGCCCAACAGGACTGACAAAGCGACTTACTTGGCAAATCACAAAAAAACTGAGCTATGGCCGTGGACCCAGCTGCGGCCGTGGACCCAGCTGTCAGCCTCTCCACGTACAGTACTCTTCCGATGGAAGTCGGTCCTTGACCACATTGACCACGCCGCGCCGAGAGCACCAAGGCGGTGGACGACGGCGAGGCCTAGGAAGGGGACGACACGGAGCCGGGGAAGACGCGATAGTGGATGCCCACGCGGAGAGGAGTACGAGGGTTCACTGGTTCGGCTGCGGCGTGAGGCTGCCGTCGCCGCAGAATAACAGGGGGTGTGGGTGAGTAGAGGGATGCCCTGGCCAGCGGTAGGAGTAGTAGGGGGCGGTGAGGCCTCCGCGGCATCACAGCCGGCACGCGACACGACCGGCGCTGCTTTGGGCGGCTGGAGCAAGAAGACCAGAGGTTGAAGAAGCACTATGGCCGTTGGATGGACATCATACGGTCACTGGAGCTAGAATCGTTCATATTGACTAAGTTGACAAAGCCCTCCGTCCCCGTCAACTTAGTAGGCCCACAAGTCAGCCACCCACTATGGTGGGTCCCAGCTAGCAGGGGGTATTCATTTTTTTGTGCGTAATAAGGAGGCACTTCCTTGCGTGCGAAGATATAGCTGGTGGGTCCGACCTGTCAGCGGGGGGAACGTTTTTTTCGCGAAATACAGAAGCCCTTCCCATATACAGTCCACGTACAGTGCGTAATAAGGAGGAACTTTCCTTGTGTGCGACCATGGACCTCGTGGGTCCCAGCCGTCAGGCTCTCCACGTACAGTCCTCTTCCGATGACTCTCATATGTTGACCACGCCGCGCCGAGCGCACCAAGGCGATGGACAACAGCGAGGCCCCAGACTGGAATGACCCGGAGATGGGGAAGACACGGCAGTGGAGTCGCAGACAGAGAGGAGTGGGAAACTTGACTGGTTCGGGTGCAGGGTGGGCTTACACTCGGCAGAGAATAACAGGAGGTGCGGAGTGGAGGGATGGCCTGGTCGTCGACGGGGTAGCGTTTCGCTGAGGAGCGCAAAACAACGCCGGTGGACGCCGGAGGCTGGAGCAAGCGGTCCCGGCAGCGGTGGGGGAAGAATACGAGAGATTGAAGAAGAATGCCGGCCGTTGGATGTAAATCCAACGCCTTCTTAGGCTTCGACCTACTGGCCCACATGTCAGCTAGTCCATTTGTTTTTAAGTCCATTTGGCGGGCTGGGTGAAACAATGATGGAGCATCTATGCAGCCCGTTTATATATATGGTAGAATTTAAAGCCCATTTGCATTTCTCTCGAAATCCGCGGACTTGCTGGGCTGGGTGAAAATATTATGTTGGGCTAGATGGAGAAATGTTATAAAAACATAAACACATGATTGCACGTCTATTACTGCATTGGTCAGTAAAATCTTTGCAAGCTTATGTACGCAATCACTAGGAGTTAACTTGCCAAGTTATATATAAACAATTATTATTATTATTTTGTAAGAACTTTCAACTTATGAAATAAAATATCATTTAAATTTGATGATTTAATAGTACGTGGGGTATTATTATTTTTTAGGCTAGCCGTGGGACAGTTGAGTTGGTTCTAGGGAAAAGTACTGGGAGACAACTCAGTTTACATTGAAAAAGAAAGTGGGAGAAAATTCAGATATAGGATTAATGAAAATGAAAAATAAAGGAAGTGGGAAGGTCTATAAAATGGTTGGACGAACGACAGGTTTAACGGAAACTTATGTTGTTTCTAATATATATATATATGTAATAAAATAAGATATAAATATAGGTTCATTTTTGCATTCTTATAGAAAACAGGTTCAGTTTTGCATTCTTATAGAAAAATAGAACTGAGCTGTGCGTCGTCTTGAAAAAACAAACATAACTTGGGCTGCTGATGTTATAGACAAGGTAGGTTGGGAGGCCTAGAGGTCGCTTGATACCTGCTGGATCCAAAAAAATGTTGAAACATGTCGTGGGCTGCCCATGTTAAACAACAAAACCTAGGCCATGGACCTGGTGGGCCCGGGACTGTCAGCCTCTCGACGAACATTTGTCTCCCGATTCCTCTTGTTTTCCTTACCATGTTGGGAATGACAGGCGGCGGCGCCGCGGCTAGAGCACCAAGGCGGAGGACGACGTCGAGACCTCGGACCGAACGAACCGGAGCGGGGGAAGACGCAGGCGGAGGGGAGTACGAGGGTTGACTTGTTCGGGTGCAGGGTGGGCCGGTGGAGCTGTCGCCGCCCAGAGATTGTGTGGCAGTAGAGGGATGGCCCGGCCAACGCCATAGGCTATGATGGCCAGCCGCTGTATCGGAAGAGGACGAAAGATCGAACAAAATAAAGAAATACAAATGGATAGGTGGTTGGTCCCATATATTTGTGTACGAGACCTACTGGATCCACCTGAGGAGGGGAATATGTTGGGACGAAGGAGATTCAAAGCACGGCAGCCGAGTGAACTAGTTTTTTTAACGGACAACTGAACTAGTTACATACATAAGCAAATAGCCACAAAAAAAGCAAACAGGTTAATGGGTTCTTAAAAGAAATATTTCGGACAAAACAGATAATTACGACACATAGGCTAATGCATGAAACACTCAGATGATAAAGGTGCTTATAAAAAGATAAAGTACAACATCTAGACCTTCCTGGCACGCTTGATCATGACGCTGCGGCTGTCTATGTACTCGTCGGTTACGGGAAGCAGACACGCCCTCATGTGCAAGATCTGCCTGTACATGTCGTAGCATGCGTATGTGTCCTTGGCCACGTAGGTTATGTAGGCTAGATCTAGAGGTACCTCCCACGTGTTCAGGTCCTTGGTATCGTTGTCTTCTTTCATGTTGGCGTATCAGGGGTCTATGATGGTCTCGGCGAGGTCAACCACAGAGTCCTTCTCCTGCCCGTTGCTGATGATCTTGTATTGCTTCTGGATGTCGACAAGCTTGTTGCACCAGATGGCCGAATCGTCGCGTTCTTCCTTCTCTCCACCGTAGCGAAGGTGCAGTCGGCGCTGCCAATGAAACGGACGAATGCTCCAGAACCTCTGATGGCCCTACAGAAGTGGTAGATGAGATCCTTGTTGGGGAACGTAGTAATTTAAAAAAAATTCCTACACACACGAAAGATGATGGTGATGCATAGCTACGAGAGGGGAGAGTGTTGTCCATGTACCCTCGTAGACCGACAGCGGAAGCGTTATCACAACGCGGTTGATGTAGTCGTACGTCTTCACGATCCGACCGATCAAGTACCGAACGTACGGCACCCCCGAGTTCTACACACGTTCAGCTCGATGACGTCCCTCGAACTCCAATCCAGCCGAGTGTTGAGGGAGAGTTTCGTCAGCACGACGGCGTGGTGACGATGATGATGTTCCACCAACGCAGGGCTTCGCCTAAGCTCCGCAACGGTATTATCGAGGTGTAATATGGTGGAGGGGGGCACCGCACACGGCTAAGAGATCTCAAGGATCAATTGTTGTGTCTCTAGGGTGCCCCCTGCCCCCGTATATAAAGGAGCAAGGGAGGAGGAGGCCGGCCCTAGGAGGGGGCGCACCAAGTGTGGAGTCCTACTAGGACTCCCTAGTCCTAGTAGGATTCCACCTCCCATATGGAATAGGAAAAGAGGAAGGGAAAAAGAGAAGGAAGGAAGGGGGCGCCCCCTTCCCTAGTCCAATTCGGACCAGACCAAGGGGAGGGGTGCGGCCACCCTTGAGGCCCTTTTTCTTCTTTCCCGTATGGCCCAATAAGGCCCAATACGTATTCCCGTAACTCTCCGGTACTCCGAAAAATACCCGAATCACTCGGAACCTTTCCGAAGTCCGAATATAGTCGTCCAATATATCGATCTTTACGTCTCGACCATTTCGAGACTCCTCGTCACATCCCCGATCTCATCCGGGACTCCGAACTCCTTCGGTACATCAGAACTCAATAAAACTGTCATCGTAACGTTAAGCGTGCGGACCCTACGGGTTCGAGAACTATGTAGACATGACCGAGACACGTCTTCGGTCAAGAACCAATAGCGGGACTTGGGTGCCCATATTGGCTCCCACATATTCTACGAAGATCTTTATCGGTCAGACCGCATAACAACATACGTTGTTCCCTTTGTCACCGGTATGTTACTTGCCCGAGATTCGATCGTCGGTATCTCGATACCTAGTTCAATCTCGTTACCGGCAAGTCTCTTTACTCGTTCCGTAATACATCATCCCGGAACTAACTCATTAGTCACAATGCTTGCAAGGCTTATAGTGATGTGCATTACCGAGTGGGCCCAGAGATACCTCTCCGATAATCGGAGTGACAAATCCTAATCTCGAAATACGCCAACCCAACAAGTACCTTTGGAGACACCTGTAGAGCACCTTTATAATCACCCATTTACGTTGTGACGTTTGGTAGCACACAAAGTGTTCCTCCGGTAAACGGGAGTTGCATAATCTCATAGTCATAGGAACATGTATAAGTCATGAAGAAAGCAATAGCAACATACTAAACGATCGAGTGCTAAGCTAACGGAATGGGTCAAGTCAATCACGTCATTCTCCTAATGAGGTGATCTCGTTAATCAAATGACAACTTATGTCTATGGCTAGGAAACATAACCATCTTTGATTAACGAGCTAGTCAAGTAGAGGCATACTAGTGACACTCTGTTTGTCTATGTATTCACACATGTATTATGTTTCCGGTTAATACAATTCCAGCATGAATAATAAACATTTATCATGATATAAGGAAATAAATAATAACTTTATTATTGCCTCTAGGGCATATTTCCTTCAGTCTCCCACTTGCACTAGAGTCAATAATCTAGTTCACATCGCCATGTGATTTAACACCAATATTCATATCTGTATATGATTAACACCCATAGTTCACATCGTCATGTGACCAACACCCAAAGGGTTTACTAGAGTCAATAATCTAGTTCACATAGCTATGTGATTAACACCCAAAGAGTACTGAGGTGTGATCATGTTTTGCTCGTGAGAGAAGCTTAGTCAACGGGTCTGTTACATTTAGAGCCGTATGTATTTTGCAAATATTCTATGTCTACAATGCTCTGCACGGAGCTACTCTAGCTAATTGCTCCCACTTTCAATATGTATCCAGATTGAGACTTAGAGTCATCTGGATCGGTGTGAAAGCTTGCACCGATGTAACTCTTTACGACAGGCTCTTTTATCACCTCCATAATCGAGAAATATTTCCTTATTCCAGTAAGGATAATTTTGACTGCTGTCCAGTGATCTACTCCTAGATCACTATTGTATTCCCTTGCCAAAATCAGTGTAGGGTATACAATAGATCTGGTACACAGCATGGCATACTTTATAAAACCTATGGCCAAGGCATAGGGAATGACTTTCATTCTCTTTCTATCTTCTTCCATGGTCGGGCTTTGAGTCTTACTCAATTTCACACCTTGTAACACAGGCAAGAACTCTTTCTTTGACTGTTCTATTTTGAACTACTTCAAAATCTTGGTAAGGTATGTACTCATTGAAAAAACTTATCAAGCGTCTTGATCTCTATAGATCTTGATGCTCAATATGTAAGAAGCTTCACCGAGGTCTTTCTTTGAAAACTCCTTTCAAACACTCCTTTATGCTTTGCAGAATAATTCTACATTATTTCCGATCAACAATATGTCATTCAGATATACTTATCAGAAATGTTGTAGTGCTCCCACTCACTTTCTTGTAAATACAGGCTTCACCGCAAGTCTGTATAAAACTATATCCTTTGATCAACTTATCAAAGCGTATATTCCTACTCCGAGATGCTTGCACCAGTCCATAGATGGATCGCTGGAGCTTGCATGTTTTGTTAGCACCTTTAGGATTGACAAGACCTTCTGGTTGCATCATATACAACTCTTCTTTAATAAATCCATTAAGGAATGCAGTTTTGTTTATCCATTTGCCAGATTTCATAAAATGTGGCAATTGCTAACATGATTCGGATAGACTTAAGCATAGATATGAGTGAGAAACTCTCATCGTAGTCAACACCTTAAACTTGTCGAAAACCTTTTGCGACAATTCTAGTTTTGTAGATAGTAACACTACTATCAGCGTCCGTGTTCCTCTTGAAGATCCATTTAATCTTAATGGCTCGCTGATCATTGGGCAAGTCAATCAAAGTCCATACTTTGTTCTCATACATGGATCTCATCTCAGATTTCATGGCCTCAAGCCATTTTGCGGAATCTCGGCTCACCATCGCTTCTTCATAGTTCGTAGGTTCGTCATGGTCAAGTAACATGACCTCCAGAACAGGATTACCGTACCACTCTGGTGTGGATCTTACTCTGGTTGACCTACAAGGTTTAGTAACAACTTGATCTGAAGTTTCATGATCATCATCATTAACTTCCTCACTCATTGGTATAGACGTCACAGGAACCGTTTCTTGTGATGACTTTCCAATAAGGGAGCAGGTACAGTTACCTCATCAAGTTCTACTTTCCTCCCACTCACTTCTTTCGAGAGAAACTCCTTCTCTAGAAAGGATCCATACTAAGCAACGAATGTCTTGCCTTCGGATCTGTGATAGAAGGTGTACCCAACTGTCTCCTTTGGGTATCCTATGAAGACACATTTCTCCGATTTGGGTTTGAGCTTATCAGGATGAAACTTTTTCACATAAGCATCGCAACCCCAAACTTTAAGAAACGACAACTTTGGTTTCTTGCCAAACCACAGTTCATAAGGGGTCGTCTCAACGGATTTTGATGGTGCCCTATTTACGTGAATGTAGCTGTCTCTAATGCATAACCCCCAAAACGATTAGTGGTAAATTGGTAAGAGACATCATAGATTGCACTATATCCAATAAAGTACGGTTATGACATTCGGACACACCATTATGCTGTGGTGTTCCAGGTGGCATGAATTTGTGAAACTATTCCACTTTGTTTTAACTGAAGGCCAAACTCGTAACTTAAATACTCTTCTCCACGATCAGATCGTAGAAAATTTATTTTCTTGGTACGATGATTTTCTGCTTCACTCTGAAATTATATGAACTTTTCAAATGTTTCAGACTCTTGTTTCATTAAGTAGATATACCCATATCTGCTCAAATCATCTGTGAAGGTCAGAAAATAATGATACCTGCTACGAGCCTCAATATTCATCGGACCACAGACATCTGTATGTATGATTTCCAACAAATCTGTTGCTCTCTTCATAGTTCCGGAGAACGGCGTTTTAGTCATCTTGCCCATGAGGCACGGTTCGCAAGCATCAAGTGATTCATAATCAAGTGATTCCAAAATCCCATCAGTATGGAGTTTCTTCATGCGCTTTACACCAATATGACCTAAACGACAGTGCCACAAATAAGTTGCACTATCATTATTAACTTTGCATATTTTGGCTTCAATATTATGAATATGTGTATCACTACGATCGAGATCCAACAAACCATTTTCGTTGGTGTGTATGACTATAGAAGGTTTTATTCATGTAAACAGAACAACAATTGTTCTCTAACTTAAATGAATAACCGTATTGCAATAAACATGATCAAATCATATTCATGCTCAACGCAAACACCAAATAACACTTATTTAGTTTTAACACTAATCCCGAAAGTACAGGGAGTGTGAGATGATGATCATATCAATCTTGGAACTACTTCCAACACACATCGTCACCTCGCCTTTTTACTAGTCTCTGTTTATTCTGCAACTCCCGTTTCGAGTTACTACTCTTAGCAACTGAACCAGTATCAAATACCGAGGGGTTGCTATATACACTAGTAAAGTACACATCAATAACATGTATATCCAATATACCTTTGTTCACTTTGCCATCCTTCTTATCCACCAAATAGTTGGGGTAGTTCCGCTTCCAGTGACCAGTCCCTTTGTAGTAGAAGTATTTAGTCTCAGGCTTAGGACCAGACTTAGGCTTCTTCACTTGAGCAGCAACTTGCTTGCCGTTCTTCTTGAAGTTCCCCTTCTTCCCTTTGCTCTTTTCTTGAAACTAGTGGTCTCGTCAACCATCAACACTTGATGTTTTTCTTGATTTCTACCTTCATCGATTTCAGCATCACGAAGAGCTCGGGAATTACTTTCGTCATCCCTTGCATACTATAGTTCATCATGAAGTTCTACTAACTTTGGTGATGGTGACTAGAGAATTCTGTCAATCACTATTTTATCTGGAAGATTAACTCCCACTTGATTCAAGCGATTGTAGTACCCAGACAATCTGAGCACATGCTCACTAGTTGAGTGATTCTCCTCCATCTTTTAGCTATAGAACTTGTTGGAGACTTCATATCTCTCAACTCGGGTATTTGCTTGAAATATTAACTTCAACTCCTAGAACATCTCATATGGTCCATGACGTTCAAAACGTCTTTGAAGTCCCGATTCTAAGCCGTTAAGCATGGTGCACTAAACTATCAAGTAGTCATCATATTGAGCTAGCCAAACGTTCATAACGTCTGCATCTGCTCCTGCAATAGGTCTGTTACCTAGCGGTGCATCAAGGACATAATTCTTCTGTGCAGCAATGAGGATAATCCTCAGATCACGGATCCAATCCGCATCTTTGCTACTAACATCTTTCAACATAATTTTTCTCTAGGAACATATCAAAAAAATAAATCAGGGAAGCAACAACGCGAGCTATTGATCTACAACATAATTTGCAAAATACTATCAGGACTAAGTTCATGATAAATTTAAGTTCAATTAATCATATTACTTAAGAACTCCCACTTAGATAGATATCCCTCTAATCCTCTAAGTGATCACGTGATCCATATCAACTAAACCATGTCCGATCATCACGTGAGATGGAGTAGTTTCAACGCTGAACATCACTATGTTGATCATATCTACTATATGATTCACGCTCGACCTTTCGGTCTCCGTGTTCCGAGGCCATATCTGTTATATGCTAGGCTCGTCAAGTTTAACCTGAGTATTCCGCGTGTGCAACTGTTTTGCACCCGTTGTATTTGAACGTAGAGCCTATCACACCCGATCATCACGTGGTGTCTCAGCACGAAGAACTTTCACAACGGTGCATACTCAGGGAGAACACTTATACTTTGATAATTTAGTGAAGGATCATCTTATAATGCTACCGTCAAACAAAGCAAGATAAGATGCATAAAGGATTAACATCACATGCAATCAATATAAGTGATATGATATGGTCATCATCATCTTGTGCTTGTGATCTCCATCTCCGAAGCACCGTCATGATCACCATCGTCACCGGCGCGACACCTTGATCTCCATCGTAGCATCATTGTCGTCTCGTCAATCTTATGCTTCTACGACTATCGCTACCGCTTAGTGATAAAGTAAAGCATTACATGGCGATTGCATTGCATACAATAAAACGACAACCATATGGCTCCTGCCAGTTGCCGATAACTCGGTTACAAAACATGATCATCTCATACAACAAATTATATCACATCATGTCTTGACCATATCACATCACAACATGCCCTGCAAAAACAAGTTAGACGTCCTCTACTTTGTTGTTGCAAGTTTTACGTGGCTGCTACGGGCTTAGCAAGAACCGTTCTTACCTACGCATCAAAACCACAACGATAGTTTGTCAAGTTGGTGCTGTTTTAACCTTCGCAAGGACCGAGCGTAGCCACACTTGGTTCAACTAAAGTGAGAGAGACAGAACCCTGACAGTCACCTTTAAGCAACGAGTGCTCGCAACGGTGAAACCAGTCTCGCGTAAGCGTACGCGTAATGTCGGTCTGGGCCGCTTCATCTCACAATACCGCTGAACCAAAGTATGACATGCTGGTAAGCAGTATGACTTATATCGCCCACAACTCACTTGTGTTCTACTCGTGCATAGCATCAACGCATAAAACCAGGCTCGGATGCCACTGTTGGGGAACGTAGTAATTTCAAAAAAATTCCTACGCACACGCAAGATCATGGTGATGCATAGCAACGAGAGGGGAGAGTGTTGTCCATGTACCCTCGTAGACCGACAGCGGAAGCGTTATCACAACGCGGTTGATGTAGTCGTACGTCTTCATGATCCGACCAATCAAGTACCGAACGTACGGCACCTCTGAGTTCTACACACGTTCAGCTCGATGACGTCCCTCGAACTCCGATCCAGCCGAGTGTTGAGGGAGAGTTTCGTCAGCACGACGGCGTGGTGACGATGACGATGTTCCACCGACGCAGGGCTTCGCCTAAGCTCCGCAACGGTATTATCGAGGTGTAATATGGTGGAGGGGGGCACCGCACACGGCTAAGAGATCTCAAGGATCAATTGTTGTGTCTCTGGGGTGCCCCCCTGCCCCCGTATATAAAGGAGCAAGGGAGGAGGAGGCCGGCCCTAGGAGGGGGCGCACCAAGTGTGGAGTCCTACTAGGACTCCCTAGTCCTAGTAGGATTCCACCTCCCATATGGAATAGGAAAAGAGGAAGGGAAAAAGAGAAGGAAGGAAGGGGGCGCCCCCCTTCCCTAGTCCAATTCGGACCAGACCAAGGGGAGGGGTGCGGCCACCCTTGAGGCCCTTTTTCTTCTTTCCCGTATGGCCCAATAAGGCCCAATACGTATTCCCGTAACTCTCCGGTACTCCGAAAAATACCCGAATCACTCGGAACCTTTCCGAAGTCCGAATATAGTCGTCCAATATATCGATCTTTACGTCTCGACCATTTCGAGACTCCTCGTCACATCCCCGATCTCATCCGGGACTCCGAACTCCTTCGGTACATCAAAACTCAATAAAACTGTCATCGTAACGTTAAGCGTGCAGACCCTACGGGTTCGAGAACTATGTAGACATGACCGAGACACGTCTCCGGTCAATAACCAATAGCGGGACCTGGATGCCCATATTGGCTCCCAGATATTCTACGAAGATCTTTATCGGTCAGACCGCATAACAACATACGTTGTTCCCTTTGTCACCGGTATGTTACTTGCCCGAGATTCGATCGTCGGTATCTCGATACCTAGTTCAATCTCGTTACCAGCAAGTCTCTTTACTCGTTCCATAATACAGCATCCCGCAACTAACTCATTAGTCACAATGCTTGCAAGGCTTATAGTGATGTGCATTACCGAGTGGGCCCAGAGATACCTCTCCGATAATCGGAGTGACAAATCCTAATCTCGAAATACGCCAACCCAACAAGTACCTTTGGAGACACCTGTAGAGCACCTTTATAATCACCCATTTACGTTGTGACGTTTGGTAGCACACAAAGTGTTCCTCCGGTAAACGGGAGTTGCATAATCTCATAGTCATAGGAACATGTATAAGTCATGAAGAAAGCAATAGCAACATACTAAACGATCGAGTGCTAAGCTAACGGAATGGGTCAAGTCAATCACGTCATTCTCCTAATGAGGTGATCTCGTTAATAAAATGACAACTTATGTCTATGGCTAGGAAACATAACCATCTTTGATTAAGGAGCTAGTCAAGTAGAGGCATACTAGTGACACTCTGTTTGTCTATGTATTCACACATGTATTATGTTTCCGGTTAATACAATTCTAGCATGAATAATAAACATTTATCATGATATAAGGAAATAAATAATAACTTTATTATTGCCTCTAGGGCATATTTCCTTCAAACCTCGTCCCACACACATACCTGGGCGACGACGATCCGCTGGTCCCTGTCAGGAGATGAATGGATGGGTACAAGGTCTAGTCCTGCAACCTTGTGCTTTCTCGTCCTGTAGGTACTGCTTGAACTCGGCGAGGCAGAGCTTCACCGAGTCCGGATCATTGATGTACATCACATTCAACTTGGTGCGGCCATAGGACTGAACGGCGAACTCAAAAGGGAACTCCTTGCTGAAGTCCATATCCAGCAGGCTCACCCCTCGGATCGCCATTGGAGTCTCTTCAAGTGAGCGAGTGTGTAGGCGGTGGCAGCAGTTCATTTTTCAGCTCTTGGGGAACTGGATTCAACAGTAAACTGAGTGTGTACATGCGACAACAGTTACTACCCCTCCCTCGTCCGCTGCACGCCCGGCAGAAGATGCACCCTCGGCGCATTCAAACGCCTACATTAAGAAACCTACTCCGGCCACACGTCGGTTCATGAGCTGGTCTGTATTGGTACTGTAATAACATGAGTTAGTGGTCACTTTACTTAAATTTAATTAGCTTTAATAGAAATTTATACTTAAAACAAGCAATGCATTGGCTCATTCTATCAGTGCCAAAGGATCAACATGCACAACAATTAGAATTATTATTCTCAGGAGGCACATGATCAACACATTTGTCGCACTTTCACAAAGATAATACTACCAAGTTTGAACTGTTTGTTATGGTTGTTGTCCTCTGCATCATCATGTTGTGTTTCCCAGCTTGCAAGATTCAGAACCAACAAATAAGATCCAAATAATAAGTACAACAAAGATGCCTACAAATCTCATTCATTCCCAGCTTGCAAGATTCAGAACCAACAAATAAGATCCAAATAATAAGTACAACAAAGATGCCTACACATCTCATTGATTCCCAGCTTGCAAGATTCAGAACCAACAAATAAGATTCAAATAATAAGTACAACAAAGATGCCTACACATCTCATTGATTCCCAGGTTGCAAGATTCAGAACCAACCCATTAGAGCCTTTTGATAAAGTGAATATCGGGATTAAATCCATCTTGGCTAGCCATGTGATACAATCGAAGAACTTGGCAAATGCTCTTGACCGTCACAACATCTGTAGTTGAGTATTCCGGTTTGCACAACACAAACAAGAAGAGCATGATTTCACTTTAATAGTGGCCTCCTTGAATTCAACTTGCAGCTCCACTCGGATGAGGCCTGCCTAGAGTTCCATGATTCAATTCATGTGCCTTTTTCTGCAGTTCACCTGAAATGAAGCAAAAATTGCATCATTCAGCTAGCAAGAAGTACTTGCTCTCGTGAGCTGGCAGGTTCTTCTTTAGTAGTTGCACTAAAATTGAGGAACATTAAGGTTGGTTGTCCGGCTCATGTAAGGTGCAACTATAATTTTCTTATCCTTTTATGCAGTCCCACTAAAATAAAGTGCCATTGTGGTGACAGTGACGACTCATCCTGCAAAGGCTAATAAAATGTTGCACGAGATTACCAGCAGAACTTGACAGAGATTTTGGAAACTCCAATCACCATTTTATGCAGTTCCACCAAAATTGAGAGATGTTGCCCACGTGACATTTTAGTTGAGCTGCACAAGACACTCATTCCAAAAAAAGTGTTTTGTGCAGTTCACCAAAAGGTCACAATAGCAACAAGGTGAAATGGATATCCCTATCTGCACAAAAAGATAGAAAGTAACCAGTTGCTGGTCAATAAGAATATACGAAACATATACGAAATGAAAAGAAGCATCTTAATTATGTTCATGGCAATCACGCAAGGACAGTAGAAATTTTAAAACTTCAGCAATGCTTCATGTTACCAGAAGCATTACGATTAACAATTAGATTCCTCAAATACAGGATTACTTTAATGGTGGCATTGCTTGTTTACCAGATACAGTAAATCAATAGCAGCTAAAGAGTTGGTTTAAGGGCATGTGACCGTGGGGACACCAGGACACTCAGCAGCGTAAAGGAGTAACTTACTTATCATACTGGGGAAAACAGTAGGAGTGCCATTTGTAACACAGTTTAATTGCATCTTATCACTGGAGGCATTAGATTAACAATAACACTGGTTAGACATGTCCCTAAGGTAACAGTGTGATCGCTTCATTTTACATGCGCCCTTACATTAACAACAACAAAAGGTTGGTATAAGGACATGCGACAGTGGACGCATCAGCACAATGTACCTACAAGGAGGCATAACGTGGTGATGCCGAGTTTGTTCATGGTATGTGAGGGCAGCAAATCTAATCCTGGAGACCTTTTACTATGTGAGAGCAGCAAACCTAATCCTGGAGACCTTGTACTATGTGAGGGCAGCAAATCTAATCCTGGAGACCTTTTACTATGTGAGGGCAGCAAATCTAATCCTAGAGACCTCTTACTAAGTGAGGGTAGCAAATCTAATCCTGAGACCTTTTACTATGTGAGGGCTGCAATTCTAATCCTGGAGTCCTTTTACTATGTGAGGGCAACAAATCTAATCTTGTACATACTTTGTTGACTTGTCCACTAGCCGCAACTTTCTATCCTTTTTTCAACCAATAATAGATCTGTTCCTTATCCAGTTTGTACTGCGTTTTCCCATTATTTCCCTTTTCAACCAAGAGACCGGTTGGGTATCCGGCCTCTACTACTTTCACCATATTATTTCCTCTTTGAATCAAGTCCTAGATTCATGCTACAACTTTCCCCCCTTTCTTCGTTGTTTGAACAAAGCCCTAGATTCGAATGCATGAAGTAGCTTTACCTCTAATAATACAAAAAAATTAGGTGGCTTTGGAAGAGCTGATGGGAGTAGAAAAAGATGCACATGCAGACACATGGGGAGCTGGGGCAGTAGAGCAAGGCTGCTTTCGAAGAACTTATACCTGAGGGTCGTCGAGATGTCGGCGGCGGCAGGTCGGATCTGCGGACAATACGGCAGGGAGGAAGAAGGGTCGGAGGACCTCCTGAGCCGGCGCTGTGTCGGAGAGAACGGCACGGGCAGAGGATCGGGCCCCTCCAGCAGCTGTGGGTTTCCTCCCTCGCCGGTGATGACCGCGTGAACGATGCACCTAGTCCTCTACACACACCAGCCGAAGGGATCCGGCCGGATCTGTGACCAGCGGTGAGCAGAGAGAAAATGTCGCTACCGCTGTCTTGTGTATATCTGGAGAGGATGAGAGAATGAAGAGAGCAACCCTAGTAAAGAAAGCGCTCAGGCCCCTGCGTACATATATAGTGGAGTGATTATCTTTTTCTCTCCACAACAAGCGTTTCAATTTGTGTACGTGGCATTAAAGAAAAGAAACTCTCTATTTAAGGTGACTACCTATACGACTCCTACTTACTACTACTAGTAGTAGTATTGCTCACTTGTGCTCCCCGGCCCTCCATTCATTGAACAACCCCACGGGTGAATAAACATACAGTACTAGTACTTATATAGAACGAACATGCTCGAACTATTTTCGCGTAGTTAAAAGTTGAGGGTGGGGCTTTTCCCGGGCAGTACGCGCGGCAGTTTTTGCATAGGCGGTTTGACAGAGAGGCGAGGAGGGTGAGGGAGTAGCGGATTCAACTTACTTACTGCTGGAAAGGTCGGGCTGTGCGATTTGACGGTGCGTTACTGTTTGGATCCATGCGTTAGAGTTAGTTTGGGTTAGTTTGAACTCAACTAACCCAAAAATACCCAAACAGGAGGGTTAGTTTGGGTTACTATTTGGATCCATGTGTTAGAGTTAGTTTGGGTTAGTTTGAACTCAACTAACCCAAAAAAATCTAACCCACCCAAGAGGTGCTTATTTGGGTTAGTTCTTCTCGGGACACTAAAAACACATTTTTCTCTCGCTCTCCCCGCAGCAGATCCCTCCCCACTTCCTCGAAGCTTCTCGTCCTCTCCCTCCCTCCCTATCGCACCGCCCATGAAGGCACCTCGCCGTATCCGTGCTCCATCTAGCCCTGTCATCCAAACACCTCTTTCGCTAGAGTTACTTCAGGGTTAGTTCAGGATTAGAATCTAACTCTAACCTTTAACTGAGTTAGAGTATCCAAACAGGGCCACGCGGTACGACCGGGGTGATGCCCCCCTTCTGTTCCGCACTCTAATCTGGTGCATGGCACGTATTACGTCGACCCGGATGCTGTTGGCTGTCCCACATGTCGGCGAAGTAGTACGTAGTAGTAAGAAGGAGCAAAGAATCATGCGGTATAAGTCTTTCTGGAGATTCCAATAAGTGACTAGACTACACCGCGTGCAGTATCTCAAATCTCCCTTCCAGTTTATAGGGCTCAAATCTCAAATCTCATCAACCAAGGCATTTTGCGATTGGAGGAATGTATCTCATACTTTACAAAACTACCCTGATTAAACTCATGCATTAATTACATAGTTCTCTTGTTTTCCTCTCCACCTTGGTCGCGGTGCACAATATTGACCACTCCATATGACTAGCCGCTCTATCTACATGCAGGACATCAAAGCATCTGGGCCCGCGTGCCATCCACCAAATCACAGCGAGGTGCTACAGTTGAAACTCACCGGTCACCCCGGTGTGGCTGTCATGACCCATCATATCACAAAACCCACACCTTTACCAGCAGTGGTAAAGTGGCCTCGAAGCTGGACTGGACGAAGCAACCATCATTTCACTGGAACGCTCGTTGAAGCCCTTTCTCCCCTTTCTTGAAGAAAACCTCACTCCAGGCTATTCACTTCTGCCATTTTTCTTCTGTACCAACGAAGGAAAGGTGGGCGAATCAGTGATGCTGCTATATTTTTATTCCAAGAATCTTCTTTTTGCGAAGCACCGACCGATTCTCACAGTCTATTCTTTTCCCATTTTCATTGCGATTGTGGTTTCCTTTTGATTGCTTTTTGTTTGTCAGTTCATTGATCGATCCTGGAGCACTAGGCAAAGAGTTGCCGGCGGACAACCCACTGGAGACAGCGATCTCCAGGAAGCGAGCACCGACCAACGATTTGACCATGTTGGCGGGCCAACCCATGGAGATGAAGAACTCCAAGAAACAAGCAGTGGCCAAAGAGTTGACGACGTTGGCGGACGAACTCCTCAAAGAAAGTTGGAAGAACAGCAAGGGCCCCACCATGCCTACCCTAGAAACTCTGATGGACACCTACGCGAGGCTCAAGGCCGAGTTTGAGGAGATAGTCACCGTTGAGAAGCAGTATTCCCCTGGCAAGGTGATGGCCCCATCGAGGATGAGGAGATGGCCCCTGGAGGGATGGGATCCCCCGGTGAGCTGCACAAGGTAAAAAATAATGGCTTATTACCGAAAGTTGTGGTTTTTGATTATTTGCAATGTGCTTGATAATATGTTAGGGTTGTGCAGGTGCCGGTGGACGTCCTTGATGATTCCAATGTCGCGGCCCGTCCTGTGGACAACGCCCCGGAGATCATTTTCGATGTCGCGGTCCGTCCTGTTGACATCGCCCCGGAGATCGATTCCGATGTCGCTGTCCATCCTATGGACATCGCCCCAGAGATCGATTCTGATGTTGCGGTCAGTCCTGTGGACATCGCCCCAGAGATCGATTCCCATGCCGCTGTCCGTGCTGTGGTCATTGCCCGAGAGATCGATGAAAAGAAATAGTTCGTCGCGCTAATCCTTCAGGGTAGTTTGCATTGCCCTGTGTTTAATTACTAGAACGATGCATGTTATCAAACCCTTGTGTGGGCGGTACTTGCTACTTTTGTTTGATAGTGAATCATGCGAACCCTCTCCGAGTTATTGAAACAGATGTATCCTCACCAGCTTTTGATGTAATATATGGCATGCTTAGATGTAAGTTTGAACTGTTTATCATATCAGCAGGGCTTATTTGATGATTCTTGGTGTTAGTAGGCTAGCTACTGTGTGAGCTATAGTACTTGTAAAACACTCACCTAAGAGAAATGTTGGGGCTGATGAGCTCGTGGTACGCTTATACCGATCTGTCGTCGATCGGCCAATAGCCCAAGCTCCTAAAATTGTAGGCTTAGCGATCGATCAGACAATAGTCGACATGGATAAATTTAGGCCTCATTTGGTTCATAGGGTAGGAAAATCGTAGCAAAAGTACAGAGACGTACAACACAAAATCATAGCAGTACAGAGACGTCCCTCCGTTCCAAGATAGATGAGTCAACTTTGTACTACTAACTTTGAAACGGAGGGAGTACAAATCCTAGGCGAGCTAGTTTGGCCTAGTGGGTTTTAGTGATATGACATGGTACAGTGCCGTCTAGTCTTCGCGTGTGGTAGCAATACTGCGGGTAGAGTAAGTTTTCATGAAGAAGCGGAATTCAACAAAGTCATGATAGTCAGGATGGTCGACGTCCCACATGTCGGCGAATGAAAGTATTCTTTCCGATATAGTGGACGAGCAACGAGTATTCATTGTTTATTTTTGATGAAACCTATTGTCTCCACTGTTACAACAGAGGAGTGTGAAACACGGCAGCCCAGTGAACTTGGCATGTGCACCACTCCCTCCTTCCTCATGTAATACTACCATAGTGTTGACTATAAGGTTACAACCTTTTCTAACTTTCTCTCTATCTATTTCCTCTCAAATGTTTTTTACCTTTCTTTTTTTAGACACAATTGTTTTTTATGCCTCTTTTTTTAGAATTAGTTTTTTTATACCTAGGAGCATGTGCAGAGACGGGCTCCTGCAGATCCCACACCTTGACTTTGTCAATGCCTCTCTCTCCTCCACATAAGCGGGCTTGTCGAGAAGACCAGAGATGATCTCTTAGCACAATATGTTTCACCATGTTTTTAGGAATAACTAATTATTGAAGATAAGGCTAAGAGATGATCCATTGTACACATGTTTCTTGTCATCTCTAAATTACATGCAAGACTTATGATAAGACTATCTTATCAACCATTGTACATGCCCTTTATAGCCCAGAATTTTACTGTTACTACTTGCTATGAATGCAGGCAGCTGGCCTTTGAGGGGGGAGCGCGCGCGGGGAGGTGGTGGGGTGGGGGAGCGGTTCTGGTGGGCCAGGGCGGTAAGAAGCGGGCTTGGAAGAAGTGCGGACTCCCGCATGGCCCACCTCACATTATCACCACAAATTTCTTGGTGTCCGTGCACGGCGGGCGGGAGATCTCTTCTCCCTCCCCCGTCTCTCTCCTCTTAGCCGACGCCCGCCAAGCGATTAGATTTCGGCTATCGACGGTTTATTCAATTGCAGTCCCACATGTCAGTGAAAATGCAGGACAATGCGTGTCCCCTCTGGTGAGCGGCGTGTGAGCCGGACTGTCGGGCGTGCGACGTGAACGCGACGCGTACGAGTTGTAAGTGTGCCGCCTTTTCCTTTTGAACTTGTAAAGCATAACATTTTCGTGCGATCGATTGATAGAAATCCAGAACAAAATGACGAGGGCGGTGCTTTCCCGCGCGTTAGGCAGGCTAGTTTGAGTGATATGACGTGCTACAGTGCCGTCCACTTGCTCCATTTTTATGTAAGCAAGAGCCTACACTCTTACGTGGGAGGAGTGCGAAACACGACGGATCTGATTTTGATCGAGGAATAACGGTTGCCTGCGAAATAATGGAGCACTATTAGCGATTATAGCATGATAGTTAGGGCATCTCCAGCGCTGGCTCTCAAATTTAAACCGGCATCTGTCCGAGGACACTGATGGATGCCATCCAATGCTACCCGCATACCTTTCGACAACTATATGAACTAACCGGACGAAATTTGTGCAAACAAAGCAAATTTCAAATTGACCAAATGAAATTCATTACATTTCGAGAACTTTTCCTATAAACTGGACGAAATTCATTACATATTTCACACAAACCGTACTAAAACCTACTGTAAACCTAATCTAAACGATCACCGGGCCTCGACCACCATGTCCGAGCATGAACCCGAGAAAGCCGACATTGCCTTTGCCTCCTCCTTATCCTCCTCGATAACCTCCTCCTCCGAAGCACAAGGTTATGAAGATTTCCGCCTCCACATTGCCGTCAAGCGGCTAATTGGCCGCCGATTTTTATCCCACCAAGCTTGGCGTCGACTGAGTGGAGGAGCGGTGGCCTTCCTGGGACCAGAGCGGTGGCGACCTACCGTGTACTACTCTTCCTCGCTGCCGGCTGCGCCCGCACACGCGCGCCGGCTTCGTGGTCGTGGCGGCGGAGGGCGGCCGGGGGGGAGCCGGCGATCTCCTTCTTCTGCTCCTGCGAGAGTATGTCCAAGAGAGCTTTGGAGCGCGCCCGGAGCGGAGCCACCGATGTCCTTCGTCTGCTCCTGCGATAGTACGTCCAAGAGAGCTTTGGAGTGCCCGGAGGCCATGGTTGGAGTGGTGCCAACAGAAGGAAGGGGCCGGAGGAGAATGAGTGTGGGTCTTTGGCTATGGCTGGGAGCGGGGGCTCAAGTTAATATAGCGGGCGAATGGCAATGAGCCGCGGCAGACGGATGGACGGCTGGCACAAGAGTAGGTTCGTCGGCAGCCGTGGTGTCATTAACGCAGAGCAGTCGCTTGCACCGGGATGCCGCGCGGGTGGCGCTCTCTCGGCCGTCGCGCTGCTGCAATGCCGGCGCCAGTGAGAGGTCGCGTCGGCCGTGAATGCGGACGCTGCTTCAGTGACTTAACCGAGGTGCGTTGTCTCACTGACATGTGGGCCCAACGGGCATCAGGCCCGCATGTTAGTGAAACACACTACAAAAAAAGACACATCCGTGACATTTTGGGCCGAACGAAATTTTATTCTGTCATACATATGACACTTCTATGACGATAATTGTGACAAAAACCGGTATCATCATAGATGTGGTGGGCTCCTACTTCGATGACAAAAAATCATGATAGAAAATGGGCTTTTTGTCCTGGACGGGCCAGAGACGCAGCTGCATGACATTCTTTGGGCCGTCCATGACGGAAAAAACCATGGTAGAAGCGAGGGCGAGGAAAATTTCAGGGAGTTCCCGGTTACGGCGGGAGGTCGGGGGCCAAGCCATGCGCGTTTCTCTTGTACACGTACGCGCGTGTGTGCGAGGCGTTGGCTCTAACTGAACCCGAGCGAGGCGTTGGGCTCTAACTGAACCCGAGCGATTGCACTGCAGGCTACGCGTTACTGAACCCGAGCGATCGATCGATGGCTGTTAACTGAACCCGATCGAGCGATTCCTTCGCTACTGCTGCTAATTGAAGCCGATCGATTGGATGAACAGTGAGCGTTGCGGGGGGGGGCGGGGGATTGGATGAACAGTGAGCGGTGGCGTTGCCCCTGGATGAACAGGACCCCCTGGTGTGGAGGGCTGGATGAACAGTAGACGGTGGAGGGGTGCCCGTGGAGGGGTGGTTGAACAGGACCCCGTGGTGTGGAGGGCTGGATGAACAATAGACGGTGGAGGGGTGGTTGAACAGTAGCCGGTGGAGTAGCGCGCGGTGGAGGCTGGATGAACAGGAGCCCGTGGAGGCTGGAGGAGGTCGACGGCAGCCCGTGGAGGCTGGAGGAAGTCGACAGTGGAGCTGAACAGTATCCCGTGGAGTCCCGTTTTGCGGTGCGCCACACCCCTCCCGATGAACAGGACCCCCATTTCGACCGTAGGAGGTTCGTTTCGTCCGTTTTGCGGTACGCCACACCCCTCCCGATCAACAGGACCCCCGTTTCGACCGTAGGAGGTCCGTTTCGTCCGTTTTGCGGTACGCCACACCCCTCCCGATCAACAGGACCCCCGTTTCGACCGTAGGAGGTCCGTTTCCTCCATTTTGCGGTACGCCACACCCCTCCCGATCAACAGGACCCCCGTTTCGACCATAGGAGGTCCGTTTCCTCCGTTTTGCGGTATGCCACACCCCTCCCGATCAACAGGACCCCTGTTTCGACCGTAGGAGGTCCGTTTCCTCCGTTCTGTGGTACACCGGGCCTCGTTTCCATCGCCTGTTCCGTCCAAGCCCTCCCGATGAACACGACCACGCATTCCGCTCCTACGTACGCTTCGACCAGGTGGGTCCCGACTGTCAGACACTTCCTTGCGTGCGAAGATGTAGCTGGTGGGTCCCAGCAGTCAGGGGGGCGAATCATTTTGTTTTTTTGCCTGGACGCACTTCCTTGCGTGCGAAGGTGTAGCTGGTGGGTCCCAGCAGTCTTGGGGGAAACATCTTGTTCGCAAAATACGGTGGCCCGTCCGGTTTGTCCCCGCTGTCAGGTGGAGGAATAATTATTTTGCACGTAATAAGGAGGCACTTCCTTGCTGCGGCCGTGGACCCAGCTGCCAGCCTCTCCACATACAGTCCACGTCCGATGGAAGCCGTTCCTTGACCACGTTGACCACGCCGCGCCTAGAGCACCAGGGCGGTGGACGACGGTGAGGCCTAGGAAGGGGACGACGCGCAGCCGGGGAAGACACGGGAGTGGATGCCCACGCGTAGAGGAGTACGAGGGTTCACTGGTTCGCTGCGGTGTGAGGCTGCCGTCGCCGTAGAATAACAGGGGGTGTGGGTGAGTAGAGGGATGGCCTGGCCTGCGGTGGGAGTAGTAGGGGGCGGTGAGGCCTCCGCCGCATCGCAGCCGACCACGGGAGGCAGGAGCACGAGGCACGACCGGCGCTGGTTTGGGCGGCTGGAGCAAGAAGACCAGAGGTTGAAGAAGCACTACGGCCGTTGGATGGACATCGTACGGTCACTGGAGCTAGAATCATGCTAAGTTGACAAAGCCCTCCATCCCCGTCAACTTTGTTGACCCACAAGTCAGCCTGCCGCTATACTGGGTCCCAGCTAACAGGGGGAGTATTCGTTTTTGTGTGCGTAATAAGGAGGCACTTCCTTGCGTGCGAAGATATAGCTGGTGGGTCCGAGCTGTCAGCGGCGGTAACGTTTTTTTCATGAAATACAGAGGCCCTTTCGGTGGGTCCCTGATGTCAGGTGGAGGAATTATTATTTTGCGCGTAATAAGGAGGCATTTCCTTGTGTGCGGCCGTGGACCCAGCTGTCGGCCTCTCCACGTACAGTCCACTTCAGATGCATGTCGGTCGTTGACCACGTTGACCAGGCCGCGCCAAGAGCACCAGGGCGGTGGACGACGGCGAGGCCTAGGAAGGGAACGACACGGAGGCAGGGAAGACTCGGCAGTTGTTTGCCACGCGGAGGGGAGTACGACTGTATGAGGGTTTACTGGTTCGTCTGCCGTCGCCGGAGAATAACAGCAGGTGTGGGTGAGTAGAGGGATGGCTAGGCCAGCGATGGGAGTACGGTGGGGCGGTGAGGCCCGCGCGGCAGCAGAGCCGGCTGTGGGGAGGAGGGAGCAGGCAGTCCCGCCGGCGCTTGTTTGAGCGGCTGGACCAGGAAGAGCAGAGATTGAAGAAGCACGACGACCGTTGGATGGACATCGTACGGTCACTGGAGCTAGAATCGTTCATATTGACTAAGTTGAGAAAGCCCTCCGTCCCCGTCAACTTAGTAGGCCCACAAATCAGCCTCCCACCATGGTGGGTCCCAGCTAGCATGGAGAGAATTCATTTTTCTGTGCGTAATAAGGAGGCACTTCCGGTGGGTCCGAGCTGACAGCGGGGGAACGTTTTTTCGCGAAATACGGTGGTCCGTCCGGTGGGTCCCAGCAGTCAGGGGCAAACGTTTTTTTCACGAAATACAGTGGCCCATCCGATGGGTCCCAGCAGTCAGGGGGAAACATTTTTTCCGCGAAATACTGGTGGCCCGTCCGGCGGGTCCCTGCTGTCAGGTGGAGGAATAATTATTTTGCGCGTAATAAGGAGGCACTTCCTTGCGGCTGCCGTGGACCGAGCTGTCAGCCTCTCCACGTACAGTACTCTTCCAATATAAGTCGGTCGTTGACCACATTGACCACGCCGCACCGAGAGCACCACGGCGGTGGACGACGGCGAGGCCTAGGAAGGGGACGACGCGGAGCCGGGGACGACGTGGCAATGGATGCCCACGCGAAGAGGAGTACGAGGGTTCACTGGTTCGGCTGCGGTGTGAGGCTGCCGTCATCGTAGAATAACAGGGGGAGTGGTGAGTGGAGGGATGGCCTGGCCAGCGGTGGGAGTAGTATGGGGACGGTGAGGCCTCCGCGGCAGCACAGCCAGCCACAGGAGGCAGGAGCATGCGGCACGACCGGCGCTGCTTTGGGCGGCTGGGGCAAGAAGACCAGAGGTTGAAGAAGCACTACAGCCGTTGGATGGACATCGTTGACCATGCCGCGCTGAGAGCACCCGGGCGGTGGACGACGGCGAGGCCTACGAAGGGAACGACACGGAGCCGGGGAAGACACGGAAGTGGCTGCCCACGCGGTGGAGAGTACGAGGGTTGACTGGTTCGACTGCCATCGCTGGAAAATAACAGGAGGTGTGGGTGAGTAGAGGGATAGACAGGCCAGGGATGCGAGTATGATGGGGCCGTGAGGCCTGCCCGGCAGCACTGCCGGCCACGGGAGGCGGGAGCAGGCGGTTCCGACGGCGCTGGTTTGGGCGGGTGGGGCAGGAAGATCAGAGACTGAAGAAGCACGATTGCCGTTAGATTGACATCTAACGGTCTGATGCTGGTAGAGTCGATTGTTGACTAAGTTTCTTTTTTGAGAAACCTTGTGTACGCATGAACTTAGTAGGCCCACAAGTCAGCCTTCAAATCTGTGGCAGACAACATAAAGCCCATTTGCTATTTTTTATAATTTGCAGCCCATTTGCTAATTCTTAAGTAATTTATTACAGCCCATTTTCTGCCAAGGACCACGGTCAAAAAGTTCAACCTTATTTTGCATATTTCGGTGGAGTCCGAACTGTTGTAATCCCGAAATGATAAACATTTTTTGAAGAACTTATTGATTTTCCAAAAAAATCATTTTGTTTTTGTAAGCAAATAAGACGTGGGACAATTGAGTTGGTTTAAGGGAAAACCAGTGGTAAAAAAAATTCAGCACTGGGTGGGAAAAAACAACAAAAATAAGGATGTAAATATGAAAAGGGAATTTTATGTGTTTTCAAAGAGATTAGAAAACGGATGTAGGACATGTGTTTCAAGAGGAAAATAGAACTAGCTTGTGTGTTTGATTCAGTAAAAAAACTGCCTACGGATGTTGTAAGACAAAATATAACTAACGCTGGCGGGCCAGAGGCCAGTAGATACCTGCTGGATCTTTGTACCCCGTTGTCGTCATGGGCTGGGCCTGTTAAAAACAAAACCAACCCTAGGCAGTCTACAGCCTAGTTGAAACTTGCTCGACCTGAAAAAACAATATATGTGCTCAATAAACGAGAGAATTCTGCAAGTACAGACTGATAACTGGGATGCAGCACAGATATTGTTTTTTTATCATGATAATAAGTGCATGCACTTGTTTTGAAAAAATTGGAGAACTAGGAATTCGAACGGCGGGTGCTTATGCTACCCATCAAATAAAAATCAGGTGCCTGAAAATTCGTTTCGAAACAAATGATTCATCTTTATATCCACGTCGACCCTCAGCATGATGGTTGGAAGCAAATGCAAGTTCATACCAAAAGATCGTTAACAACAATACCAACTTGCGGATGACAAGGTAGTACAACTACCAATACCAAACTAACTTATAATCTTTTTACTCCTGGCCCTAGTGTTCGTCTGGTAGAAAATCTTGCAAAGGACCAGCTCCCGCTCCTTATCTTGCTCCAGGTCCCCGAGGTGGTACTGGTGCATCACCAAGTTGGTCCTCTGCTAGTCGAAGTTCTTGTTGGTGTGCAGCACCAGAACCTTTTTTGCTGCCCGTCTGCCGGCCGTTGACCATCACCGGCAAGGTATTGCCGGTCTTGTGCCACATCGCGTGCATGCCGCACTCCGACTGTATCTTGCGACGCGTGCACGTGCCCCTTTCGAACGCCCTGGAATTGCGCTGGAAGAAATGCTTCCTTAGGCCACTCAGTGTGATACCTACAGTATTGTGGAATACAGGTTTTACTGTACCTAGTTGGCATTTTCATAACATCTTTGGCATGTTGCAGTCACTTGTTTCACTTTTTATTAACTGTCAAATTGTAATTGCTTCACCAGGTCTGCGTCTAAAAAGAAAAAGAGAGCTATGAACAAAGGAATATGTTTGTGCAAGTAGACGGCCGATCGGTGTCTTACCTGGAAGTTTCTCAGGTTGGGTGTAGCATATGCCGTGCTCGCTGTCGATGGTTGGTATGAACAAATCGATGACAGACTGAAATCTCGTGCTGTCAGCACTCACTTTGGCCTCAAGGTGCTCGATCAGCTCCTGATCCGTGGGATCGAACTTGACACCAGCCGGTAGCACCGTCCAATCCTTCTTCGACTTGCATCGGTAATTCCAGTTATATGGTACTCAATGTATGATCAATCGACTGTTTTAAGTGAATGATGAAAGATTTCGACAGATAAGTGGTACTTAAAATCTAAAGTCCAGAATACCCGAACACGCCGCCGGGATTCTTGTGTCACCTCACGCGCAGCGTGTTGTCACGTCAATTCAATGTGTGGACATGATGAATAATTTGATCGACGTATACTAGTACTGCTACTGTACTACTTACTAGTCGTATTTAGTGTCACAATTTATACATAGGTTTAACTAACAAGTACGCACTTGAAGCCTAACTGATATATATATATATATATATATATATATATATATATATATATGGCTTCTGCACAGCATCTCCATCATCATTATCAGTACATCCTACGCAGGTGAGTTAGGATGCACTTGATCCCAGGAAGGTATCTATCCTTCAAACCAGAGGAGTGCTTCAAACTAACAACAGTACATAATATCCAACAAAAGAGGGTCGTGTTACAGCAGCAGAATACATGGCTCAGTCTAGATATCAGCACGAATCAAGTTGTGCATATTTGCTGTTGGCATGAACCACATCGCCGCATGTCGGGTTTGCAAAAGCCATCCATCGCATGGAAGCTTGATGCCTTTCACACACTAAAGATTATCTGGCAACAAGCCGTGTCGATGAATCTCTGGATATGGTGATTCATGAAACCCATGGTATGATGTGTAAACACAGCCCCCCCTCGCGAATGGAAGTTGCATAGCACAGTAATCATCGCCGGTGATATGATCGATGATTGGTTGGATGATCGGATAATTGAGCCCGAGGAACAAGGAGTGGTTGCCGAGGCTGTAAACCCGCCTCCAGTTGAATACGCCTGGCCCAACGAAGCAGGGATCTTTCTCGAACACGAAGCAGCCATCGCCATCAATGTCACGAACGCCCCACGCATTGTACTGCATGTGGTTTGATGTAATGGTTTGGTCAATTTGGTACGTGCGAATGAGCATCAAATGACCGCCGTCAGCTGAACGAGCGATAAACCACCACCCATCGGCTGGTATGATTCCAGGTCCTGGAATCATGAAGGCCAGCGCATTTGCGTCTGCTGCAACAATTCTAATTGGAGACCAAAAGGACAAAAATAAACAATCATGTTCAGAGTATGTGTGCATTTATTATAACAGTGACACATATCATAGACAGAGAATTGCAATGCCGTGGTCATAATCATACCCCAAGTTAAAAAAATAAGCCAATGGCTTTCATATTCTAGCAATATGTCATGGTTCAAACATCTTGTAACAATGAGAGGAAAACAGCTATGACAGCGCCTACTCATATTCTACCATAGCACTTACTACTACTGTTCTCATATCAACTCTAAGCAATAACATGCGTTGTTATAAAAATCTTGTAAACGAGAGTAACATATAGCAATCATGATGTTATGCTCATAATATGTATTCTAACAATCATTAGATTCCAATTGTTCTCATATCAACTCTAACAATAACATGTGTGGTCATAAAAATCTAGGAAATGAGAGGAACATATAGCAATGATGTGGTTATAGACATGCTATGCATTCTAAATTTGTAACAAATGAACAGGCAGTCGTATTCATAAGGTAAAGATGAGATGAGATAGAACAATTACATGATGATAGATTCCACCAGTATAGGCAGCCAATCTGTGCGTTGACCGCGTGAACGATGCCATCATGCACTATAGCATCAGACAGAAATGTTGCCTCAACAGGATTGATGATGAGCCATAACCATGTATGGCGACCGGATTCCAGATAGACTAATCCCATGTTGAACAAGGCAATGAGCTTGTAATCCATGTAGTCTTTTGATGGTGTGGGCACTTCGCAGATTACAACTTTCTGCAAACAGAGGTCGAGCCAAAAGCTTGACGCGTCTCGTGCGTAGTAGGCAGGAGTGTCCGGCGGGCCGCGAGGCTCGATGGCGGCGGTATCCAATGATGGAAGGGTGATCTCTCGCTGGGTGTAGATATCCACGAGACGCCACGGACTACCGGTGTGGTGGATGAGGACGATCCAGTTGGCCTTCATGCCCGCCCAGTAGTGGCCGCGCATGAAGGACAGGTGGACGGGTAGTGGTAGCATGTCGAGGGGCACCACGGCAACCTCCGTAGGATCGTCAAGTCCATGTCTGGGCCACCTGCAAGGATCGGGCATCAGTAAGCAGGGTGTCTTGAAATGAGCCGGCCGGTTGCAGACGAGTAGACGGTACAAAGATGCCGAGCATGCGGCCAGACGGACGGTGCTGAGTAGGTCCATACGACTACAGATCTGCTCCAAGAGAACATCGGGGAGGGAATTCCAATCGCGGCTCTGCGTGTCAGGCGGTTCTGCCATTGGGGTTTTTGGTGCCTGCGAGCCAGCGGGGAAGTGGATTCGGGCGGGCGAGCGAAGAAGCTTCTCCTCGTGTGGCCGAGCAGTGAGCGGGGGGATATGGTACGCGCGAGCTACCAAGGAAGATGGCGCGGGCGGGCGAGCAGTGAGCGGGGGTAAATGGTGTGCGGCCGACGATGGGGAAGAGAGGAGGAAGAAGAAGAGAGGAGGAAGAAGAGTGGAAGACGGGGAAGAAAGTGCATTCAATCTCAATTCTACTAGTACTACTACCAGGATATACCGTCCTTCAGAGTGTAAATAGTTACACCGATGACATGTGGGTCTACCACAACAGGGCCCATATGTCAGTTAATGGAGGACAGAGGTGCGTAGGCGTATTTGCGGAAGCGTGCTCTACTGGCAAACATGATGGCAGTACTGGGTAAGGCTGATTTAGTAACACCAACACGCTGGTTCAGCTTATTAATTACGTGTCCCATCGGCTGCAGCGTCTATTGTCACTTCACTGCGAAGACTAGTTGAATAGTTCTCTCTGACCGAGATGGGGAATAATGGATCGCGAGGACTTCCTTTCTACAGTATCCCTATGCCTCTATGCTCACTTCACTCATTTTGCTCCGTACCTAGTCACTTGTTGAAATCTGTAGAAAGACAAATACTCTGTATTTGGGAACAGAGGGAGGCTTTTACTCCGTACTATTTGGGAACAGAGGGAGTATCACCATATGGAGGGAACAGAGGAAGCTCGACATATGAACATGTCAATGGGAGGGAGTAAGCCCCATGCATGCATGCAACATGCAACACTCACACGTACACATGGACGCACGCAACACTCACGCACCCATGCGGCACACAACACACGACGCAACACACACGCTGACGCTCAAGTGCTCAACCTACTCCCTACGTCCGTGAAAGACTGTACATTTAGAGATTTACACATTAACCAGGGCATAATTAACGCCCAAAAGTAGCAGACTTATGTGTGCATGCGACCATTGAGATAAGAAGATTAAATGAAGGCCGTTGCATGCTGTAATTAAGGATAGACATGTAGCCTATACCTACAGCACAAGTTGGTGCATTAGTCATTCAATATCGATTTAGATTAAAGGCTAAATGCATTGGAAGTGTAGATGTACATCATGTACTACACTCTTTGTTTTATAGCCGATGTACACTCTTTGTTGGAAGACCGAGGGAGGACACGTGCATGCACTCACATACACAGCCAGGGCGGTTCGCGCGCAAGGGTTGGACTCGTGTCGCACCTGCGTAAAGTTTTGTTTAACTGATTTCTTTGCTCTGCCAACTGACAGGTGGGACCCAGAAACCAGGTGACAATTTAACCAGTCAACAAAGTGCCACGTCGACTATGTGGCCGGTCAGTAGGGTGCAATACGGTGCTCTACGATGAGCTAGTGATCGTATAATCACCGCAAAACTATATATAGTGACCGTAAAGAGCGTATTGTTACATACGTTGACCGCCAGTGTATTTTTCTCGTTTCAAATTAAGCCATACTAACCGGAAAGGACGCAGTATGGACTACTACTACTAGTACTAGTACTGCTTTGATGTGTCCTGTCAACTCGTCGAACGAGGAGAAGCTTGCTTCTACGCCTCTCCCTCGCCCACGCGCGCGGTGGTTCGCAGGACGAGGAGAGGGTTTTGACTACAGTGCCCTCTCCCTCGCCCTCGCCCTCGCGGTGGACGTGCAACAGTTCAATCGGTGTCAGATTGCCAGAAGCATATTGTACTGTAGTATCATCATTGTTGGACCTTCCGAAGAGGCGAAGAGCCAAGTGCAAGGTTCACACGAGTACGAACTGTTGAACCTCCCGAAGAGGCAAAGAGCCAAGCGCAAGGTTTTATAGGAGTTGTCGTCCTAGTAGGAGTGTACTACAACTATAGTGAACGATTCTACTGTATGATGCCGCCACGTCACGTATATCCAAAGCTGTGCCACCTTTTTTTCTCAAAGAGCGTGTTGGAGCCCGTGCAACAACCACACAAGTTGCACGTACACATAACACATTTACTAGTAATAAATTCTAAAGGACAAATGCCAGTATGCCACACAAGTTCATCTCCAATTCATGTGATAAATTTGTGCACAACTAGTCTACATATATTCACAGCGCTACCGTTCACAATTACCGTACTCCACTTACACGTTATAGATGGGCTACATGTCCTCCTCCAGGTTCCAGTCCCAGGTGTTCTTCATGGATGGCACGATCCATAGCGGTGGGCAACGGGAATCATTGTCGCAGCTTTCTAGTCCGGTTCCACACGATGGAGACTCATCCAAGCTGAAGCGGCATAAATCAAGTATAGCGTGTCCCAGCATGTCGTTCATCTGGCGGTGCGCACTGAAGACACAACCATGCTTCATGAATGGCAGGCCTTCTGTGTCGTGCACGGAAGGTGGCATCTGCTTCACAATGGGGTAGCTGTCCCCGATGAAAAGCGAGTACTCTCAAGAGTGTTCCTCGGCACCCACGTAGCATCACGGGGGTCAAATTCGGCGCCGTTCATCTGGTACACGCGGCATCCCAGATCTGGACACATGGTGACGTACATAGTCAAGGTACATGCATAATAATGTTGTGCTCAAATATGGCGGTCAGTAATACTGTGCAGCAAATAGTACTACTCCGGTATAGAAGAAGTAAAATAACCGGCTTATTATATATAGCCACTCTTGGCTACATGGATGAGATAGTAAGACATGGAAAAACAAAAATGTGGCAGCTAGTGGGTTCAAGTCTTCAAGGGCCTAGCTAGCTATACGCGTCCTCCAAGGTAAAAAGCACTCCTACTAGTACTACAAAGTATACTACTAGTACAACAATGAAAGAGAAGGCGAGAGGGTTAAAAAATGGAATACCTGGGTAGATGGTGACGGTCCGATCGTGGTAGATTGTGTGACCATGTTGCACATCAGTGGTACCATGGGTAACGACTGCTAAGATAGTTGATCCCAATATGCCAATGTCAGCTACAAGGTTCCAGGTTAGACCGAATCACGGATGCAAATGCACATCCAGGATCGGCGATCTTATTTTGATCGGGGGATGACTGGTCCCTGCAAAATAATGGAGTACCGTTAGGGATGCAAATGATGGTTTGTGCATTCCGTTTGTAATCTCCCGTACCGTAGGATGGCAACCAGATAAAACAAGTCCCCTGGCTTGTCACCGCGAAGATGCGGCCTAGATGGCGCACGGCGTCTTCAACGTGTAGGGGTACAAATCTGCCGCCGCCAACATGCGCCAGCCTCTGCCGTTACTGCCTCTTGCATTGATAGTAATCGTCGTAGCCGCGTCGCTTTGTCGGCGGGTCCGCAATTGCTATCTTCTTCAATCTCATTTAGGCATCATCATACGTATTCAAGCCCAGCCAGTCCGGAAGGCCGATCCTAATGGTGGAGAAGGGGTCTACCGGAACGGCCGCACTGCTCTGGATGTTGTGCAAAATGATGGTGGTATCCGGCCGGAGGTATGCAAGCCAATCTTCGTTGGCACCGACCCAGACCTATATATAAGACGGTGGGCAGCGGAGAAATTACGGGATGGAAATGAATAACTAAGTACTACATGATCAAACTCCATTACTGACCTGCTCATCGGACAAAATCCGACTACCTCTCAACGTCGGCAACTCTAGCGGAGTCAACGTGCAACCATGGCCAGGGAGAGGTGGACTGTTCGAAGGATTGTCCCATAGAAGAACCTTCTCCTCGAGGACGCATGGAAGACCAACAAGCATGGCCTTTTCCCAAGCCTGTTTAAGCAGCGTCTTGAAAAAGTTGGTGCAGGAAGCACCGAGTCTTGCGGCGGTGAGGACGTCGGAGTGGCGTGCGATTTCTCCCAGAGGATCGTCATCCAAGGTCTCCCAGCCCCAACGAGGAGGAGAACCGCCTGGCGAATCCATGGGAGCAGCGACGAGCTGCCTTCTCTTTGGGGGAGGGGAACTGGCGAGGAGGAGATAAGAGCGTAGTAACCGCAGGGCCTCGTCCCTTCCAACTGTAGATCGTTCCTCAGCGAAGGGGTGAGGCTATTATTACTACTATTACTAGCATTATGGAACGTTATGGGATTGCATTATACTGTAAATAATAGCACTAGTAAGAAATTTTTGGCACTAGGTAGTAGTTTTTGGCGTGGATTAAGAAATATTGGGTATGTTTTTGCCATTTTTTGTACACGCCAACTAGTGTTAAAAAACGTCTTACATTATGTGACGGAGGAGTACGTACTCGTACTGTAGCAGTACTAGTACTACTTTTCTCAACTAGTAGTGCGATGTACTGTACTTCTAGTCTAGTCTAGTATAGTGCACCAGTTTTGAACTCTTGAATCTCAGGGCCAAGGAGCTAGAGTTGGAAGTGGAGGGTACTACTGTTCTCTAGAACCATCGCTGTACTATCAATGCAGGGGAAGTACACCTGCATAGTGGCCTAGTGGGTACTCTCGGTGCTCTATTCAGCCGCTCCTCTCACGTAGCTGGCCTACTCAGCCGCTCCTCTCACGCACACACTAGCAGCCTGTTTATCAGCGACGGTTACTGCGGGGGCAGAACATTTGAGTTAGTTGATACAGCAAGACTAGGCTTTTCGCTTCCATTTGTGGAGGCGTAATGGATCTCGTCGAACTTTGTTAGTAGTTCCTTCTTTATGAATGAGATGAAGCAAAGCTTTTGCCTCCGTTTCAAAAAAAACACGTCAAGAGGAATTTCTTTTATGGTAGAGCCGATAATGGAGTGAAGTCCATGCGTGCAACGCCACAAGCTACAGAGTAGTAGTAGAGCACTTTACGTACAGAGCCATATTGCACAGTTCCCAATGCCCCGCCAGGCTTTTCCAGCTCCTCGGGCTTAATTGGGAGGTGCTAGTTTAAATATGCTACTAGCTGGAAGCTGCAAGCGAGGTGCGGCTAGGGCGAGCACGCGAGCCACGGGATGGTGAGAAGGAAAACCCGTTCACGTGGCTAGGTTGTCCAGTGCACCCAGATTGTGGGGCCCCACGTCCGTTTGACTTCAAACTCAAACTACCCGTGTAAAATATTGGCTCGCAGCAAAGTGTAGTAGTACTATTTTAAAAAAAAGGCCGCCGTGCGTTCGGCCGAGATCGAACCCACAAAATGAGGTATACAGTCGCGCGACCACTAGTAGTACTCGTTGGAGTACAACGCAACCTAGAATCGCCTTTTGTCGCTAGTAGTACGTACATTGTTCCTTACAAGAAAACCCTAAGAGCATGGTTAATAGTATAGCCAGCTGCTGGCTATAAGCCAGTGCCATGTCATATACAGCCCATCTTATAGCCAACATGTACAATAATAGATCAAAAGAGTGTACTACTTTTTTATTATGTGGCCCACTTCTCATTCTCACAAAGTGCCTAGGAGCACGTGCTAGAGCTGGCTCTTCACGAAGAGCCCGCTTACCTTCTCTCTCCTCTTCTCTTTCCTCCAACTAAGCAGAAATATACTAGTTTATTTCTTATAGCCCGCTGACTCAGCTCTATAGTACTTGCTCTAATAATGCAAGAAACCACTAAAATGCCAAGAAACTACTACCACTTGCATACGTGGCAGACTTAAGATAAGACTACCATATCAACCATTGTACATGCTCTTACCAACAAAAATCCTCGAGTGACCTCCTACCTCCGCCCGTCCACCTAGTCATCCTCGGCCATGGGACGCAGCTACCGCCGCCAGCAGAAGGCGAGGTAAAAACCGCTGGAGGTGCGGAGCCCATGTTGCAGCAGCCCGGATGCGAGCTCCGTCCGGTGCTCGCGGCCACTAGCTAGCCAAGATAGCTCCGTCCAGCTGCTTGCCAGCAAGGTTTGCTAGCTAGATTGGCACGACGGCGCAGCGGCTTGCTCGCGTGCGCCACGCTAAGGCCAGCCATCTGGCTCGAGCGAAGGCCAGCGCGGCGGCTTGCTCGCTCGTGAGTCACGCTCGGGCCAGCCTGCCAACCCGTGCGGAGGCCAGTGCGGCGTCCGGCCCGTCCGGCGGAGCGGTGGCCAACTAGCTCATCACCGGCGCCACCGATGAACACGCATCAGTACTATTTGAAGTAATGTTCAGGAAAAATAATGATTTGAGGGGGAATAACAGGATAGAAGGTCAGATGTGGGTCCCTTGTATCAACGGTCAAACAAAATGTGTTGGTTTAAGCTGCCTCGGCAGCACGGACGTGTGGGCCAACCCTGTCATAAATGGGTTTAAACGAACCTAATCGGTAGGAGTACTAGGTAGTTTTTGGCATGGATTAAGAAATTTTGGGTATGTTTTTGCTATTTTTTGTACAATAGATTCTTCCTAGGGCTGGTTGAAAGTGGTAGTTTTTTGTTAAATACTCTACATATTGTAAGTAGGAGTGAAAGTTAAGCTTTGGAAGCCAATACGCAAGGCTAGTTACATAGTGCATATGTGTACATGATTGAAAGTAAATATCAACCATGAGTGACTAATATCTTGATGGAAAACACGAAACTATGGAATACTAGGAAAAAAATCCATGGTTGGAAATACTAGCAATGTTCATGTCCGTTGCAACGAATCATAATTAGAATAATACTTATTCACAAACTTGGTACAAAACACTCTAATTTTGATATACATATGTCACTAGAGATATATTATGTTTCAATTAGAATATATTCCTTGGGCTGTTTTGGTGAGGTCAGGGAGGGATGTGGTTGGTTTTAAGATACTAATTATGGGTTTTTCTGCAAATTGGTAGACAAGTGGGATGTTAGTGAGAAAAGGCAACAACTTACCTCACAATCGTTAGATGTAGATATAATGGTCAGAAACGACGGATGGCAGACACACTAGCATCACCAACTTAGTCTTATGTAGGAGTACTAGCAAGATCCGTGCATTGCACGGAACATCAAGATGCATTTTTTTATAAAACACTTGTTGTGATTGACCCTTGCGGGAGTAATCCCATGTGTAAAAACTAATGATATCTCGAGAAATATGAGATAAGGTGAAGAGGAGTGGGGTGTGGTGGTGGTTGGTGGTCGGACTGAGCGGAGGCATGGGGATTGACGACGCCGGCAGCGGCCACCAGGCCAGTTTGTTCCAGAGGCTTCCTTTCTTAATTTCTTAACAATGAGGTTTGTTGGAGATAAGGATGAACGAGGGAAGGCCTTGTCTGCAAATGTGGAGAGGGGTGCGGGTATCTTTTAGTTTAATTTCCATCCGTCAGATATAGATCGGACGGTCTATATTGCAAGATGGCACACGTACCATCATCACCAACTCGGTTTTTTATAAGAGAAGATATATAAGTATGGAGATACAAACGTATTATCGATACTTGCTTCCGTAAACTAGCATCTACATTCTATTCAACGCCTCGACATGTGGGGCCTTAGCACAATGACTTCTCGACTGTGTAAAACCAAGATTTTCCCGTCGCCGACAAGGAGGGGGTGACGGCGATGCGCTTTTTGGCTTGCTCTAGTCCTAGTAGTCATACTAGGTGGTCTAAGCACGTGTAGATTTATTCTTTTTCACGTCTCGTGTTCGCCGTACTGCCATGACTGTTGATGAATAGACGGTAAGTTCACGGGGAAACCCTTGTTGAGCGTGTTTGCGAGAGAGAGAGACAGTGTGCGTGTGTGATATGTTAGAGGCTGAGGCAATGATAACAGATTCTTTGTGTCTATGTGTGTGCAGGATAGAGAGAGACATGTACATGGGGCTTCGTGTTGTGTAACGTGGAGACACATATACATAATTAGAGAGTGAGTGTGTGAGATACACATGCGGACATGAGGAGAGATGAGGATCCAGATAAATGGGTGTTTGTGCGTGTCTGTGTGTGTTTGTGCACGCGTTTGTGTGTGAGAGGGAGAGAGTGTATGTGGAGTAGAGAGACCACTGATGATGTAAACCTAGTATAAGGGAAGGAGGAATGGTGTGACATGTGTAGTAGCGAGATAACACGGGTGCGGGAGGGGGGAGCAGACTATTTCGAAGAGACATCGAGTGTGTGTGTGGGAGAGGGGTGTGAGAGCAAGAGAAAGAGAGAGCTAGCGACGGAGAGAGAGACAGAGAGAGAGAGAGAGAGAGAGAGAGAGAGAGAGAGAGAGAGGAAGAGAGGGGGCGAGAGGGGTCGTTTGTGTCCATAAATGGCGTATAGATAGGGAGACAATTTTGATGTTGTCCGAAATTGGCCTATGAACGGAGACGCAAGGGAAGCGAGTCATCGTGTGTGTGATAGGGACTTCATGAGAGATCTTTCTTCCCTCGGATCCAACGGCGCCATTTATGGTTGTGTCGACTGGATCCCACGGGCCAAGGGGGCATACCCGGAGGGCGCCATGAAGGAGAGGTGGGAAGAATGGCGGGGCCGGTGGTGCTGGATTGAAGAGAAGGACCCGCCGAACTTTTGCCGGGTCCGCGATGTGCAGCCGGTTCGCCGGGGCAACTGGAGCGACATCAACGCCGACGACGCGAAGCTCACGGTCGCCACCACCAGGATCCTTCGCCTTGCCGAGGCCGGGCTCACCCTTGAGATGATCGGGGCAGACTTCATCCGTCGCCGAATCGCTCCGCTGGATAACAAGGGGAGGCCAGCCTGGCTCTTTACGAATGCCGCTGACATCATGAGGCTTCGCCCCGGCCTCGACCATAACTTCACAGTGATGGGGCATGCCCACTTCTGCCAGCGACTCTTCCAGCTCAACGTGAACCGCGACGGTGAGGTCGAGCGAACCGGCAAGGCCACGAGGGCCGCCGCGAAGGGCGGCAAGGTCACCAAGGGGCCCTTGTTCAAGTTGCCGGCAGGAGTGGTCCCACTGAGCAACAACTCACGCCGGACCGACATCATCACCATGTAGCCGGACTTCAACGCGCATGGCCTTGACCCGAGCTGGGTCGAGCCGGAGGAAATTCAAGTGCAGGAGTTCTTCGACACCTTGCACGAGGGGTACGTCACCGCCGAGCCGCGGCTCGTCCAGGACACCACCCAGGCAGAGCTGGACTACATCGCTGCCAGGGCGATGGAGGCGAAGCTTGCCGAGGAGGCCGGCAGCACCGGTGGCGTGGAGGACAAGGCCGCGGCGGAGGCGGAGGAGAAGGAGCTCGCCCAGTGGGCGGAAGACGCTGGGGAGGTCAGCAACGCCGACACCGGGGCTCCTCTCGTCAAGGAGGTGGTCGACGAGTCATCGGAGGAGGAGGCTGAGGCTGTTGACCCTCCGGTCATGGGGAGAGGGCGAGTCCTGCGGTGTGCCACTTCCGGTGAGCCGGTACGGCCCGTCAAGGCAGCGCGGCGGCCAAAGTCTCCGGAGGAGTCCGCGCATCAGACGAGGGCCGCGGCGGCGAAGAAGGTCGTCAAGGCCGCGGTGGCGAAGAAGAAAGCATCTGCCTCCTCTTCATCCAAGCGCGCAGACTCCGCCCTCCTCCCCTCCTCCGGCAGACGTCTATGCGGGGGTCACCTTTGACTTCGGATCCCTTAGCCCAAGGAGGAAGAGGAAGGCAACAAAGGAGGAGGTGGATGACGAGTAAGTGTCTTGCTCTTTTCTGTCATCTCCATCTCCTCAATCTGTACCGCTTGTCTTGACTTTTTTTCATCTTTGCATGGATGCGGAGACGATGGCCCAGAGGGTGAAGAGGGCCAAAGCCTCGGTGGGCGATCAGCCCCCAGCGGGTACTTCGAGGGCACCACTGGTGGTGCTGAGCAGCCCAAACAGCAGCCCCCGGCACAGCCCCCAGCGTAAGTTCATCATTCACCCCTCGTCAACATGAGTTGGGGGGCACGATCTCCTGGCGCCGACCTTGCCATAGTCGCAGGAGGAGGACAGCAGCAGGAGGAGCCACAGAGGGCTACCCCAAACACGCCGCCCCCATTGACCACGCCGCCCCGAGGGGCATCCCCGACAAGGGCGCCAAGCACCGCGCCCATGCACACGGAGGAGGGGGAGGAGAACTCGGGCACCGGTGGCTTTGCCTCAGCGCCAAATGTTGGCGGGGAGGGGACCTCTGCTCCCCAACCCGGCACTGTTAAGCCGCTCGCCTTTCGTCCCTGTTCTTTTTCTTTTCTTGCTGATTCTTGGTCTTGGCTTTGTCTCATTCCCTTCTTGGTGTCCAGATCGTCCATCAGCGGACCAGGAGGACATAGACGCCATCATCGAGGACATCGCCAAGGACACCGCGGCAGAGGCCGAGAAGGTCGTTGCCGAGGAGTCCGCCAAGGGTGCTGCCGAAGACGCCGGCAAGGGGCCTACCGGGGAGCCCGGCAATGGGCCTGCCGGAGAGGCCGGCAAGGCCGCCACCGAGGAGGAGGTGGTCGATGACCAGCCTTCCTCCTCTGCCGCCTCCGGCTCCAGCAGGTATCTGAGGGTGACCGTCGACCTCTTCATCCACCTCCCAGGGGCGTCCAGCTCCAGGGCACCCGTCGAGGGAGAGGTGTTCGACGAAGAGGTGCTCGTCGCCGCCGGGCTCGAGGTCGTCGACGAGCCGAGCGCCGGTGGCGATGGCTCTCAGGAGGAGCGGCTTCTCTAGGCCATGGGCGCCAATTTCTGAAAGCTCCAGGCACTCCACCGCACCCGCCTGGACAAGGCCAAGTCCAGGATGGAAACGGTGGACAAGGCGGAGGCTGACCTCAAGGTGCGCGTTGCCGAGGCGCAGACTTGGTTTCGCCAAGCTAGCGAAGATCTGAATGCCGCCCAGGGCGAGCTGGCCAAGCGCGACGTGGAGCTCACCATGAAGCTGGCTGACATCGAAAAGGCCCAGGAGATGGCGGAGGGCTTGGCCGCTGCAGCCGAGGCCGCTCGTACCCAGTACCTGGCCACGCTGAACTCCCAGGAGGAGGACCTCGCCAAACACGAGGCAGACCTCGACACCAAACTCCGTGCCAAGGACGAGCAGGTGGGAAGCTTGTCGCGGAGCGGACCCAAGAGCTGGAGCAGAGGCACAGGGAGACGCTCGATGCCCAGGCTCTGGTTCACGCCGGCAAGGTGAAGGAGCTGGAGGTGGAGCGGGACGGGCTGAAGGAGCATGCCCTCAAGCTGTCCCAGGAAAAGGACACGCTCAATGGCGCCCTGACCGAGGCGCAGGGCGCGACCGTCAGCAGGGCCGGGGAGGTCTCCGAGGACAACAACTCCATCAAAGACCTCAAGCTGAAGCTGGAGGGCCTCGAGGAGATGCTCTCAGAGGCCAAGGCATGGGAGGAGACCCTGGCCAAGGATCTAGAGGTCGAGAAGCTGTAGCGGAGGAACGAAACCGCCAGCCACAAGGATTTCGTGGAGGGTGAGAATCGCTGGATCAGCTGCCTCGAGAACGTCGCCGGCAGGATCACCACACAGCTGGCTACCATGGGGATGCCAAATGTGAGGTACGCCCCAGAGTGCAGCGGGACTACCAACGCCAAGCTGACCCTGTTCTTCAAGGGTGTTCTCGGGGCCCTGGAGCAGTTCCACTCCAACAGGGCGGCTTTGCTGGCCGACGAGAACCGAAGGCTTTGCCGGGGTGCCATGACCAAGGTCCTCACTAAGGTGGCGTACTGGAACCCCACCCTTGACCTCAACGCCGCGCTGGAGAGCTTGCCGGAGGGTACTGATCTTGCGCCGCTCAAGGAGCGTATCGAGCCCATCATCAGCCTCATCGACGGAATTCAAAGAGTGGAGGGCCAGCGCCGGGATTAGGCACCCCGTTTCTTATCCCCGCTGTAGGTTCATGACCAAGACAATTTCTATCTTTAGATAGAACCGCGGCAACAATTTGATGTAATATAACTCTGCAATACTCTTGATACAATGCATGTTATCTTCCTGTTCGATTTCCCTTTGTATGACCGCCCTACGTTAACCGGGTAGGCTTGCCGGCGCATAAACCCAGGGTGGCGTCTTGAGGACGGATCCCCATTGGCCTGCCGGGTGCACTTGCTGCCGGGCAAACCACATTACAGCCCTTAACGCGGCCGCTCGACCTGTAGAGCTTGACTCGAGTCAGAATCGAGAGCGTTGCCTAGTGCGGATGGCTACCCTGCCACTCTCGACGCGGCCGCTTGAGCTGTTGAGCGGACTCGAAACAGAACAAGGGCATTACCAATTGCGGGAGGGCCCCTTTACATGCGCGTTTTCCATACATAGGCAAGATCTCCGAGGACAATAAACTCATGTATAAAAGGAAATTGCTCAAAGCTCTGGATGACTTAGCTTTTCTGTTGCCGCACAGGCGTCCTTCGCGCTTGTAGGCGGCGCAGTTTTCTCTTGGTCGTCTTCTTCTTTAGAGGCCATGGCGATGAAGAACAGCTAGGTTAACTACTAGACCAGATTCTCACAATTGCGCCCCCTACCTGGCGTGCCAAAGATGTCGGTGGGAAACGACACCTATGGGATCACAGGAATCCCTACTACGGTTGCCGGGGCGCGGGGTTGTGAGAAGAGCAGGATTAGCAGTCAACACAAGGATCGTTTACCCAGGTTTGGGCCGCGAGGATGGGTAATACCCTAGTCCTGCTTTGGTGTGTATTTGAGAGAGGCCCATCGTGTGATCTGGCCACAGCTTGAGGTGTAGGTAAGGAGCAGAAAGGTGGCGTACCCCTGGTCACGGCGTCCAGCAGCTCGGCGACGCGTTCCAGCAACACATCGCGACCGCTCTCTGCTAGCCGGCACCACAGCAGCTCCCATGGCACTATGAGCGCGGCCCTCATGTTCGCTTGATCCCGTCGGGTGTGCGGCGCTGTTGCCGCGGCATAGCTCGAGGCCCCCGCGGCGGCCCGCGTGCACCACCAGGTAAGGGTGGAAGGTGTCGGACTGCGCCGCCCGCGCCCCGCGATGCTTGGCGGTGCGCGCGCCGCCGGGAGCGCGAAGTTGAGGTCCACTGGGGCGGACGATGCTGCCCGGGCAGGCCAAGCTGCCAGTGCTCGGCATTGGCCCTCGGGTCACCGGACATCGGCGCTGCAGAGTGCTGGCGGGTCTGCTAATGGAAGAGAGGCCCCGGCACACCCCTACCTGGCGCGCCAAATGTTGGATTTCGGGTTCCGGCAAAACCCTTAAGGTTCGAACTCTGGGGTGCGCGCGAAGATCTCTCCTCCCTCTAGCTGACACGCTCTCCACGATCTCAAGGCTCAATGCATCAAACTCACAGAACAAAGGACCGGGGTTTATACTGGTTCGGGCCACCGATGTGGTGTAATAACCTACTCTAGTGTGGTGTGGTGGATTGTCTCTTGGGCTGAGGATGAACAAGTACAAGGGAAGAACAGCCTCCTGAGGAGAGGTGTTCTTGAGCTCGGTGAGCTTGTGTGGATTAGGATGATCTGAGTCCGGATCAGTTGCCTCCTACCGTGGTGGCTAGTCCTATTTATAGAGGCCCTGGTCCTCTTCCCAAATATTGAGCTGGAAGGGATCCAACAACGGCCAATTTTGAAGGGGAATAACCAGTACAAGTTATCCTGACTAAAGGTGGTCTTCGCCGGCCAAAGGCTCTGGTGATGATGCCGTCTTGGGCTCCATGGTGACCTCCGTCTTGCCGTCCTGCTGGTCTTGGTCTTGTTGCACCGGTATGGAAACCTTTGCCTGATGCCTCGGGACTCCTCGCCTGCGCTTGCCTGTTTAGCACCAAAGAGGAAATGAGAACACTGCGCGCTGGTGCCCGCCTCGCCTTGGTCGTCATGGCTTGCGTCACAGGGACCTCACGAGGTGCCCCTCGCCTTGATCTCTCGGCCCCCTGCGAGCCAGCCTGGTGAGGCCGACCCTGAGGAGGTCTTGCATCGCCCGCCTCGCGAGGCTTGGCCCCTCGTGAGGGTTTGGAGTGCTTGCTGGTGAAGATGGGCTGTATAGGGCCGCTGGTGGAGCCACGCCGTGGGCCGCAGGCAGGCAAGTCTAGGGACCCCCGTTCCCAGGATGCCGACAAGAACACTTTGACTCTTGCATAAAAGCTAAATAGATAAAAGTAAAATATAGGCCCTTCGTAGAGGGAAGCAGAGGTTGTCATGCACTTTTATTTTTGGATGCATAATCTCTTAGCGCAAAAGAACGTCACGTTATATTGTCCCTTATTATATCAACATTTTGATATAGGCGACGGGCCCGATCTTTCGATGAGATGATAACGATCGATATGGTGGAGACGACTTTGATGATCCGACTAGAAATGTGCATGACATTGGGCCTTAGCAATCGCTAAACCAACTCCGAGAGGTTATTGACCACGTAGGAGCATGATCAACCTGACCACGAAGGTCTATTCCTGGAAGCTATCGAAGAACAAGCAAGAATATGATAAAGCAATCTGAATATTGCGAATATATATGAAGTGTTGATAAAAGTGGGGTTCTAAGAGCGGTCTTGCTCTGGTCGTTGGACACAAACGAAGTACACGAAGTTGCAGCAGTGGCTAAATTTTAACTAATTAAAACCCAAGTCTAAATGGTGCCTTAAGGCCTGTATTTATAGGGGAAAGAGAGGGAATTTCATCCACCCTTGGCAAGGTGGGACTAAAACACCTCCTGAGATAACTATCGATTTGCTGGAGACGTGCATGATGTTGCGCCTTAGCAATCGCTAAACCAACTCTGAGAGGTTATTGACCACGCCGGAGCATGATCAACCTGACCAAGAAGGTATATTCTTGCAAGCAATCAAAGAATAAGCAAGAATGTGATAAATCAATCTGAATATTGTGAATATATATGAAGTGTTGATAAAAGTGGGGTTCTAAAAGCGGTCTTGGTCTGGTCGTTGGACACAAACGAAGTACACGAAGTTGCAGCAGTGGCTAATTTTTAACTTAAAAAACCCAAGTCTAAATGGTACCTTAAGGGCTGTATTTATAGGGGAAAAGAGAGGGAATTTTGTCCACCCTTGGCATGGTGGGACTAAAACACCTCCTGAGCCGTTTCCCCTACAATACAGACTCTAAAAATAGCCTAACAAGAGGTATTTCGAAATTACATTGGCCTGGCCCAAAAATAAAGTGGTGCGGCACCTATAATAAGCTATGGACCAATTTTATGAACGGGCATCCTGTATATTTCGTCCATCTTCTTGTATGTCATCATGGTGGCTTCAAAGTGCGGAAATCTTCATTGGAAAATCTGTTATTGTTCCCTTCACGCGTGCCTTCATCTCCATGCTTGATCATGCTCCAATGTTCATCCTTCTTGTCCATGCTAGGCCCTTCGACTGTAATCAACGCAAATGTATCCAAGTTAGGCAGCATCACATTCTCATGAACATTAGAAGGATTACCAAGAAACGAAAGTACCTTATAATTTAACTAGCGTGTGCGAGCTCTAGTAATTGGTCCAATAGGTATAGTAGCAGGAGTTGTGGGTGTAACTATGGTAGCCATGTCCTCATCACCTATATTATGCAGTCCGTCGCTTTTATTAATTTGCCATCACAAGTTCGTACAACGCTTATTTTCCCTTACAATAAAAGATCAACATATTTAGAAGCAATTTTTATTGCTTTATGCACCGATGACAACTTACTTGAAGGCTCTTATTAAATCCATAGGTAGGTATGGTGGACTCTCAAAACAATGAAATTAGGTTTAAGGTTTTTAGATGCACAAGTAGTATCTCTACTTAGTGCGGATTTTTGGCTAGCAAAGATATTGGGAAAGCACCACATGTTGGAGGATCTATGACAATATAACTTCTATGTGAATATGAACAAACATAAATCATTACGTTGCCTTCCTTGTCCAACATCAACACATTGGCATAAAATATTTAATGGGGGCTCACAATCATAAAAGATATCCAAGATAGTATATTTGCATGTGAATGTTCTCTTCCCTTATTAATTCTTTCATGAATTGCATCATTGACCAATGCTATGTTTGTCAACTTTCAATAAATTTTACCACTTATACTTTTCCTTATGTAATTTCATTACTTTCCATAAGATCAGCATATGATCTTTTTTATTATTATTATTTTCTTTATTTTGATTGAAACAAAAAGGTAAAGAAGCAAAAACTCAAACTAAACTTTATTATATAACTCTCACTCGATTACATAGATAGGTAGATCACAAAACTAGCGCTCGAAAATAGATCATACTAAACTTTTATTCAACTACGGATCAAACTAAGAACGGTAAAGATAATAAAAGTGATGGTACGATACCGGGGTATCTCCCCCATGCTTGGCACAAGCTAAGGGGAGTGCCCATACCCGTGTGTTTAAGTCTCCTCCTTTGGTGATGGTGGTCGTGACGAGGTGGTAGCATTCTTCTTCTCCAGCTTGCGCTTGAGGATAAAATGTTCCTCCTTCAAGTCATCATTTTCTTGCTCAAGCTCCAATATATTTTTGTATAATGCCGCCTTGCTTTATTTTACTGTACAGAGTAGGGCAAAGCCCCGCTGCAGTTTTTTTTCTTATAAATAAAAGGCCCAAAGGGCAGAAGTACAACAAGTAGTAATTAATTACAAAGGGCTTGAGGAGAGCCTAAAAGAAGAAGAAGAATTAAAAAGAAAAGGAAAAAAGGAGAAATACAAAAATGGAAAATGAAAAAAATTAGGGGCCCATGGTAGAGGACCATCAGGTCAAATGATCCAGCCATGTGTTGAATAAAGCAACATGTTTGTCCTTGATTCTGTAGTTCAGCCATTTGAGTTCTATGGTGTAGATTGCTTTCCAACTACAGAATGAGGGTTGTATATTTTCAAATATCTAGTTATTTCCCGGAGATCCAAAAGGCCCAAGATGCCAGGATAACAATTTCCATGGCAAATGGTACTCCCAATTTATTGGTTATGTCTTGTATAGCCCCCTAGATGGATGTTGGTGTGTCTCTGTTTGGGCATACAAAATCCCAACATCTTGCTGCAAAAGGGCATTCCCATAATAGGTGGAATAATGTTTCTTCATGTTGACATCTCATAAGGGCTAAGTTGTATCACTCCAAGTGGAGAGTTTTCCTCCTGAGTAGGTTTCTTGTATTTACCCTATCATGCAAAACCATCCAAAAGAAGATCTTGTGCTTTGGCTGGCATGAACTTTTCCATATCCATTGGAAGTGGGTGGAATAGATGTTATGCCAATCATGGCCTTATAAGCTTTCTCAGTGGAGAACTGTTGGGATCCCCAAATGTAAGACCAAGTATCTATGGAATTAACGTGCTCTGAAGTTTTAATTCCTTCACAGATGTCTTCTAATTGCAGGAACTGTTGATATGCTTGTGTTGTCAATGGTAAATGGAACAGGTCTTCCATGAATTCAGTTTGCAGAGCAGTGTAATGCTGCCTTCCTTTCCTGTAGAAAACGGAACGGGATATATTGAACCTTATATTTGCTTGATCCGTTCGGAAGGCTTGACTTCTTGAATTCCACATGCATATCTCCAGGTTGGGGTAGAAGGTCTTCATCTTCTTTAGAGTTGGTGTCCTCCGTCTTCTCCAAATCGATGTCTTCCTCCTCATCTGTGGCCCATAAGTAGGGATAGGTATCCCTAAACATATTCGGATCTGGAGTATGGTGGGAAACATAGTTCTCTCAATCTGAATTCTTGGACGACATATTTTCAGATCTACCGAGAAAACAGCATGAAACAAGAACAGAGGATTTCTCCATGATACGATGGTCAAGTCGTCCGGGGGTATATATAAAGAATTTTTATCTTAGGAAAAAAGTATATGATAGGAAAAGGGAGTCGGGAAGGTGCCTGAGGGGCCCACTACCCACCAGGGCGCGCCAGGTGGGGCAGGCGCGCCCTGGTGCCTTGTGGGCACCTGGGTTGCCTTCCCGGTTGTTTCTTATTTTTTTAATATTCCAAAACTGACAGAAAATATTTTTGTGGAAATTTTGGAGTCGGTTTACTGACTGTATCACGTACCTCTTCCTTTTAAGGGTTCTAGAGTGTTCTTGAAGGCCTCTTTTATATACTCCTCCGGTGTCGTGGTTTGAATAATATTAGTTTCAACATTAATAGGTGTACCTGAAATATACTGCTTTGTCCATTGACCACCTTCGGATTAGTGCCTTCAGAATTATTGATCTTAATAGCTCCAGAGTGATAAACTTCTTCAATGATATATGGTCCTTCCCATTTGGAGAGAAGTTTTCGTGCAAAAAATCTAAAACGAGAATTTTGCAATTGAATATATTCACAAACTTTGAAGTCCCGCTTTTGGATCCTTTTGTAATGCCATCTTTTAATATTTTTTGTTTGAATAATTTGGCATTTTCATAAGCTTGGGTTCTCCATTCATCTAGTGAGCTAATATCAAATAACATCTTTTCACCGGCAAGTTTGAAATCATAATTGAGTTCCTTAATTGCCCAATATGCTTTATGTTCTAACTCAATAGGCAAGTGGCATGCTTTTCCATAAACCATTTTGTATGGAGACATACCCATAGGATTTTTATAAGCAGTTCTATTAGCCCATAGTGCATCATCAAGTTTCTTAGACCAATTTTTCCTAGATCTCTTAACAGTCTTTTGTAATATCAACTTTATTTCTCTATTGCTAAATTCAACTTGACCACTACGTTGAGGGTGATCAGGAGATGCAGTTCTATAGTTGACATCATATTTAGCAAGCAATTTACGGAAAGCGCCATGAATAAAATGTGAACCATCACCAGTCATTAAATATCTAGGGACTCCAAACCTCAGAAAATAACTTCTTTCAACATTTTAATGGAGGTGTTGTGATCAACATTGCTAGTTGGGATAGCTTCTACCCACTTAGTGACATAATATATAGCAACCAAAATATGACTATACCCATTAGAGGAATGAGAAAGTCCCATATAATCAAAGCCCCAAACATCAAATGGTTCAATAACAAGTGAATAATTCATAGGCATTTCCTGGCGTTTACCAATATTACCAAATCTTTGACACTCATCACAAGATGTGACAAACTTATGAGCATCTTTGAAAAGAGTAGGACAATAAAAACCAGATTGTAATACCTTGTGTGCAATTCTATCTCCTGCATGATGCCCTCCATAGGCTTTGGAGTGACATTTCCATAGGATTTGTTCCTATTCATGCTTAGGTATACAACGTCTAATAATACCATCTACTCCCTCTTTATAAAGATGTGGGTCATCCCAAAAGTAACGTCTTAAACCATAGAAGAATTTTTTTCTTTTGCTGGTATGTGAAACTAGGTGGTAGAAATTTAGCAACAATATAATTAGCATAGTCTGATACCAAGGAGTGTTATGAGAAGCATTTATGACAGCTAGTTGTTCATTAGGGAAGCTATCATCAAAAGGTAGTTTTCGCGGGAAACCACGGCCACCTATGGGACCAAAGGCCCCTTGCTGGTTCAGTGGGGGGACGACACATTGCGCAAAGAGTAGAAGAGCATGGGGCAGCATGACAGAGATCACACGAGCAGTTTTACCCAGGTTCGGGCCGCCATGAGGCCTAAAACCCTACTCCTACTTTGGTGGATTGATGGTGGAAAAATCGTGGTGGTCGTAGCACGTTTGCCCGGTAGGGTTGCCTCAGGGCGGAATGGCTACGTGCATATGAAATGTGAGGGTGTGGATTGGCTAACACATGGTCCAACCATCCTAAGGTTGCCTCTGGCCTCCTTTTATAGACTAAGGGGTCACCACAGTGGCAAATTAGTCACTATGCACTGATAAGATAGCAAATAGTGCTATCATACCTAACTCTGCAGGCTAACAGAGCGCATTAAATGCGTCGCTCGACGTCACATCGTCACTTGCCTGGCAAGCCTTGTCGGGCTATTTTGCCAGCTTCGCGCCTGCTCGCTTGACACGTCGCAGGACGGGTGTCGTCTGTAGGTATTTCCTGTAGAAAGAGGTTGCCATGTGGCAAATGGCTGCCACTTAGTCACTTTGCGGCTCGACACTGCATTGATCAACGACGTGCGTCGTGGTGAACTGGTTTGGTGAGGTGGCTCTGCCCCCGCGAGTCTGGGCAGGCCCTGTCGGGGCATCTTAGAGGTTTTCTTCTGGGGGCGACCCCGTCCTTGCCAGGCTCACCTGCCTGGCAAGGGAGTCTTTTCTTCGGGTGGTTTCTTACTTCTCTGGCCTAGTCTTGGTCCTGTTGATCTGCATGTTGGTCCATTGAAGATCTTGATCTCTGGCACTTTGGCCTGATCTTGGCACTGTAATCTTGCTCCCGTGCCTGTGCATAGTCTAGGCAACCGACCCAGGGTTTGTTGCACCGACAGAAGCCCCTGGGCCTGCCCCGAACGCGCTGCCGAACGTTGTCGGAGTAGGCCCTAATAAGTGCACAGGCAGGGGTGCGGAAGAGGCTGGACCCTTGAGGTCTTCTTTGCTTCTTCATTAATCTTGAGCCCGGGCCAGTTTACGGTTTTCCCGCATGCCGTGTAAAGCCAATCATGGTGGGGCCACCCTTGTAATGGCTCGTGAATGACTTTAATGCATGGGGTAGAAACTGCCAATTCACTATTCCCACCATGCTCTTATCCGTAGCCATGTATGGTGCATGCATCGCATGGGGTAGGTAACGGAGGAGCGTGGTGCGTGAGAGCATCAAGGCGAGGGCCCGACCTTCTTGAATTGGCGGAGGAGAGCGGTGGTCGCTTGTTGAGGGAGAGGCTCCCTCCCTGGAACGCCTATAAAAGGAGAGGCGAGGGGAGAGCGGAGTCGTCCATCTTTGCATCCCTTCTCCTCCATTTTCTGCCTCCTGCTAGTTATGTTGAAGAGAAGAGCCTGGGGCCAGGCCCCTAGCTCCAGCCTGGGGTTGGTGCTGCCAAATGTTTGTGTTGGCGCTTGGGAGTGAGTCTGGTCCATGCTTGGAGAAGACTCCGTGGACAAGCCGCCCGTGGCGTGGGAGATATCAAGCTTCCCCGTTGTGGGGAAATGCTTGCCCCTTCCGCCATGGTCGGTTCCCCATCGGGTATTAGGGCATTTAGCCCCGGGCTGCAGCTGCTTGTTGGCTTGGCATCCATGTTCTCGTTGTCTTCAATGCTCGCCCGGGAGGCAGGGCTGGGGATCATTGGTAATCCCGGCACTGCCCCTTCCGGAGGCCCTAGAGCTTATGTCGACAAGAGGCGCGCCTTCCTGCCCGCCGAGGTGGGGAGCGGTGCGCTTCGATCCCCTTGGCCATCTTGGTCGCTTGTCGGCTCTCCGGGGAAGGTGCCGGACTAGAGTCCTAGCGCTTCTCAGGAGCAACGGTGATGGAGAGAAAACAAGGGAAGACGGAGAAGGCGGATAGCGGGGCGTCAGGTCGGAGTACAATGGGGTGGATGCCTTCGCTTCCGGCATGCGACATGCCGCCTCGTCTTTCCGCTCTTCCCCTCCCTCCCCGGCACCATCATCACCAGTCTCTTTGGGTGATAGCCGGGGAGGGATGTTCCCTTGGTGCCTTCGCCTCCCCTCTAGCAGTCTTCCGGCTGAGCTTTGGTGGATGACTCCACCGGTGCTCAAGCCGGGGCTTCTTGCTGGCCCTGGCGGTGGTGACTAGGGGACCGCCGCTCTGCTCTCCGTGCCCCTCATTCACAGTCTCACCACTCCCGATCTTGTCGGGCCGCGCTCGGCAGGTCGCGGTGGGACCGGGATGGGCTCCTGCTTGGGTGTCCTTTTAGTGCTCTCCTCTTCCCACCGCGATACCTGGTGGAGGGAAAACGAAAAGAGGAGATAATGGGGCACTTATCTTTTTTCAATCTTAAATCTGTAGGCACTTGCCAAATTTTAGTTCAAATAATGTAATCTCTCGATTCCATGTCTGTGTTCTGTAAGGTTTGTACTTGCATGATCAGCATATTAATGAAAAAGATGAACCTTGCCAGGGACTCGTGGATGTATATGTCCATGTAGAGGTGGAATGCCTCTTTACTTTAAATAAACAAGTTTTCCCCAGCAGGCTATCCCACCAGTACCCTTTTGTTTTGTTGCCAGAGAACTGAGCCTACCGAGCAAAAATAAAGGGACTAGCCCCCCGCCAATCTCTTTTCACCAAAGGCCACTGCGACCATCCTGGCTGAAGCAACGTTCGAGTCTAGTGATGGGAGCACCTAAGTTTCAAAGAGCGGCGAGGTTTTCTCATGCACAAGTTTCAGCTTACAGAACACTTATGGACAAGAGGTAGAACTTATCTATTTGTCTTGCCGGAGATCGCAGTGCTGGTCCATCTTCCCAACTCCCCGTAGAGGCCAAGCTCACGGCAGGAACCTGCAGCCTTATGCAGATGGGAATGATGCAAGATGCAACCTTATCTATATGCATATGCAATGCTCATGAAATGCTTATACAATGCTCTTGAAATGCTCATGCATGCATGCAACTTTGTCGGGGGCCCCCAGCGCTTCATTTATTTCTCTGTTGCTCAGGGTCTGTGCCTGGCTTCGTACAAGAGGTTACATGCAACTGAGGCAAGGCCTATACAAAAGGGTGGCTGCCGGGCAGGGCCCGACCGTCGCGCCTTATGGGTAGAACTTGCAGAGATGCTCAATATTCCATCTGTTTTGCAATTGAATGCCATTTCCAGTCTCTAGACGAACTGCATCAGGTCTAGTGACTCAAACTAGCTGGTAAGGGCCTTCCCACTTTTGCGTCAACTTGTTTGTACCCTTGGTGAACTGAATGCGCCTAAGGACAAGGTCGCCTTCCTCAAAACACCAGGCATGAACCCTGCGGCTGTGATAGCGATGCAAGGCTTCCTGATAGCGTGCATCACGCGTAGTAGCCCGGAGGCGGTTCTCCTCGAGTAGCACAGTGTCGTCACACCGGTGCTGATCTTGCAATACTTCATCGTAGGCAAGCACTCGAGGTGACCCGTAAATGAGTTTCGTGGGGATAACTGCTTCTGCGCCATAGATTAGGGACAAGGGAGTCTGCCTAGTAGCTCGATTTGGTGTCGTTCTGAGGGACCAGAGAACTACTAGCAGCTCATCGATCCACTGCCCGCTGTGCTTCTGCAGCGTATCAAAGGTTCTTGTCTTGAGTCCTCGTAGCACTTTAGCGTTCGCCCTCTCAGCTTGCCCATTGCTTCTGGGATGCGCGACGAAGGCAAATGAGATCTTGCTTCCGAGGACATGCACATATTGCATGAAGGCGCGGCTCATGAACTGGGTGCCGTTGTCGGTAATGATCCTTGCTGGGACTCCAAAACGGCACACCAATTCTTTCAAGATCTTGATAGCTGACTGAGCGGTCACCTTTCTCGCGGCAGCTAGTTTCGGCCACTTTGTAAACTTGTTGATAACAACGAACAAGAATTCAAAGCCCCGGCAGCTCAGGGGAAAGGGCCAAGGATATCGAACCCCCAGACCAAAAACGGCCATGACAAAGGGATTGTCTGAAGAGCTTGTGCAGGCAGGTGGATGTTTTTGCAATGGAACTAGAAGGCTTCACATTTGGTGACAAGATCAACTGCATCTTGGAGGGCTATGGGCCAATAGAATCCTTGCTGGAATGCTTTCCCAACTAATGCCCTTGATCCAATGTGGGAGCCACACATGCCTTTATGTATCTCAGCCAACAGTTCCTTTCCTTCTTCCATGCAGATGCACTTCAATTTCACACCGTTGGGCCTCCTTCTGTATAGAGTGTCATCAACAAACTGATACATACTGGCCCTCCGGGCTACTCTTTCAGCTTCATCTTGGTCATCGGGATGTTCTCCGTTAGGAGGTGCACTAGAAGATTTGCCGTCCACCCAAGCCTTGACCTAGCGCTTTGTATCGCGGTACCCGAGGGGCACGGACTAGGAGAGATGCGCCAGTTTTTGGGCTTGAACGAGGGTGGCTCGCGAGAAGGCAGAGAGGAGAAAAATGCTCGCGAGGGCACCTGCCTATCCCCCTCACGAGGTATGCGAGAGAGAGAACACGAGCGACCAGAGCTGGAAAATGCGGTAAGAGGCGAGGGAATCGAATCAGCAAGGAACACCAAAAGCAAACTTCGATTAAGGAAAAGCGAGCCAACTACGGAAAGCAAATGAAAAGCCATGTCCGGCACCTAGTCTAGTCTTCAAGCCTTCTCACCAGCGCGGAGCTAAGTGCTGCCACTAGGCATGGGCGGGAGCCCCAAGGCCTGAGGCCGGCGCTCCTGAGACTCCGGGGCGTGTACAACCCCACTCATTATTATGTGGGAGTGTCACAGGCGGCGATTCTTCACAGGCACGGGGCCTTCTTCACAGGCTCTGGGCCTTTCTTCACATGCTCTGGGCCTTGCTTCATGGGTAGAACTTCCGGAGGTGCTGGATGTTCCAGGCATTCTGGATAGGTATCCCGTCCTGCGTCTCCAGGCGCGCGGCGCCAGGCCTGGAGACATGGACGACCCTGAACGAGCCCTCCCACATGGGTGAAAGCTTGTGCAGCCCTTCCCTAGAGAGGACCCGCCTCAGGACGAGGTCGCCTACCTCGAGTGTCCTGGAGCGGATGCTGCGGCAACGGTATCGCCACAGCGCTTGCTGGTACCTTGCCGTCCTCAGTGCGGCTTCGCGACGTCGTTCCTCCCCCAGCACGAGGTCCATCCCCCGCGTGGCGTCCTGCTGCATTTCATCGAATGCCAGGACCCGTGCGGAGCGATGCTTAACCTCATGAGGGAGGACCGCTTCAGCTCCGTAGACAAGGAAGAATGGGGTCTCGCCTGTTGGCTTGGTGGCGGTGGTGCGGATGGCCCACAGCACGGACTGGAGCTCGTCGTACCAGCCCCTGCCACAAGCCTCGAGCTTCTTCTTGAAGGTCCTGGTCTTGAGGCCCCTCAGGACCTCCGCGTTGGCACGTTCGACCTGACCATTGCTCCTGGGGTGCGCCACCGAAGCGTAGCAGATCTGCGTTCCAAGGTTAGCACAGTAGGTTTTGAAGAGGTTACTAGTAAACTGTGAGCCGTTATCTGTGATGATGCGGTTGGGGACCCCGAAGCGGCTCACGAGGCCCTTAATGAACTTGACAGCAGAGCCGGCTGGGATGGTGCGGACGGCTTCCACTTCCGCCCACTTGGTGAACTTGCTGATGGCGACGTAGAGGTAACGGTAGCCCCCAGGCGCTCGAGGGAACGGGCCCAGGATGTCTAGCCCCCAGACCGCGAACGGCCACGTGAGCGGAATGGTTTGGAGGCCCTGAGCCGGCTGATGAATTTGCTTGGCGTGGAACTGGCAGGCTTTGCAGGACTTCACCAGCTCAACTGCGTCGTTGAGCGCAGTGGGCCAGTACAACCCACTGCGGAATACTTTGCCGACGAGGGTCTATGATGACGAGTGGTGCCCGCAGTCACCACCGTGTATGTCAGTTAGCAGTTCCTTCCCCTGGTCCCTGGAAATGCAGCGCAAGGAAACATCATTTGGCCGCTTCCTGTACAGCTCACCACCCCGGATGCAGTACGCCGTGGCTTGCCGAACCACACGCTCTGCATCCTCCTCCTTCTCTGGCATTGCCCCTTGCATCGGATAGTCCTTGAATTCCTTGGTCCAGCATCCCTCCTGAGGTTCAAGCGCCAAGAGCAAGCAAGCTCCTGAGGTCGGGCCACAGGCCGGGGCTCCTGAGACAGCAGGCTGTGGAAGCTCCTCCCGAGGCTGAGCGGTGCTTGAAAGTGGTGGTGTCGCCGATGGCTTGAAGAGTCGTTCCTCAAAGACACCGGGCTCTTGTGGCTATTGCTTGGATGCTCTCCTGGTGATGTCGTTGGCTTCCTTGTTGGTGCCCCGGGGCATGTGCTGCAGCTCCAAGCCCGAGAACTGCTTCTCCATCTTGCGCACCTCCGCGAGGTATGCCTCCATATGCTCGTCCTTTGGCTCGTATACTTTGTTGGAGAAGTTGACGAGGAGCTGCGAGTCGCCTCTAAGGTAAGGCTCTTCACCCCCAGAGCTGTCGCAGCCTTCAGGCCAGCTTTGAGGCCTTCGTATTCTGCGATGTTGTTGGAGACCTTTTCGCCATGCTGAAAGCAGAGTTGCACGGCGTAATAGAGCTTATCCTGAGTGGGCGAGATTAGTACTGCTCCAGCCCCTGCGCCTTGGTGCGCGAAGGCACCATCGAAGTACATGACCCAACCATCCGGTGCCTCGCTTCCTGGCGAGGTGGATCGGTCTTCACCTTGTTCAAGTGTCGGGGCATCCGTCCATTCTGCCACAAAATCAGCGAGCGCGGCCCCCTTGACGACCCTTGTAGTGCTGAACTCTAACTTGAATGCTTGTAGCTCGATGTTCCACTCGCTAACCCTTCCAGCTGAGTTGGGGCTCCTGAGCACCCTCTCCAATGGGTAGGCCGAGACGACCTTGACGGGGTGGCCCAGGAATTAGTGCCGCAGCTTGCGTGAGGCCACCAAGAGCACGAGCAGGAGCTTCTGAGGCATGGGGTATCGTGCCCTTGCGTCCCGCAACACCGTGCTGACAAAATACACCGGGTGCTCAACAAGGGCTGACGCGTTGGCAAGGCTTGGGTCTTGCGGAGATTGGGGTGTCTCCTGAGGTGGAGGGACTCCTGAGGCCCGACTGCTTTCTGGAATTTCGGCGACGTTGTCTTGCTGAGCTTGGTCTTATGGTGCTGAGGCTTTTGCGACGGCTTTCCGACCCTGCATTACTTCAGCTATAGCTTGGCGCGGTGCACCCTTGGCTTGGTGCTCCTCCCGAACCGCCACCAGCGATGTGCTGGCGGAGTACGGGGTGGCGGCAAGGTAGAGCACTAAGGGCTCGAGAGGTCATGGTGCCACCATCACCGGAGAGCTGGTCAGGTACTTCTTGAGGTCTTGGAAGGCTCGGTCGGCCTCCGGTGTCCACTCAAACGGGCCCTTCTTCTTCATGAGCTTGAAGAAGGGTAAGGCGCGTTCTCCCAGCTTGGAGATGAAACGCCCCAACGCGGTCACTCGTCCCGCCAGCTTCTGCATCTCTCTGAGGGTCTGCGGCGGGCTCATGTCCTTGATGGCCTTGATCTTCTTCGGGTTCACCTCAATCCCTTTGTGGGATACGAGGAATCCCAGCAGCTTGCCGGAAGGGACACCGAACACACACTTCTCCAGGTTAAGCCGCAAGTTCACCTGGCACAGGCTTGAATCAAGGTTCTCGCCTCCCGAGACTTCACCACTATGTCGTCGACATAGGCCTCTGTGTTTCTCCCGAGCTGCCGCCCCAAGGCGATGTGCGTCAGCCACTAAAAGGTCGCGCCCGCATTGTGCAGCCTGAAGGGCATGCAGGTGTAGCAGTACACCCCACACAGGGTCAGGAAGGCTGTCTTCTCTACATCTTCCACCGCCATCTTGATCTGGTGATACCCTGAGAATGCGTCCAGGAAGCTCAGCAGGTCGCACACGGCGGTGGAGTCGACGATCTGATCGATGCGGGGGAGCGGGAACGGATGTTGGGGGCAGGCCTTATTAAGGTTGGTGAAATCGACGCACATTCGTTCCTTCACGCCTTTCTTCGGCACTACGACGGGGTTTGCCAGCCATGTGGGGTACCGAACCTCGCGAATGCCACCCGCTGCCTCCAGCTTGCGGGTCTCCTGGACGATGAAGGCTTGCTTCTCCGTGGATTGCTGCCTCGCTCGTTGCTTGACAGGGCGCATGTTGGGGCACACCCTTAAGTGATGCTGAATCACCTCTCTTGGAACCCCCACCAGCTGATTGGGCTCCCATGCGAATATTTCCTTGTTTGCGCGCAAGAACCTCACCCGCGCCTCTTCTTGGACTAAAGCGAGGCCGACACCTATGGTAAAGGTGGCTCCTGAGGGGTTGTCCTCATTGACTGGCACCTGCTTGGTTTCCGCCTTGTCTTGGGTGAACAGCTGCTTCTTCTTGGTAGGTGCGGCCTCCTTGGCTGCGGGGGTACAGGCGCCAGCGGGCTGCGCCACCGCGGCGGTCTTGAAGGCAACCTTGAGTGTCGTTATGGCCTCCTTGGTGTCCCCCTTGATGGTGAGGACGCCCTTGCTCCCAGGCATCTTCATGAGGTTGTAGGCCGGGTGAGTCGCCACCATGAACTGGGTGAGATCTGGGTACCCGATGATGGCATTGTACGGGAGGCCGATGCGGGCGATGTCGAAGTCGACCAGCTCGGTGCGGTAGTTGTCGCGCGTGCCGAAGGTGACTGAGAGACGGATCTGTCCCAGAGAGTGGGCAGCGCCGCCAACAATTCCTGAGAAGGGCTTGCTGAGACTGAGCCGCTCGAGCGGCACATGAAGAAGGCTGAAGGCCTCCACAGAGAGCAAGTTGAGGCCGGCACCGCCATCGATGAGGGCCTTGGTAACAGCCACGTTGCAGATGGTGGGCGTGCAGAGCATTTGGAGCATGCCCGAGCCGACGGTGGAGTCGGGATGGTCTTCTGAGCTAAAGGGGAGGTCGGCCTCTACTGCAGCCCAACCTGGTGGAGCCCCCGGGCGCTTGGAAGCGGCCCCAATCTGACATAGGAACGGCTTGACGTGGCGATCTGAAGGTGGTGCTTGAGAGCCACCCAGCAGGGCTGCGACTGCATGGTGCGCCGGCACCGTGTAGCGAGCAGTGAAGAGGTCGCGGAGTTCCCCCCAGGACGCCACCGTGGATCAAGGGAGGTTGAGCAGCCAGGCACGTGGCTCGCCGGCGAGGGCCATGGGGAACCAGTTGGCCATGACCTTGTCGTCGCCCCCGGCCTCGAGGACGGCCTCCTCATATGCCAGTAGGAACGGCGACGGGTCCGCCGCGCCGTCGTAGCACGGCGGCATCTCCGGCCTGAACATGGGTGGCCATCGCACCCGTCGCAGGGCGGGGGCTAGGGCTCGGAGCCCCCTGGCCCCGTCGTCAACACCGGCCGCGTGAGCGGATGGCGGGGCACCCGCCATGGGGGTGAAGCGCGGCGGTGCGGGGCGTAGGCCGGGGGAGAGAAACAACGGCGCACCCCTACCTGGCGCGCCAAATGTCGAAGATGGGGTTCCGGCAAAACCCTTAAGGTTCGAACTCTGGGGTGCGCGTGAAGTTCTTTCCCTCCTACCGATCTACGCCCTAGCTAACTAAGATCTCGCGGACGAATTCGACGAACTCGCAACACAAAAAGACACGAGATTTATACTGGTTCGGCCCACCGTTGTGGTGTAATACCCTACTCCAGTGTGTGGTTGTGGATTGCCTCTTGGGCTGATGAAGAACAGTACAAGGGGAAGAACAGCCTCGTGAGGTTGAGGTATTCTTGTGCTGTGTGGACTTGTGGATGAGAACTCAATTTGTCCCCCCCTCTACTGTGGTGGCTAGCTCTACTTATATAGGCCCTGGTCCTCTCCCCAAATATTGAGTGGGAAGGGAGCCAACAACGGCGGGCGAATTTGAAAGGGGACAGCTAGGACAAGCTATCCTGACAAAATCGGTCTTCGTCTGCAAAAGGCTCTGGTGGTGACGCCGTCTTGGGCTCCATGGTGACCTCCATCTTGCCGTCCTGCTGGTCTTGGTCTTGTTGCACCGATATGGAAACCTTTGCCTGATACCTCGGTACTCCGCGCCTGCGCCTGCCTCCTTAGCACCAAAGAGGAAACAAGGACGCTGCGTGTGCTGGCGCCCGCCTTGCGCCCGCCTGGTGTCGATCGTCATGGCTCACGTCACGAGAGCCTCGTGAGGTTTGCCCCGCCTTGATATCTCCGCTCCTCGCGAGGCAGCCTGGTGAGGCCGCTCCCGAGGAGGTCTTGCGCCGTCCGCCTCGCGAGGCTTGGCCCCTCGTGAGGGTCTTGAATGCTTTGTTGATGAAGATGGGCCCTACAGGCCTGCTAGCATAGCCATGCCATGGGCCGCAGGCAGGCAAGTCTGGGGACCCCCGTTCCCAGAACGCCGACAACGCTTCTCATATTCTACTCTCTGCCTCTTGACAAGCGGCTCAACCCGATGACACTCTTGAAGATCGTGGCTCTTGGTCCGATGAATCTTGTAGTACGGCCCATCGCCTTTCCCGGCCTTCTCGGCAGCCGCAGTTTCCCGATAGTCAGCACACACGGCAGCTTCCTTGCCGGGGGCTTTGGCTCTAGCCTTCTTGCCGGTACTAGGTGTGCCCGATCCTTCGATGGTCATCACTGCCTTATCCTTGCGCCTCTTGTTGCGCTTCTTTCTTTTCTTCTGACTGGTGGATTCATCGTCATCCTCTGAGTCGACGTCGGTGCAATCCTCCTCTCCTGGGAGTTTCCTTCCCTCCTGCATCCGAGCACACTTGTCCACCAAGGTGTAAAGCTCCTTCACAGTCTTGGGCAAACGCACGTTCATCTTGGAACGAATCCTACGGTTGCGCACATTGGATTGGAAGGCAGCTATCATAGCTACTGGATGGATATTCAGGATGTTCCTGTGGACTCTGCTGAATCTCTGCAAGTACTTCCGGAGAGTCTCTCCTTCTTTCTGCTAGAGAAGCTGCAAGTCGCTGGGCCGCCCTGGTTCTTGATGGCCGCCAGTGAAGGCGCCAATGAACTCATGGCACAGGTTAGCCCATGACGAAATGGAGTTCTCCGACAAGTGCATCAGCCAAGACCTCACATTGGACTTGGGTGCCAAAGGGAAGTAGTTGGCAAATACCTTCTCATCTCTTCCCTGGGCAGCTTGAATAGCGATGGTGTAGATGCTCAGAAACTCTGCCGGGTTTAGCCTCCCATCATACTACTCGGGTATCTCTGGCTTGAACGTGCGAACGAATGGCCAACGGACTTGCCGCAGCTCACGAGTAAAGGCAGGGCACCAAACCTCGAAAGGTAGGCACCCGCCAACGTCGAGCGCAGGCTGGTCAACGTCGGGACCATCGCACCCATTGGTCCGACGGTGGTCGTCGCGGCATCGCTCAATGACGACGCGCGTGTCTCCCCTCCGCCTGTCCTCCAGGGCTTGCTGTTGGCCTGGACATGCTCGAGGGTCAAAAGAAGCCATCGAGACATCGTCAGGTTCTTGATTCTGCCACGCTCGCGCTGGTTGCCGTGGTTTGGACTGTACCATGGGGGTGGCCCCTTCCGTATGACCAGCAGCACGAGTCGTCGTCGTCGCTTGGGGAGGTCGTGGTAGGCCAGCTCGATGTGAGCCCCCAGCCTAGGCGAAGCCGAGCAGACTCTGGATGGTGGCACACCACCTGTCCATCTGTTCGGCCGCCAGCCGAAACCTTAGTAGCAGCTGAGCCCGTGCTATAGCCTCCGTAGCAGTGCTTGGCATGGGTGATGATGATATGGACCGCACCGTCGCTCGGCATCTGACGGTGCTAGCGGCGACGACACCACGTCCTTGTTGTTGCGAGGCGACCATTTGGATGGCATGCTGACGTGGTGAAGGCGCTTGAGGGCCAGCGGCTCCGTTGGGCGCAGCGACCAGGTCGACTCGCCCCGAGGAAGGTGCACGCGCTGCGGTCGCTCCTATGGCGGGGGTGGCCAGAGGGTGGCGATTCACCCCGGACCGAGCGCCGCCACTGTGGTTGTGCCCGTCGGCGAGAGGAAGGGGCGCAGGTGGAATAATCCCTTCACCCGTACCTCGTGGAGCATGGCCATTGGGATGTTGCTGATGCTGCTCTCCTCCGGTGTCCCCTGCTCCTGCTTCAGCCGCGGGGGAGGTGGTGACGGCGCCGCCTACTCCGACCACCTCCCCAGCAGCGTCCACATCCTCGTGCGCCTCCGCCTCCCACGTAGCATTGGTGGCTGCGGGCGGCGGAGCCTTCGAGGTGGACGGGTGAGCTGAAGCATGAGATTGCTTCTTGGGCGCCATGGTCGATCGCGCCGTCGAAGATGAAGATGGTGATGAAGATGACGCACTGCTCACGCTTTCAGGTTCGCGAAAGTGATCCTCCTACTTGGCGCGCCAAATAGGTCGTAGGAAACCACGAGCACCTATGGGACCAAAGGCCCCTTGCTAGTTCAGCAGTGGGATGGCACGTTGCACAAAGAGCAGAAGAGCGAGGGGCAGCGCGGCAGAGATCACACGAGAAGTTTTACCCAGGTTCGGGCCGCCGTGAGGGGTAAAACCCTACTCCTGCTTTGGTGGATTGATGGTGGAAAAATGGTGGTGGTCGCAGCATGTTTGCCCGGCAGGGTTGCCTCAGGGTGAAACGGCTACGTGTGTATGAAATGTGAGGGGGTGGATTCTCTAACACAGGGTCCAACCCTCTCTAAGGTTGCCTCGGGCCTCCTTTAGACTAAGGGGTCACCAAAGTGGCAAATTAGTCATTATGCACTGATAAGATAGCAAACAGTGCTATCATACCTAACTCTGCAGGCTGACAGAGCGCATTAAATGCGTTGTTCAACGTCACATCGTTGCTTGCCCCGCAAGCCTTGCCAGGATGTTTTGCCAGCTTTGCGCCTGCTCCCTTGACATGTCGCAGGACGGGTGTCGTCTGTAGGTATTTCCTGTAGAAAGAGGCTGCCATGTGGAAAATGGCTGCCACTTGGTCACATTGTGGCTTGACACCGCATTGAATTATGATATGCGTCGTGGTGAATTGGTTTGGTGAGGTGGCTCCGCCCCCGCGAGTCCCGGCAGGCCCTGCCGGGGCGTCCGGGAGGTTTTCTTCCGGGGGCGACCCCATCCTTGCCAGTCTTGCCTGCCCGACAAGGGAGGCTTTTCTCCTGGTGGTTTTTACTTCTCTTGCTTGGTCTTGGTCCTCTTGATCTGCACATTGGTCCTTTGAAGATCTTGATCTCTTGCACTTTGGCCTGATCTTGGCACTGTAATCTTGCTCCCGTGCCTGTGCACAGTCTAGGCAACGGACCCAGGGTTTGTTGCACCGATAGTAGTGGGCCATCAAGAATAATTTCTAACCTGAACAAGTTATCAGCTACGGGGTTCTCAGCTCCCTTCCTATCAGTGATGTACAAATCAAATTCTTGTAACAAAAGAACCCACCTAATGAGTCCAGGTTTAGCATCTTTTTTTCCATAAGGTATTTAATAGCAGCATGGTCGGTGTGAACAATTACTTTTGAATAAACTATGTAAGATCCGAATTTATCACAAGCAAACACAACTGCTAGAAATTCTTTTTTAGTAGTAGCATAATTTCTTTGGGCACTGTCTAGAGTCTTACTAGCATAGTGGATAACATTTAATTTCTTATCAACTCTTTGTCCTAGAACAACACCAACAACATAATCTCTAGCATCACACATAATTTCAAAAGACAAGCTCCAATCAGGTGGTTGAACAATAGGTGTCGAAGTTAAGGCTTTCTTAAGTGTTTCAAAGGCTTCTACGCAATCATCATCAAAAACAAAATGCAACATCCTTTTGCAAGAGATTAGTAAGGGGCCTAGAAAATTTAGAGAAGTCTTTAATGAATCTCCTATAGAAACCAACATGACCAAGGAAACTTCTTATACCTTTAATATCGTTTGGACACAGTATTTTCTCAATTGAGTCAACTTTAGCTTTATCCACCTCAATACCTCATTTAGAATTTTTTTTGTCCCAAGACAATACCTTATTCACCATAAAGTGGCACTTCTCCCAATTCAAGACAAGATTAGTTTGCTCGCATCTCTGCAAAACTCGATCAAGGTTGCTTAAGCAATCATCAAAAGAAGTTTCATAAACGGAAAAGTCATCCATGAAAACCTCAACAATCTTTTGACAAAAGTCAGAGAATATAGTAGTCATACATCTTTCAAAGGTAGAAGGTGCATTGCATAATTCAGAAGGCATACGTCTATAAGCATAAGTTCCAAAAGGACAAGTAAAGGTAGTTTTCTCTTGATCAGGTTGTGACATGGGTATTTGAGAGAAAGCAGAATATACATCAAGAAAACAAAAGTGTGTGTGCTTATATAATCTTTCTAACATTTGATCAATAAAAGGTAGAGGCTAGTGATCCTTTCTAGTAGCTTTGTTTAATTTTCTAAAATCAATTACCATTCTATAGCCAGTAACAATTCTCTGTGGGATAAGTTCATTTTTCTCATTAGGAACAACAGTAATACCTCCTTTCTTAGGAACACAATGAATAAGACTTACCCATCTACTATCAGGTATAGGATAAATTATACATGCTTCAGTTCTTACCACTTCCTTCATCTTAGGATTTAATTGTAGTTGATGATCAACAACGAGTTTAGCATCAGGTTCCATATTAATCTTGTGTTGACAGAGAGTGGGACTAATACCCTTAAGATCATCGAGAGTATATCCAATGGCAGCTCGGTTCTTCCTTAGAGTTTTTAATAATCTTTACTCTTCATGCTCTATAAGGTTAGCACTAATAATAACATGATATATCTTGTTTTCTTCTAGAGAAGCATATTTCGATGTATCAGGTAATTGTTTCAATTCAAACACATGATCACCCTTAGGTTGAGGAGGACCTCTTACAGTTTCAATAGGAAAATTATGTTTGAGAATAGGTTGTTGTTCAAAGAACATCATATCTATTTCATTTCTTTCATGCAAGTACATATCATTTTCATGGTCGAGCAAATATTGTTGTAGTGGATCAGTAGGAGGTGCGGCAATAGAAGCAAGACCAATTATTTCACCCCTACCAGGAAATTCTTTATCACGGGGTTGCCTATGAAACTTAGAAAAATTAAACTCATGAGTCACATCACCAAAATTAACACTGACGGTTTCTTTCTTGCAATCTATCTTAGCATTAACAGTGTTCAAGAAAGGTCTACCAAATATAATTGTACAAAAATCATCTTGTGGAGAAACAAGAACTACGAAATCAGTAGGGTATTTTATCTTTCCACACGAGACTTCAACAACTCTAACAATCCCAAGTTGTGTGATAGTATCTCTATTAGCAAGTTTAATAGTAAGATCAATATCTTCTATTTCAGCGGGTGCAATATCATTCATAATTTCTTGGTAAAGAGTAAAAGGGATAGAACTGACACTAGCACCCATATCACATAAGCCATGATAACAATGATCTCCTATTTTAATTGAGACAACAGGCATGCCAACAACGGGTTTATTCTTGTCTTTAGTATAGGGTTTGGCAATTTAGCAGCTTCATCACTTAAATAAATAACATGCCATCAATATTATCGACCAAGAGATCTTTAACCACAGCAATACTAGGTTCTACTTTAATTTGTTCAAAGGGTCTAGGTGCTCTAATATTACTTTTGTTGACCACGGTCGAAACCTTAGCATGTTCCTTTATCCTAATAGGGAAATGTGGTTTTTCAATATAAGTAGTAGGCATAACTGGATCAACATTGTAAATAATAGTTTCATCCTTAACTATAACGGGTTCCTCAATATTTTCTTTGATAGGGGGATGATATTTTAACCACTTAACCTTAGTGAGATCAACATGAGTAGCCAATGATTCACAAAAAGAGGCTACTATCTCAGAGTCAAGTTCATATTTAGTGCTAAAATAACGAAAAGCATCGGTATCCATAAAAGTTTTAACACAATCAAACTCAAGTTCTATACCTGATACCTTACCTTCGTCAAGTTCCCAATCTACAGATTTGCGTTTAATTCTTTCCAAGAGATCGCATCTGAATTCAATAGTCTTCTTCATAAAAGAACCAGTACAAGAAGTATCGAGCATGGATTGATCATTACGAGAAAGCCGGGCATAAAAAGTTTGTATAATAATTTCTCTTGAGAGCTCATGATTGGGGCATGAATATAACATTGACTTAAGCCTCCCCCTAGCTTGATCGATACTTTCTCCTTCACGAGGCCAACAATTATATATATAATTCCGATCATGATGAACTAGATGCATAGGATAAAACTTTTGATGAAATTCCAATTTCAATTGGTTCCAGATCCAAGCTCCAATATCATCACATAGCCTATACCTTGTCAATGCTCGCCCCCAAGATAAAGGGAAAACCTTCTTTTTAACTTCATCTCCGGGTAAACCTGCAGGCTTGAGCAATCCACAAATTACATCCACATAAATCAGGTGTATATCAGGATGCTTCGTTCCATCTCCTGCATAAGGTTTAGCTAGCAGTTTCTCTATTACCTGAAGGAATTTCATAACCAATATTTTCAGTAGGTGCTGTAGGTCTAGGGGCACCTCTGTGTGTTTCCAGTCTAGGTTAAGATACCCCAAACAAACCCCTCAAAGGATTGTTTTCCATAGTAACAAGTGACAATAAATTCCAACACATAATATAAATTTTTCCTTACCAATTTCCACTTACCAAGAGCGCTTCACTCCCCGGCAACGTGTCATGACCGGGTTTTCAATAAAATAATATTGATAGACCAATCCCTTTTACGGACCAGGAAGGAAGAATTCCTTCTCACTGGTAGACAATATCTTGGTCACAGAAGAAAAATACTAGGAGTACTGAATATAATACAAGATTGAGCGGAGGATGCCCAACAATATACTACTAACTCACGATAATAACGGTGGTGGAAATATCACCGCGAAGCGAGTGATATGACTCCTCAAGACTACAGCTCTTCGAGCGTCGGAGTGAGGCTCGAGGAGACTTATTGCGGGTGGCGGAAGCGTATATAATGCAAGTGACCAAAATCCGGGATCGCGCAGCACTGACTGGGACTCCTCTAGGCGTCGGACGCACTATCAAACTCTTCATCCAAGAGATTGCCTTCGTCAACATCTGGCCAAATCAACAAGCCAGGTGAGTACTATGAAAGTACTCGCAAGACAGTTCGGACATAAGATACAACAAATGTAAACATGAAGCATATGAACAATTTATCTAGTGCGTTCAGACGTAGAGATAATAAATACTGGGTGCCAAGCGAGGGTCTGAATGACGCCTCGAGCGGAAACTGCAGAATAGTAATACTGGTGCCAAACGAGTGTCTGAATGACTCCTCGAGCGGAAAATGCAAGAATAGTAATACTGGTGCCAAACGAGTGTCTGAATGACTCCTCGAGCGGAAAATGCAAGAATAGTAATACTGGTGCCAAACGAGTGTCTGAATGACTCCTCGAGCGGAAAATGCAAGAATAGTAATACTGGTGCCAAACGAGTGTCTGAATGACTCCTCAAGCGGAAAATGCAAGAATAGTAATACTGGTGCCAAACGAGTGTCTGAATGACTCCTCGAGAGGAAACTGCAAGAATAATAATAATGCCACAGTCGGACGTCTGAGCGACATCACATAAAGGGCTTATAACAGAAAATAAAAGACGAACATGCCACAGTCGGACGTCTGAGCGACGTCACATAAAGGGCTTATATTGTAGCTCAATAATACAATAGTTCGGGAACATAAATTATCACAAGTACGAGACAAATATAAAGTTAGTCCATCCACAGGAATAATAATTTAACTGGATTTACCACTTGAGCTTGTTCACCGGGGACAAGTTTTTCACGCGGATAGATATGGATATACTGATTACACTACTTGTTCATGGATACGATGATTTGGAAGGAATTGACTCTGCAGAGTTTGTACTTAACCACAGCCAACGGATTTCAGTAGTCACGGGGACTAGTTCCGTTTATGGTGTTTTGGAAGAAACACGTCTAACTAGTACACACCCAATTCAACCTTCCGAAGCCAGGGATCACCCTCGGCAACGTTCAAGAAAAACCTTGAGACGGGGAGGCTACAACCTCGCGTAGCATGGGATCAAATTTCTATACGCGCGCTCTAAGGGGGTGCCCCCCCTCTCGGTCCCAACCGGAAACACCCATGCCCCCTGACCGGATGACTGGCTTTAATCCTGGGCCAAGGTACCGTCATCCCGGCCTCTCTGTTTGGTGTGTACACGGAAAGAGGTTACCAACTTACTAAACCGCATCCTGGCAAATGAAACATGTGGTAGCATGGAAGGGGGAAAGGACGATAACGTGACTCCGTCCACGTTAACGTCGGAGAAAGTCGGATGACGCAAGGCTGGCATGCTACAACAGTACCACCTTGCTGCCCTTCATGTCACCACATGATTAGGCCATCTCTCATCAGAGATCATCGCAACTTTGGAACATGCGGGGAAAAGAACGATAACGTGACTCCGTCCACGTTAACATCGGAGAAAGTCGGATGACGCAAGGCTGGTATGCTACAACAGTACCACCTTGCCGCCCTTCATGTCACCACATGATTAGGCCATCTCTCATCAGAGATCATCGCAACTTTGGAACATGCGGGCACTTTCCTTACAGGCAACGAGGTAATTACCGACACTCATATGCCACGCACAAACTTTCAAGCAAACTTGCAAAACACTTATCATATCAAATGTTCAAACATGCTTGCCTGGTTCGGAGAAGTCGGAGTCTAGCTCGGCGAAGTTCGCGGCTCCGTCACCTCTTCCGGAACCTACGGCAATCACGAAAAACGGGTACTAACGTGAAAACCAATGGGTGCACAGAAACTTCTCGAAATATTTTTCAAATAAATCCCATAAAAAACTAGACAAAATTTGAAGATTGTCAGAAAAAGAATCACTCAAAAATCCCTTTTTATTAAAAAGCTAGAAAGGTTTCTGTCCAGGGACTTATCTGTAATGAAACAGAAAAGTTCCAGGGTTTTAACTGAGAAAACAGAAAACGGTTCGATTGGAAATGCGCAAGCTCAAGAGGGAAAGCGTATTTGCCCGAAGGCGCCAACAGAAAACGGTTCGAGGGAGAATATAACAGAGGCTGACATGCGGGGTCCACATGTCAGGATTGAAAAGCTCGCCGGCGCCCGAAGACTGCGGTGGACGCCGGCGTCGAACCACGGCGAGTTAGAAGGATCGGAGGGTACCGAGAGCTTCAGCGTGTTCTTCCGCGTCGGTGGGTGGTGGACTCGACCAACGGGGAGCACCACGTCGACGGCGACACTATCTCCGGCGGACGGCGGCTCGGGTGATGGTGGGGAACTCCGGTGGAGGGCTGCAAACTTCGAATTGAAGCGCGGGTCAGAAGGAGAGATGCATAGTGAAGCTACTGGCAAGAGAAGGGAGGCGGAGGTGCACACACGGGGGCGAATCGAGCTGGATCCCGTGGCGGGTCGCGGCAGCCGGAGTCGAGGAAGGAGACCTCCTCGGGGCTCTTCCAGTGGCTAGGCGTGCTCTAGGTGGAGTGCAGGGATGGTGTGTGCTCGAGTTGAAGCTCGGGGCCTCTATGTATAGGAGGATCGACGGGGTGGCCGTGAACGGAGAATCTCCGGCGAGCGATTACGGCGATGCAGTGGATTGACAGGAGGTTTGAGTGGCCAGGCAGCATCAATGGACGGTACTGGTGTCATTCCACAGCTAAACGGAGTTGGTCTTGGCGTAATGGTGTCGGTCCACGGTGAGATGGCCGCACGGGCTCGACGGCGGCAGAGAGCGCGCTCCGCGCCCTGCGGTTCACGACGAGAGCAGCAACGTGTTCGGGGGAGTGGAAGGCCACGCGGCGAGCTCCGGTGGCTTGGGCGGCGCTGGGTGGCGCCGTCAGCGCCGTGCCTCCCGCTGGCGGCCGCAAAGCCGCCGCTGGCGTCGGTCACGGGGCGGCGCACCTTCTGCTGCTCGTCGCCGACGTCCGCAAGGTGCCAGGCGTTCGTGCGGTGCAGGAACAAGGGGGAGGGGACGAGGAGCAAGGCGACACAGTGGCACTGGTGAGATCGACAACCATCTCTGAAGAAAACGACAGTAAGCCACTGAACTGTTCTCTGAACTTTCTGAACCTGATTTTGACAATGCACTGCAGGTGTTCGACAGAAAGATTTGGCAATGAGAAAAAAAATTCTGGGGCTATAACTTGGTGAGGTGACCACTCAATGCACCCAGAGGCTGCCTGATTTTACTTGGAATTTTTGGAAAAGGATTTGAATGAATTTCACCAAATTTGACAAATCTAGTCCAAACTTGCGGTAAGTGTAGTTTGAAAATTTTGAACTAAAGACCAGTGGATCTTCATGGATCTTGGTTGAGGGTTCAAAGGACTAGGGAGGAGAGTTGGTTTGGGGGCAAAAATCAAAACAGAAAGTAGAGTTCCTTTGTAAATCACCAATGGATAGAATAGAAGACAGAAATTTATTTGAATAAGATTTAAATGGAAAATAAACATAGGGGAGGTTCAACTTGCTGGATTTGATGCAAAACATGATCCAAAGATGAGGGGAGGGTTAGGGGAATGGATTTGCACTAAGGCCATGGCAAGAGGGAATTGTTGAAAGTGGTAAAGGATTATTCCAAAAGCCATAGTGCAAATTTCAAAGAGATTTTCAAAAGGCATTTTTTTCCAAGTGAAAAGTATTTTGTCTTGAGTCCAAATAAAAAGCAAGAACCTCCAAGACCAAAGACAGGTCTTGGGTGAATCCAAATAAACTTTTGCCATAAAAAATATTTGAAAGGGAGAGTTCTTTTGAAGAAAAATTTAAATCACCTCCCTCAAGTCAAATAAAATCTTTGGAAAAATCCAATTAAAAACTTGGGTGTCACAACACCTACCCCCTTAGGAAAAATCTCGTCCTCGAGATTTCTGTTGATCCTCAAATAGATATGGACACTCTACCCGGAGGAAATCTTCCCTTTCCCGTGTAGCTTCATCCTCAGTGTGGTTGCTCCACTGAACTCTGAAAAACTTTGTCATTTTCTGACGGGTCCTCCGTTCAGACTCTTCCAATATTTTTACTGGCCTCTCTCTGTAGGTGAGATCTGGTTGCATATCAATGTTCTCATGAGGTACATGCTTCTCCGGGTTACTCACACATTTCCTCAACTGTGAGACGTGGAATACGTCATGGACGTCTGACAGCTCCTTGGGTAGGTCTAGTTGGTAGGCTACCGTGCCTCTTCGTGCCTTTACACAAAATGGTCCAATAAATCTTGGGGCTAGCTTCCCCTTAATTTTGAACCGTTGCAGACCCCTCATAGGAGATACTCGGAGGTATACGGAATCACCGGGTTCAAAGCTGACCTCACGATGCTTCTGATCATAGTAGCTCTTTTATCGGCTCTGTGCTGTCTTGAGTCTGTCCCTGATTTGTTTAACTTTCTCCTCGGCCTCTTTAAGCATGTCTGGGCCGAAGATACGGCTGTCACCTGTTTCTGACCAATTCAGTGGGGTACGACACCTCCGTCCGTACAATGCTTCAAAAGGTGCCATTTGCAAGCTGGCTTGGTAACTGTTGTTGTAAGCGAATTCGGCATACGGCAAACTCTCTTCCCAACTGGATCCATAGGTGAGCACACAGGCTCTTAGCATATCCTCTAGGATTTGATTTACACGTTCCGTTTGTCCATCAGTCTGAGGGTGGTATGTTGTACTGAAAGCTAGTTGCGTGCCCAGGGCTTGTTGTAGGTGATCCCAAAATTTGGAGATGAATTGGGTGCCTCGGTCTGATATTATAGTCTTTGGGACTCCATGCAAGCAAAATATACGGGAGAGATAAAGTTTGGGCAGTCTTTGTGTGGAGTAGGTAGTCTTCACGGGAATGAAATGAGCAACCTTGGTTAGTCGGTCTGTGATGACCCATATGGCGTCATTCCCACGTTGTGATCGGGGTAGTCCGACAATGAAATCCATTCCTATTTCATCCCATTTCCACTCCGGTATCCTGTTTGGCTGGAGTAGTCCTGCTGGCTTTTGATGCTCGGCCTTGATGCGCTGACATGAATCGCAACAAGCAATGAATGTGGCTATATCTCTTTTCATACCGTGCCACCAAAATCTTTCCTGAATGTCCTTGTACATTTTGGTTCCTCCAGGATGGATCGAGTATGGAGCGGTGTGGCTTTCGGTTAAGATTTGTTGCTTGAGTTCCTCAATGTTAGGTACGCAAAGTCTGTCTCCGTACCATAAAGTTCCTTCACTGTCTGTGATGAACTCTGAAGCCTTACCAAGGTTCATTTTCTTCTTTATGCCTTTGATGCTGGGATGTCCCTGTTGAGCCTTCTTAATTTGTTCCACCAGGGTGGGTTGTATCTCCAGATTTGATACGGTGCCCTCAGAGACTAACATCATGTTGAGCCTAGCGAACTCTTGCTGAAACTCAGGCCTCAAGTTTTGCGGACCGTCATTGTCCGGGCTGGGGTTTCGACTAAGGGCATCTGCCACTACATTTGCTTTCCCTGGATGGTAGTGAATGCCGACATCATAGTCCTTGACCAATTCCAACCAGCGTCGTTAGCGTAAATTTAGCTCTGGCTGTGTGAAAATATATTTGAGGCTCTTATGGTCGGTGTATATTTCACAGCGGTTTCCCCAACAGAAAGTGCCTCCACTCCTTGAGTGCATGAATAACTGCTGCTAGCTCCAAGTCATGTGTTGGGTAATTTTCCTCATGTTTTCGCAGCTGCCTGGAGGCATATGCGACAACTTTGCCATCCAGCATTAGTACACATCCGAGACCTTTTCAGGATGCGTCACAATACACTTCAAAACTCTTGTGTATGTCTGGCACAGTTAAGACCGGTGCGGTTGTCAGCTTCTTCTTGAGTTCTTGGAAGCTTTTCTCGCATGCTTCCGTCCATACAAATTTCTTGTCCTTCTTGAGCAACTGTGTCATAGGTTTTGCCACAGTGGAGAATCCTTCAATAAATCTTCTGTAATATCCGGCCATTCCTAGGAAACTCTGCACATCAGTAACGTTGGCGGGTGGCTTCCAGTCCAGTATGGCCTTGACTTTTTCTGGGTCTACGGCCACACCTTCTTGGTTCAGTATATGGCCTAAGAAACCAACTTGTCTTAGCCAAAATTCGCACTTGCTAAATTTGGCGTACAACTGATGTTTCCTCAATTCTCCCAAAACAATTCTGAGGTGCTCAGCATGCTCTTCTGGTGTCCTTGAGTAAACCAGAATATCGTCAATGAATACCACAACAAATTTGTCCATGAATTTCATGAAAACTTTGTTCATGAGGTGGACGAAATATGCGGGGGCGTTCGTTAGTCCAAAAGGCATCACTGTAAACTCGTATAACCCATATCTGGAAGTGAATGCTGTCTTGGGGATATCTTCTGTCCGTACTTTCAATTGGTGATATCCCGATCTCAAATCAATCTTTGAGAATACCTTGGCTTGTGCAAGCTGGTCAAACAAATCATTTATCCGTGGCATCAGATATTTGTTTTTGATGGTGACCATATTGAGGGCTCGATAGTCTATACACAGTCTCAGTGTCCCATCCTTCTTCTTGGCGAACAACACTGGCGAACCCCATGGTGAAGAGCTGGCTCGAATAAATCCTTTGTCCAATAATTCTTTTATCTGCTTCTTCAACTCCACCAATTCTGAGGGTGCCATTCTATATGGCTTCTTATAGATGGGAGCGGTGCCAGGTGCTAGTTCGATGCTGAATTCTATCTCTCGGTCTGGTGGCATGCCTGGTAGTTCTTCAGGGAACACATCAGGAAACTCGCATACCACTGGAACCTTTCTCAGTTCTGCAATGTCCATTTTGTTCAGTTTTGGTTGCTGTGATCGTGGCCTTTCTTGAGCGGAAACTCTTATTGTCTTGCCGTGATGGTGAGTGAGAATCATGGTCCGATTGAAACAGTCAATGAATCCTTTGTTGGTGGTCAACCAGTCCATCCCTAAAATGACATCCAGTCCCTTACTCTCCAACACGATGAGATTCGCGTGGAATTGTAGTCCTTCGAACTCAATGACCACTCCTCGGCAGTAACCCTGAGCGATTTGCTTATTTTCGGGGAACTTGATGATCATAGATTTTTCCAAGGGAAGTATTGGAAAACCATGTTGCAAAACAAAACTCTTCGAAACGAACGAATGGGAAGCTCCAGAATCAAACAAAACCGTGGCAGGTACTGTGTTGACAGGGAACGTACCGAGCACGATGTCTGGGGCATTCTGCGCCTCTTCCCTGGTCACATGGTTCAGGTGACCCTTCCGGTGGTTGTTGTTGGGGTTGAAATTGTTGCGCTTGGGGGCTGGATTGTTCCCACCATTGTTTGGCTTGGGTGCCGAGTTCTTTGGCTTTGGGCACTGTTTAGCATAGTGCCCTTCTTGACCACAAGCATAGCAGGTGACCCCTGGACGGTATGTGTACTCCTTATCCCTGGCATGAAACTGTCCGACGGGCCTTGGATCAGTAGTCGTGGATCTCCTTGCTTCTGTTCGTGGAACCTCAGCCTTGCTTCGGTTGTTGCGAGCAAGAGTCGTCTTGTCCCTCTTTCGCTTACGGATATCTTCCAGACTACGGCGCTCATTCTCTAAGGTAATGGCCTTGTCCATCAGAGTCTTAAAATCCGGGAAGGTGTGTACAATCAGTTGGCATCTTAGTGCTGGTGCCAGGCCGTCCAGGAATTTTTCCATCTTCTTATTTTCTGTCATGTGCTCGTCGTAGGCATAACGAGACAGCTGGGTAAACTGACCATTGTATTCTGTTACTGACATGCCTATCTGCTTCAGGTCATCAAACTCCCTCTTCTTGATCTTTAGGATGCTCCTGGGGATGTGTGCCCCAGGGAAGCCTTCCTTGAACTCTTCCCAGGTGATGTTGTGTTCACTGGGATGCATGTGTAGGAAATTTTCCCACCATGCTGCAGCTGCTCCAGTAAGGTATTGTGGTGCATAAAGCACCTTCTCATGATCTGAACACTAAGCAATGATCAGCTTCCTTTCAATGTCACGAAGCCAATCATCGGCTTCCAGCGGCCTATCGGTGTGAGCAAAAGTTGAGGGGCGAGTCTTCTGTAACTCAGATAACTTGGAATGCTGTTGATAGGGCTCACGGTGGTTTCCCATATTGATGACATGATTCATCATCTCTTGGTGCTGTTGTTGGCTTTGCTCGAAGAGACGGCATAATTGAGACAGAGCTGCTTCGCTGTCTTGTTGACTGGACTGACCCTGAGTGAAATTGTTGCTAGTCTGAGTCCCATAAACCTCTTCTGGCTGATTGGGCATGGAGCGAGTCCATGGGCGAGACATTTTTCCAGTCTGGGGTATTATTGTGCAAAACCCATGAGAAAAACAGTGCAGCACAAGGAAAATCTTGCAAAGGCAACAAATTTAAAAGATCTCAAGGTTTTCAAGGAAAAATATAAGCGGTTTCGCACGGAGAAAAGACTGCTTAACACAAATCTTACACGCGAAATACAAACACACGATACAACACTCAGGATGCGCGTACACATCCTGACATGTTATTTAGACTAGCGTACTACTCCGGAAGGCAGCAAACACACCAATACAAACTAGCATACAGATAAAACAGCACATCATACAAGCAGACATAACGCGCGGCTACTCGGTGCTCTCAGTCGGAGATGGTGAAGATTCCCTTCCCCTTGCCGATGGCAAGACTCAGCGGTCCAGGAGAATCCACCTCCACCTCCTCTCTAGCTGGCTCCTGGCGCGCAACGCTGCGCTGCGGTGATGGTGCGGGGGCGACTGGTGGTAGAGCGGGTGCGGCAGGCGGTGCGGCTCTGACTGGAGTAGGAGCGATGACTCGGTCGAACTCCTCAGTGGTAGGCAGACGGCGAGCAGTGGCCAAAACGGCCGGTGCATACGAGGCTGAAGACGAGACGAATGTCAGAGGTGGCGCCATGTGGAGAAGCTCCTTCCTGCTGGCAGGACCGCCCCGGACTAAGTCCATGCGGGCAACCACAAGATCGTCCACGAGGTTGTCGAAAGACTCCTCCAGAGCCTTGAGATATTCTACAACCATCTCGATCGCTTCATCTCGCTCTCCCCGATGGCAGGCGAACGCATAGTGACTGGTGTATGGCACATGGCATGGGAGGTAGCGGTAGCGACGAGTCTTCATCATAGGAAGGATGTCCCGAAGGCGAGCTATCGCCTCACGGGCAGCCATCTGCATGGCATGCCTCTCCGTAGGCATGGCCCTTCCCACAAAACGGAAGTGGCGAGCTGCAGAACGTCCTCCCTTGAATTGCACCACAGCTTGGTGCATAGACACGTCGTCACTGAGCTTGTGCTGATAGAGTGTGAACTCCGGGCGAGCTGCTGGCCCGATCGCGAGCTTGGTGATGGAGACGAGGAGCTTGACAAACCCCTCGGGCACGTTCGTGAACACTCGATTCTCACAGCTGCTGCCAGCCATCTACAAAAGTAGGCAAAAATTCTGAGTAGTCATGTCATAAATTTATGATGACCAACAGAAAATAGCTACAATTGCAAAAAGCTGAAAAAGAACGAAAACGCTAATAACCGATTAGCGATCGCACCTAGTGGCTTCCTACAGTCAGCCTGGCTCTGATACCAAGCTTGTCACGACCGGGTTTTCAATAAAATAATTATTGATAGACCAATCCCTTTTACGGACCAGTAATGAAGAATTCCTTCTCACTGGTAGACAATATCTTGGTCACAGAAGAAAAATACTAGGAGTACTGAATATAATACAAGGTTGAGTGGAGGATGCCCAACAATTTATTACATGCACGCCGCTAAAACAAGACGGCGGATAGGGTGGCATACTACTAACTCACGATAATAACGATGGTGGAAATATCACCGCGAAGCGAGTGATATGACTCCTGAAAACTACAGCTCTTCGAGCGTTGGAGTGAGGCTCGAGGAGACTTATTGCGGGTGGCGGAAGCGTATATAATGCAAGTGACCAAAATCCGGGATCGCGCAGGACTGACTGGGACTCCTCTAGGCGTCGGACGCGCTATCAAACTCTTCATCCAAGAGATTGCCTTCGTCAACATCTGGCCAAATCAACAAGCCAGGTGAGTACTATGAAAGTACTCGCAAGACAGTTCGGACATAAGATACAACAAATGTAAACATGAAGCATATGAACAATTTATCTAGTGCGTTCAGACATAGAGATAATAAATACTGGGTGCCAAGCGAGGGTCTGAATGACGCCTCGAGCGGAAACTGCAGAATAGTAATACTGGTGCCAAACGAGTGTCTGAATGACTCCTCGAGCGGAAAATGCAAGAATAGTAATACTGGTGCCAAACGAGTGTCTGAATGACTCCTCGAGCGGAAAATGCAAGAATAGTAATACTGGTGCCAAACGAGTGTCTGAATGACTCCTCAAGAGGAAACTGCAAGAATAATAATAATGCCACAGTCGGACGTCTGAGCGACATCACATAAAGGGCTTATAACAGAAAATAAAAGACGAACATGCCACAGTCGGACGTCTGAGCGACGTCACATAAAGGGCTTATATTGTAGCTCAATAATACAATAGTTCGGGAACATAAATTATCACAAGTACGAGACAAATATAAAGTTAGTCCATCCACAGGAATAATAATTTAACTGGATTTACCACTTGAGCTTGTTCACCGGGGACAAGTTTTTCACGCGGATAGATATGGATATACTGATTACACTACTTGTTCATGGATACGATGATTTGGAAGGAATTGACTCTGCAGAGTTTGTACTTAACCACAGCCAACGGATTTCAGTAGTCACGGGGACTAGTTCCGTTTATGGTGTTTTGGAAGAAACACGTCTAACTAGTACACACCCAATTCAACCTTCCGAAGCCAGGGATCACCCTCGGCAACGTTCAAGAAAAACCTTGAGACGGGGAGGCTACAACCTCGCGTAGCATGGGATCAAATTTCTATACGCGCGCTCTAAGGGGGTGCCCCCCCTCTCGGTCCCAACCGGAAACACCCATGCCCCCTGACCGGATGACTGGCTTTAATCCTGGGCCAAGGTACCATCATCCCGGCCTCTCTGTTTGGTGTGTACACGGAAAGAGGTTACCAACTTACTAAACCGCATCCTGGCAAATGAAACATGTGGTAGCACGGAAGGGGGAAAGGACGATAACGTGACTCCGTCCACGTTAACGTCGAAGAAAGTCGGATGACGCAAGGCTGGCATGCTACAACAGTACCACCTTGCTGCCCTTCATGTCACCACATGATTAGGCCATCTCTCATCAGAGATCATCGCAACTTTGGAACATGCGGGGAAAAGAACGATAACGTGACTCCGTCCACGTTAACGTCGGAGAAAGTCGGATGACGCAAGGCTGGTATGCTACAATAGTACCACCTTGCTGCCCTTCATGTCACCACATGATTAGGCCATCTCTCATCAGAGATCATCGCAACTTTGGAACATGCGGGCAGTTGCCTTACAGGCAACGAGGTAATTACCGACACTCATATGCCACGCACAAACTTTCAAGCAAACATGCAAAACACTTATCATATCAAATGTTCAAACATGCTTGCCTGGTTCGGAGAAGTCGGAGTCTAGCTCGGCGAAGTTCGCGGCTCCGTCACCTCTTCCGGAACCTACGGCAATCACGAAAAACGGGTACTAACATGAAAACCAATGGGTGCACAGAAACTTCTCGAAATATTTTTCAAATAAATCCCATAAAAAACTAGAAAAAATTTGAAGATTCTCAGAAAAAGAATCACTCAAAAATCCCTTTTTATTGAAAAGTTATAAAGGTTTCTGTCCAGGGACTTATCTGTAATGAAACAGAAAAGTTCCAGGGTTTTAACTGCGAAAACAGAAAACGGTTCGATTGGAAATGCGCAAGCTCAAGAGGGAAAGCGTATTTGCCCGAAGGCGCCAACAGAAAACGGCTCGAGGGAGAATATAACAGAGGCTGACATCGGGGTCCACATGTCAGGTTTGAAAAGCTCGCCGGCGCCCGAAGAATGCGGTGGACGCCGGCGTCGAACCACGGCGAGTTAGGAGGATCGGAGGGTACCGAGAGCTTCAGCGTGTTCTTCCGCGTCGGTGGGTGGTGGACTCGACCAACGGGGAGCACCACGTCGACGGCGACACTATCTCCGGCGGACGGCGGCTCGGGTGATGGTGGGGAACTCCGGTGGAGGGCTGCAAACTTCGAATTGAAGCGCGGGTCAGAAGGAGAGATGCATAGTGAAGCTACTGGCAAGAGAAGGGAGGCGGAGGTGCACACACGGGGGCGAATCGAGCTGGATCCCGTGGCGGGTCGCGGCGGCCGGAGTCGAGGAAGGAGACCTCCTCGGGGCTCTTCCAGTGGCTAGGCGTGCTCTAGGTGGAGTGCACCGATGGTGTGTGCTCGAGTTGAAGCTCGGGGCCTCTATTTATAGGCGGATCGACAGGGTGGCCGTGAACGGAGAATCTCCGGCGAGCGATTACGGCGATGCAGTGGATTGGCAGGAGGTTTGAGTGGCCAGGCAGCATCAGTGGAGGGTACTGGTGTCATTCCACAGCTAAACGGAGTTGGTCTTGGCGTAATGGTGTCGGTCCACGGTGAGATGGCCGCACGGGCTCGACGGCGGCAGAGAGCGCGCTCCGCGCCCTGCGGTTCACGACGAGAGCAGCAACGTGTTCGGGGGAGTGGAAGGCCACGCGGCGAGCTCCGGTGGCTTGGGCGGCGCTGGGTGGCGCCGTCAGCGCCGTGCCTCCCGCTGGCGGCCGCAAAGCCGCCGCTGGCGTCGGTCACGGGGCGGTGCACCTTCTGCTGCTCGTCGCCGACGTCCGCAAGGTGCCAGGCGTTCGTGCGGTGCAGGAACAAGGGGGAGGGGACGAGGAGCAAGGCGACACAGTGGCACTGGTGAGATCGACAACCATCTCTGAAGAAAACGACAGTAAGCCACTGAACTGTTCTCTGAACTTTCTGAACCTGATTTTGACAATGCACTGCAGGTGTTTGACAGAAAGATTTGGCAATGAGAAAAAAATTTCTGGGGCTGTAACTTGGTGAGGTGACCACTCAATGCACCCAGAGGCTGCCTGATTTTACTTGGAATTTTTGGAAAAGGATTTGAATGAATTTCACCAAATTTGACAAATCTAGTCCAAACTTGCGGTAAGTGTAGTTTGAAAAATTTGAACTAAAGACCAGTGGATCTTCATGGATCTTGGTTGAGGGTTCAAAGGACTAGGGAGGAGAGTTGGTTTGGGGGCAAAAATCAAAACAGAAAGTAGAGTTCCTTTGTAAATCACCAATGGATAGAATAAAAGACAGAAATTTATTTGAATAAGATTTAAATGGAAAATAAACATAGGGGAGGTTCAACTTGCTGGATTTGATGCAGAACATGATCCAAAGATGAGGGGAGGGTTAGGGGAATGGATTTGCACTAAGGCCATGGCAAGAGGGAATTGTTGAAAGTGGTAAAGGATTATTCCAAAAGCCATAGTGCAAATTTCAAAGAGATTTTCAAAAGGCATTTTTATCCAAGTGAAAAGTATTTTGTCTTGAGTCCAAATAAAAAGCAAGAACCTCCAAGACCAAAGACAGGTCTTGGGTGAATCCAAATAAACTTTTGCCATAAAAAATATTTGAAAGGGAGAGTTCTTTTGAAGAAAAATTTAAATCACCTCCCTCAAGTCAAATAAAATCTTTTGATAAATCCAATTAAAAACTTGGGTGGCACACAACGGCGCCAGAAAATAGTCTTGATGACTCACAAGTATACGGGATCAATCGTAGTCCTTGCGATAAGTAAGAGTATCGAACCCAACAAGGAGCAGAAGGAACTCACAAGCGGTTTTCACCAAGGTAATTTCTGCAAGCACTAAAATAATCGGTAACAAGTAGTTTGATAGCAAGATAATTTGTAACAAGTAATGAGTAACAATAGTATGACTAAGTGCAGCAAGGTAGCCCAATCCTTTTTGTAGCAAAGGACATGCCGGAACAGTCTCTGATAACAAGTAAAAGTTCTCGAGGACAAACGGGAATTTCATCTAGTCACTTTCGTCATGTTTGTTTGATTCATGTTCGCTACTTTGATAATTTGATATGTGGGTGGACCGGTGCTTGGGTGTTGTTCTTACTCGAACAAGCCTCCCACTTATGATTAACCCCTCTCGTAAGCATCCGCAACTACGAAAGAAGAATTAAGATAAAATCTAACCATAGCATTAAACATGTGGATCCAAATCAGCCCCTTACAAAATAGCGCATAAACTAGGGTTTAAGTTTCTGTCACTCTAGCAACCCATCATCTAATAACTACTCCAAAATACATTCCCTTAGGCCAAAAGATGGTGAAGTGCATGTAGTCGACGTTCACATAACACCACTAAGGGAATCAGAACATACATATCATCAAAGTATAGAACGAATATCAAATTCACATGATTAAATGTAACATGACTTCTGCTGTGTCCTCAAGAACAAAAGCAACTACTAACAAATAATATTCATGCTTAAGATCAGATGAATAATAAATATCATAATGGATCTGAACATATAATCTTCCACCAAATAAACAAACTAGCATCAACTACAAGATGTAATCAACACTACTAGTCACCCACAAGAACCAATCTGAGGTTTTGATACAAAGATTGAACACAAGAGATGAACTAGGGTTTTGAGAGGAGATGGTGTTGATAAAGATGTTGATGAAGTTTGATCCTCCCAAGGTGAGAGGGTTGTTGCTGATGATGATAGCTTCGATTTCCCCCTCCCGGGCGGAATCGCTCCGCCGTAGAGCAAAAGTGCCCCTGTCAAAGTTCTGCCTCGAGATGGCGGCGCTCCGTCCCGAAATTCCTCTTTTTATTTATTTTTCTAGGTCAAAAGACCTTATGTGCCAGAAGATGGGCACCGGAGGTGGGCTAGGACCCCCGCTACCCACCAGGGCGTGCCACGGGGGGAGGCGCGCCCTAGTGCCTAGTGGGCACCTGGGTGACCCCCTCCGGTATTTATTTTCTCCAATATTTTTTATATATTCTAATATAATTCTGCGTAAAATTTCAGCTTATTTGGAGATGTGCAAAATAGGTATCTGTGATGTAGCTTTTTCAGGTCCAAAATCCACTCTACCGGTATTCTCCCTCTTTGTGTAAACCTTGCATATTATGAGAGAAAGGCATTAGAATTACTCCACAAAGTGTTATATTGAATAAAACACTATTAGTAACAGTAGGAAAACATGATGCAAAATGGACATATCAGACAACCGAATGGTGCTCTTGGGAACCCTGCTCTCATCGTTTGGGGTAGTGAGTGACATCTCGGTCGGACTTCTTTCGCGGATACAACCTCAAATAGGCGATAAACCTGGACTAGAGTCTTGTGTTGTTAGTCAGGTCATGGCCGCCACTCTCGCTAGGCTTCCGCTTGGAGGTTGTCGAGATAGATGACGTGTACATGGTGGTAAGTGGTGAGAGCGTGTGTGAAGAAGTACACCCCTGCAGGGTCATATGATCTATTCGAATAACCACTTCCGCAGATATGGACTACTTGGAAAGCTTACATTGTTCATAGATAACTTGAAGTGGATACTCTAAAATGTGCAAGATAAGCGTGAGTGCTATGGTTGGCCTTCTCGTAGGGAGACGGGAGCGGATCTGTCAGAACTAGGGCTCTGGGCCCAAACAAGGTTCGAACCCTGGGGCGTGTGCGAAGATCTAACCCAGCCTCGGCCTCAAGCTCATCACCTCATGGCTTTGCCTCGCCGAGTTCGTGTGAGTGGGGAAGGGAATGAATACAGAGATTTACCCAGGTTCGGTCCACCTTGCGGTGTAAAACCCTACTCCTTCTTTGTGGTGGATTACCTCGTGAGGAGAATGAGGATGAACAGGTACAGTGGATGAGCTGCCTCGCGATGGCTCTGGGAGTGAGAGTGGATCCCCCTCTACGGTGGAGACTAGCCTATACTTATAGTGGCCTTGGTCCTCTTCCCTCGTAGCTTAGGCAGGAAGGGATTCCATAATGGCCAATTTGAAAGGGGACAGGAAGTACATCTTATCCTGACGAAAGGTGGTCTTTGTCTGCAAAGCTTCTGGTCATGACGCAGAGGTGCGCTCGGTGATTACATCCATCCTGCCGAGCTCGTGGTCTTGGTCTTGTTGCACCGGAGTGGAAACCTTTGGGGACTCCTTGGGAACTCGCGCACGTCCTTGCCTCCTTAGCACCAAAGAGGAAACTATCCTCCTCTGTGCCCGCTGGCGCCCGCCTGGCCTTGGTCGTCATGGCTTACGTCATCAAGAGCCTCATGAGGCTAGGTACTCGCATAGAAATCTCCGCTCCTCGAGAGGCAGTCTCAGGGAGCTACTCCTCTGGAGTTCGTGGCGTCGTCCGCCTCCTGAGGCTGGGGGCCCTCGCGAGGGTCTTGTCCTTGGGGTCTCGTAGCTGGGTCATACCGGGCCGTCGATGAGGCCACGCGTTGGGCCGCAGGCAGGCATGTCTGGGTACCCCCGATCCCAGAACGCCGATAGTAGCCCCCGGGCCCAAGGCGCGCTCGGGATGGCTTGAAAGCAAAGGCAATGAAGGAAGGGCAAAGCGACATGGGCCCCAACCGCTTGCATCCCAGGCTTGATGTGTGGCGCATGCTGGAACACGGACGCCTCCACTTCCCCACACCGCCTCGGCAACTGCCCAGGCAGACAAAAGACTGGCACACGCCGTAGGGCCATCATTGCCCGAATACGAAGGGATGTCGTTTGGCTTTCTTTGGGCGCCTATAAGAAGGCGTAGGGAGCGGAGCCCGGAGCCATCTCCGTCTTCTTGCTCCTGCAATCCACACTTCCGCCACAACAGCCATGGTGCTAGTGAGAAGGTTTTCCACCGCCGAGAAGGGGAAGGCACCATGAGAGGAGCCAGAGTTGCCCCGCCGAAGAGAGGGCGAGGCCGCCCTCGCAAGATCACCGCGACGTCTGCGGCGGCTCCTCTCCGGCGCAAGCGCGCTCCACTAGGGGTCCGCACCGGCTTTAGCAGTCGCGGGAAGGGTCCTTCCCGTGGAAGCGGCCATGGAAGCTGCGGAGGTCGAGGCCGAGGGGGAGGCATGTGGTGGCCGCCCGGCCACCTCGCTCGCGAGCCCACTCAGATGACATGGCCTGCAAGTTCGTGGTGTGGGTGGAGAGGCCACCAGGCACCTGGATCCGGCTCCCACACTCCTTGGCAGAGGAGTTGCCAGCGTGAGGGCCCGTCTCGCTGTGGCTACAGCACGATGGCTGCTGCAATCTTCGTGGGCGAAGGTTGAGGCCACCCCCTCCGGCTACGTCTGCCTGACCCGGGGATTATGGTCGGTCGCCCGGCCTGCGGCTCGAAGGGGAGGCACACCCTTCTCTTCAAGTATGATGGAGCGGCGGTGCTCTTCTTCAAGATCATTGGCAGAGACGGTGAACGCCTGGAATGCTGCCTAGGGGGTGACAACAGTGGCGGTGACCACTCCTCCTCCGAGGACGACGCCTGCCATGGTGGCGACGCCCTCGGCTGTGAACTTGCCCTTGGCGGTGGTCACGATGCCTCCGATGGCACGACGCCTCCCTCGGGGGAAGCTCAAGTTGCAGCGGCCGTGACGAGCAGTCGTGCTGCGGTGTCAAGGTGGAGGAGGACTCTGACTAAACACTAGCGGCACCGAAGCCGACGTTCCAGGAGTCGTGGCCTCTAGGGGTTGCGTTTTGTCTTTGTTTCCTGCACCGGAAGTCATGAGGTGCCCCGTGGGGGCGTCTAAGAAACTGGGGCGCTCGAGCCTTTTATCTCAGCATTTTAATTTATGTTTTTAAGTTGTGTTAGTGTCTCTTGTCTAAACCCAACCCTTCCCCTTCGTGATAGCTTAGTGCTCTGCGTCGTCGGTACCCAGTCCCCAAGTAAGCTTCTACCGCCGCTAGTATGCCAGGTCGCGATGCCGTGTGCAAGGCCAGGAGGCGAGTGACCCGAGGTCCGGTAGGAGCTCCTGAGGCACGGTGCTCAGGATGTACCCCTTGACGCGCAAGCAACTTTCGGACGGGAGGAGGTTTTCGTCTACACGAGATCATGGAAATTGAGGCGTCAATAGCAAGGCTCGCGCCTGGCGCGGAGGAGGTGACTTAGCTCTGGGCTCCCATGATCCAATAGGTGTCTCTGCGTCGTGATGGCGCACTTCCCTTGAGCCCGGTTCTCTTCTTCTATCCTGAGACATATCAAGGCAAACCCAGCTAGGGGTGCGTGAAAAGCCTGGCGCATTTTAGTATTTCCAACAGTGCCTGCGTGGCCGGACCGCACCCCAATTCCTGCGCTCCAGGGCAGGGTTTGCCCCTCCTTTTCTTGCTCACCAAGGTGCTTTACGTCCTCAGGTCCCGACCCTCAGGTGAGCTCAGCCACCGCTGGTATGTTAGGTCGCGATGTTTGGGACAAGGCCAGGGGGTGAGGGCTCAAGAGCCAGTAGGGGCTCCTGAGGCGCGATGCTCAAGAGCCCCTCTTTTAACGTGCAAGCAGTTTGCACGAAAGAGGAGTGGTTCTCCTCACAGAGGCGCTTAGGAACGGCTTTAATCAGCGACACATCATGTACGAAGCAATTTTACTTAGCCATTTGCGGATCAGACTGCTGCTTGATCGCGGTGGGCCCTCATCGGACAGTGAGGCATCGACGAGGCCACTTGAGGTCCTGTCTCCTGAGGTTCCTATGTGTTAGTCAGCTACGGAATACAAGGGGCGGCGCGTGCTTCCTGACCTGCTTGTGATCATTCCATGAGAAGACGAAGGCACTAAGGACTTAGTGAGGTGACGTGCGTGGGGCCGGCCCGCGAGCCAGAGCTCAGTCTTAGATTTATCAGTGCTGCAGGGACGGACCCGAGCACATGCGTCGTGTCGGTAGCCCCCTCTCGTGGGACGTTCAAGGGGGAGCTGGCAATGCGCAAAGCCCACAGGGGTGACTCCCGAGGTGGTATATCATTAAATGCAGAGTTAACAGCCACGACAGCTTATGAAATCATAATTGGTTCAAGGTACATGAACAAAATGACATGGCTATAGGGTCAGGCCCAAACAGCTTGAGGATAATGCGGCCCGGGGGGCGCCCTCAATTGAACAAACCAAAAATTCACCTGGCACCGGTGTTGTAGAAGCATCGAGGTAACTGAAGAAGCGTGCCGTGGAGGTTGCTCCTCATGATCCAGGCAACTCGGGAGACCTGGGAGGCTCAGGAGGCCCAGGGTTCTCGCGATGGTCCAGGCCTCCTGAGCCGTGAATGTCGAGCGCCTGGCCTCGTGAGTTCGAGGTGCCCATGTTTAGCAGGCCGAAGGCATGTGGACGTAGTTGCAGGGGTAGCCCCCACTCTAGCCGACGTGCGATGGCTAGAAGAGGTCCTATGAGGCGGCCCTGTTGAGGCTCGGAATTTTGACACAGATGCGCAGCCCACCACCCACGTTGGGGGCGGCAGCTGCAATAGTGGATCGCGCGGGGCGACCCTCGCCTGGCATGGCTTGCGCCTCCTGAAGCTCCTCGATTTCCTTGGTGATGAACTCTCATGCGCCTGGCGCCTCGCGCCATGCTCCTTGCTCGTGGGGGGTGCCCCGAGGCACGCCTCCAAGTGGTGCCCGAACACCTCTCTCGCCGCGCTGGTCAGGTCAGAGGCTCTCCAGACGGAAGCCCTCGAGTCTGTCCTGAGGGAGGCGCCGGACACGCCTTCCTATGCGGGTGGGAGAGGCGCCCCAGCTGCGGGCAGAGCCTGAGGCACCGCCAGTGGGTATCTCGGCCTCCAGACGGCTCTTGGGGAGGAGCTACTTCTTCTTCGCGGGGGTGCCCTCAGGAGGCAGGATGCCACCATCGTCATCAGAATTTTTGGCCACTGCGGGTCGGTACGCGTGCTTGAGAGAGGGCAGACTGCATCCTTCTCATCATAGGCGACCGTGATGATGCCGCTGCACCCTGGCATCTTGAGGACATTGTAGCCATGATGGACAGCTGCCATGAACTTGTCAAGGGCAGGGTACCCTAGGATGGCATTGTACAGGAGGCTGATGTGGGCGACGTCGAAGTCGATGAGCTCGGTGTGGTAGTTGTTGCGCTTGTCGAAGGTGACAGGGAGGTGCACCAGCCCTAGGGGGACAGTGGAGCCGCCGGTGACCCCAGAGAATGGCTTGGTCGGCATGACCTGATCATAGGGCACCTGAAGCGTGTCGAACGTCTTGATGGAAAGAACATTGAGTCTGGCGCCACCGTCAATGCGACTCTTGGTGACGGAGACATTGCTGATGGTGGGCATGCAGAGTATGGGGAGCGCGCCAGCGGCGGCCGAGCACTTGATGTGGTCCTTGGAGTCAAAGGTAATGGTATACTGCGACCACGTGAGGGGACGCGCGGCCACAAGTCTCAGGAGGGCCGTGTTCACCTCACGGAGAGAACTGCTTGAAGATGCGGTTTCAGGCAGGGGCCTGGGCACCACCTAGGATGCAAGCAATCACGTGAGGTTCCTGGAAGCCCCCACCCCCATCATCCTGTCAATTGTCGTCATTCCTTCTTGGTGGAGGCGGCAGCGGAGGGATGCCGGCATTGCCTTGAGGACGGGCCTCACGAGGCTAGTCACGCCAGGGGCCATCGCGAGGCTGATCACGCCAGCGATCCTCGCGAGGCTGGTCATGCCAGTCCTGACGAGGGTTGTGGTAGCCCCAGTGGCCTCCGTCGCGGCCTCCTCCACGGCCGAAGCCACGGTCGCCGCGCTCTGGGCGGCAGCCGAGGTGCTCATCATGGAGTTCCCTGAGCTCCTAGCAGTCGTTGGTGTTGTGACTGTGCATGTTGTGGAAGACGCAGAACGGGGGGTTATCCCTGGGAGGTTCATCGTGGTCACGGTCGCACTTCATCTTGGGCTCTGCTGCCAGCACAGTGGGGCCCTTGCGCTTCGCTTCCTTGGCCTTGGCTTTCTTGTCTTCAGGGTCGGCCTCAGCATGCTCAAGGAGGGAAAGGCGGCCCTCTTCAGCCCTGGCACACTTGTCCGCTAGGTTGAACATCTCCAGAGCCGAGAACAAGTCGTCGTGGATAGCGAGCTCCTCACGCATCTTGACATCCTTGACGCCCTCGGTAAACACCGGCATGATGGCTTCGTCCGAGGCCTTTGGGGTCTTGAGACGGACGTTCATGAAGGGATGTATGTACTTGCAGAGAGTCTCGCCCAGTTGCTTCTTCACGTGCCGGAGGTCGTTGATAGTGAGTGCGCGGTCCCGGGTGCCTTGGAAGTTGGCGATGAACCACTCACGGAGCTGATCCCACGAGGAGATCGAGCCCTCTAGAAGGTGCAGGAGCCAGGAGCGCGCATCGTCCTTGAGGGCCATGGGGAACCAATTAGCCATGATCTTGTCGTCGCCATTCCCTGCCTCGATGCTCAGCAAGTAGATCTGGAGAAACTCCACAGGTTCAGGGGTGTCGTCGTAGCACAGAGGCAGGTCCGGCTTGACATTGCCGGGCCAAACGACCCGGCGCAACTCTCGGGTGAAAGCGCGGTAGCCCGCCGCCCTTACGGGTGCGGCACGCACGAGAGGAGCTTGGTCTTGGCGTCCATGCGCCGCGGCCTCCAGCGGCGCGTGGTCTGATGCTTGCGCGGTGGTGCGGGGAGCGCACGCGCGTCGCCTTGTGGCCGCGGCACCACCTGGCAGCTTGCCTCATCCCATGCCGGCACCGGCGCCCCACGCAGCGGGTCGCGTGAAGGCGCATCGCACCGGGGCTCGGCGTCGGCATTACGCAGAGGAGGAGGAGGATAAGGAGGCGCGCCATGGGCCACGTCGCCCGCCCGGAAGGGCGATGGACGGAGCGAGTGGGACAGTGTCGGGGCCTTGCCGGCGGCATTGACGAGCTTAGTGATGCGGCCCAGCCAGGCATCGTAGCCCTTGTTGGCAGGGCGGTAGCGCAATAGCTCGCGCGCCATGAGCAGCGCTGCCTGCATGTTCGCCGGCCTACGGCGAACATGGGAGGACGACACTGTGGCAGGAGTGAGGGAAGGAGTAGCGATGCTGTCGTCATGTTGCACGGAAGGCAGCAGGAATGAGTCAAGCTGCTCGTGAGAAGCAAGGATCAGTGGCAACATTAGTTGTGGGAGAAGCAGAGCGGCGCGGGACACCGCAGCCCACGGGCGCCGTCTGGGCGACGCGAGCAGCCCGGCGCTCGGCGTGGACTCGGCGGGTGTCGGCCATGGGAGCGACGAAGCAGAGCTGGAAGGAGGGTTTCCACACGCCCCTACCTCGCACGCCAAATGTCGTAATCGGGGCTCCGCGGACCGAAACAAAGCCTGAACTCTGGGGCGTGTGCCAAGATCTAACCCAGCCTTGGCCTCAAGCTCATCACCTCATGGCTTTGCCTCATCGAATTCGTGTGAGCGGGGAAGGTAATGAACACAGAGATTTACCCAGGTTCGGGCCACCTTGCGGTGTAAAACCCTACTCCTGCTTTGTGGTGGATTGCCTCGTGAGGAGGATGAGGATGAACAGGTACAATGGATGAGCTACCTCGCAATGGCTGTGGGAGTGAGAGTGGATCCCCCTCTATGGTGGAGACTAGCCGATACTTATAGTGGCTTTGGTCCTCTTCCCTCGTAGCATAGGCGGGAAGGGATTCCACAATGGACAATTTGAAAGGGGGCCTGAAGTACATCTTATCTTGATGAGAGGTGGTCTTCGCCTTCAAAGGTTCTAGTCGTGATGCAGAGGTGGGCTCGGTGATGAAATCCGTCCTGCCGAGGTCGTGGTCTTGGTCTTGTTGTATCGGAATGGAAACCTTTGGGGGACTCCTTGGGAACCCGCGCACGTCCTTGCCTACTTAGCACCAAAGAGGAAACTGTCCTCCTCTGCGTCCGTTGGTGCCCGCCTGGCCTTGGTCGTCATGGCTTACATCATCGAGAGCCTTGTGAGGCTGGGTACCCATAGAGAAATCTCTGCTCCTTGGGAGGCGGGCTCGCGGAGCTGCTCCTCTGGAGGTCCTGGCATCATCCGCCTCGCGAGGCCGGGGGCCCTCGTGAGGGTCTTGTCCTTGGGGTCTTGTAGCTAGGCCGTACCGGGCCGTCGATGAGGCCATGCGTTCGGCCGCACGCAGGCAAGTCTGGGTACCTCCCATCCCAGAATGCCGACAGGATCCATAGTGGTGTATTGTTATGGTGAATATGTGGACTCTTGTGTGCACTTTCCCACCTCAAAGAAAATAATGGTAGTCATAGTACAGGATATCCACAGTGTCAAAGCTGGTTTGCTGCAGTTAAACTCCCCCCCCCCCTTATTGATACCTGATGCATAAGTAGATAGTTCTGATGTAGGTCTTGGTAAGTACATTTGTACTCATGTTTGCTTAATTTATGTTTTTGCAGAGGAGGCTTCAGTCTCACCAGTAGTTCCACGTGGGCTTTGACAATTAGCTTGGGAATCCCAAGCAGAGGTCTGGCTCCTATGGACGGTCTTGTAGTTATACAGGCTTCCTAGCCTTCTCTCTTTTCAGCTGTTGTACTGAGATAGGTTTATGCTTCCGCTTGTTACTTGTATGACTTTGTATGTTGGGTCATGAGACCCATGTTTGTAATTTCATGTTATGTATGGCTCTTCAGGGCGTCTTAAATAAATACTTTGAGTCGTAGAGTTATGTTGTGATGCCATGTTGTACCAACACATACTTGCATCACTACAAAAAAAGACACATCCGTGACATTTTGGGTCGAACAAATTTTTTTTCTGTCATACTTATGGCACTTCTATGCCGATAATTGTGACAAAACCCGGTATCATCATAGATGTGGTGGCCTCCTACTTCTATGACAAAAAATCATGACAGAAAATGGGCTTTTCATCCTGGGCGGGCCGGAGACGCAGCTGCATGACATTCTTTGGGCCATCCACGACGAAAAAAACCGTGGTAGAAGCGAGGGCGAGGAAAATATCGGGGAGTTCCCAGTTACGGTGGGTGGTCGGCGGCCGAGCGATGTGTGTTCCTCTCGTACACGTACGTGCGTGTGCGAGGCGTTGCGCTCTAACTGAACCCCAGCGAGGCATTGGGCTTTAACTGAAGCCCGAGCGATTGCACTGCAGGCTACGCGTTACTGAACCTGAGCGATCGATCAATCCCTTGCTATTAACTGAACCAGAGTGATTCCTTCGCTACTGCTGCTAACTAAAGCCGATCGATGCTGCCTATGGATGAACAGTGAGCGTTGTTGGGAGGTTTGGATGAACAGTTCACGGCGGGGGGTTGGATGAATAGGAACCTGTGGTGTTGCCACTGGATGAACAAGACCCCGATCGATCGAGCTGGTGGAGGCCTGGATGAACAGGACCCCGTGGAGGGCTGGATAAACAAGACCCCATGGAGGGCTGGTTGAACAGTAGCCGGTGGAGGGTTGGATGAATAGTAGCCCATGGAGGGGTGGTTGAACAGGACCCCATGGAGAGGGCTGGTTGAACAGTAGCCGGTGGAGGAGCGCGCGGTGGAGGCTAGATGAACAGGAGCCCATGGATGAACAGTCACAGGTGGAGGCTGGAGGAGGTCCACGGTGGATGAACAGTAGCCCGTGGAGGCTGGAGGAGGTTGACGGTGGAGATGAACAGTATCCCGCCGAGTCACGTTTTGCGGTACACCACACCCCTCCCAATGAACAGGACCCCCGTTTCGATCGTAGCACTCCAACACAAGTCCGTTTCGTCCGTTTTGCTGTACGCCACACCCCTCCCGATCAACAGGACCTCGTTTCGACCGTAGGAGGTCCAAGAGAAGTCCGTTCCCTCTGTTTTGCGGTACGCCAGACACCTCCCGATGAACATGATCCCGTTTCGACCGTGGCTGGTCGAACACAAGGCCGTTTCCTCCATTCTGCGGTACGCCAGGCCTCGTTTCCATCGGCTGTTCCATCCAAGCCGGTTGGCTCCCGATGAACAGCACACGTTCCGTTGCCTCCCAATGTACACCACGCATTCCGTTGCCTCCCCATGAACACGACGATGATGCAGTTTCTCCGTTCCAACCCAGCCATGTACACGAGCCCTGGCCGTACGTATGCGCGAGTAGGCATTCGAGACCCCGCTCGTATGTACGTACGTGGCCGTATTTACTTTCTTGCACCCTGGCCGCTGTACGTACGTGTACATGCTATGTGCGTGCCTCTACTACGACACGTGCGTGCCTCTACATCGACCAGTATGTACGTACACGTTCGCGACCAGAATGACAACGCTATGTACGCTTCGACCAGGTGGGTCCCGACTGTCAGGCACTTCCTTGCGTGCGAAGATGTAGCTGGTGGGTCCCAGCAGTCAGGGGGGCGAATCATTTCTTTTGCCCGTAATATGGACGCACTTCCTTGCATGCGAAGATGTAGCTGGTGGGTCCCAGCAGTCAGGGGGAAACGTTTTTTTCGCAAAATACAGTGCCCCGTCCGGTGGGTCCCTGCTGTCAGGTGGAGGAATCATTATTTTCCGCGTAATAAGGAGGCACTTCCTTGCTGCGGCCGTGGACCCAGCTGTCAGCCTCTCCACGTACAGTACTCTTCCGATGGAAGTCGGTTGTTGACCACATTGACCATGCCGCGGCGAGAGCACCAAGGCGGTGGACGACGGCGAGGCCTGGGAAGGGGGCGACGCGGAGCCGGGGAAGACGCGACAGTGGATGCCCACGCGGAGAGGAGTACGAGGTTTCACTGGTTCGGCTGCGGTGTGAGGCTGCCGTCGCCGCAGGGCCTGGCCAGCGGTTGGATTAGTAGGGGTCGGTGAGGCCTCCGCGGCAGCACAGCCGGCCACGGGAGGTAGGAGCATGCGACACGACCGGTGCTACTTTGGGTGGCTAGAGCAAGAAGACCAGAGGTTGAAGAAGCACTACGGCCATTGGATGGACATCGTACGGTCGCTAGAGCTAAAATAGTTCATATTGACAGTTGAGAAAGTGCTCCATCCCCTCAACTTAGTAGGCCCACAAGTCAGCCTCCCAATACGGTGGGTCCCAGCCAGTAGGGGGTATTCATTTTTTTGTGCGTAATAAGGAGGCACTTCCTTGCGTGCGAAGATATAGCTGGTGGGTCCGAGCTAACAGCGGGGGGAATGTTTTTTTCACGAAATACAGAGGCCCTTCCGGTGGGTCCCACCTGTCAGGTGGAGGAATCATTATTTTGCGCGTAATAAGGAGGCATTTCCTTGTGTGGGCCCCTACTGTCAGCCTCTTCCGATGGCTTTTGTATGTTGACCATGTTGACCTCGCCGCGTCGAGAGCACAAACATGGTGGACGTGGGCGAGGCCCAGGAAGGGAATGCCCCGGAGCCGGTGAAGCCACCACAACGGATGCCCACGTTGAGGGGAGTACAAGCGCTGACTGGTCGGTTGCGGGGTGAGGATAACGTCGCCGGAAAATAACAGGATGTGCAGGTGGGTAGAGGGATGGCCTGGCGGCAACACAACCAGCCACGGGAGGAGGGAGCAGGCAGTCCCGCCGGTGCTGGTTTGGGCGGCTGGAGCAGGAAGATCAGAGATTGAAGAAGGACGGCGGCCATTGGATGGACATCCAACAGTCACTGCTCTGTGTTGACTAAGTTGACAAAACCTCGCGTACGCGTCAAAAAAATTAGGACAACGTCATCGTCAACCTAGTAGGCCCAGAAGTCAGCCTCCAAATCTATGGAAAACAGCATGCAACCCATTTGCCATTATTTTCAATAATTTACAGCCCATTTGCTAATTCTTAAGGATATTTGAAGCCCATATTCTTTTTATTAGCATTACAGACCATATATTCTGGGCACTGCTAAAAAATTCAACGAAATTTTGCATATTTCGGTTGGGTCCGAACTCGTTTAATCACGAAATTTCGAGTCACGTTAAAAATAATTTTTAAAAAATTATATCAAAATAAAATTCAAAAAACAATTCTCCGCAAAAAAAATGAATGAAATTGAAAATCTTAACTAGCAAGATGCCCGTGCGTTGCACGGAACATGAAGATGCATTTGTATGAGTAGTTTATCTTGTGGGAGAAACAACGATTTTTTAATGTAATTGCCAGTTGGCCTTCGTTTTTATAAGAGTAGAGAGTAGAGAAATCCAGAAAAAATGATATTTTAATGTAATTGCCGGTTGGCTTTGGTTTAAAAATTTATAGCCCATTTCTTACAACTTATAGCCCATTTTCTGGGGAAGCCCATTTCTTACTACTTACATCCCTCCTTGTCTTGAAAGATTCGCAGCCCAGCAGGGCTGAGAAAAGCAAGTAGGCCTTGGTTTTGGTATTCTCCAATAAAAAGAACTGGGCTAGCCATTTTCAGAAAGAAAAAAGATATCAACTAGGCTCGTCATGTGCTTAAATAAAAGCGTAAGCGTGGGCTAGACGGGCCAGAGCCCCCGCACAGCGCGCAGTTGAGCTCCGTCTCTGAAACTAAAAAACAACTGGGCGAGCTGCTGGGTCCCTGGTGTTATCCGCTCGTTGTGTAATTTTCTCATTTATTGACTACATTGACAATGGCGTGGGACCTAGTTGTCAAACAACTAGGACGAAGTATTTTTTCTAGCTTGTAATGACGAGGCACCTGCTTGCGTAATGCAATGACCCTGGTGGGTCCGTACTGTCAGCCTCTCCACGTACACTCATCTCCTGATTCCTCTTGGTTGTTGACCATGTTGACAATGCCAGAAGGCGGCGGGCACAGCGAGTGAACCAAGGCGGAGAACGACGGCAAGGCCTCGGAGGGGAACAAACAACAAGCATGGAAGATGCGGTAGTGTAGTGGCAGGTGGAGGGGAGTACGAGGGCAACAACATGCAACTCCAGCTTACAAACGGTACAAAAAGCCCAAGGATTAATTGTTCATCAAATTTTTAGACAAAACCCAGATTGAACATGGCAGTAACATCTAACCCGACCACTCTTTTTCCCAGTCACAAACAAATAGATCAGTCTAATCCATAAAATCAACATCTTGTGCAAAAAAATTATTTCAGGATGACTACAACTTGTTATAAATAGAGGCCGAGCACGTTTAGAAGCCCATTTGTCCACCTGGAACTTCTCTTTTTGCTGTTCAATGTGTCCGTCCGTGAGAAATCTCTTGCTGTAAAACTTAAGCCTCATGGACAATAGTAACCTCGCATTCAACAGGAAGAATGTGACAAAGCTTCTATTTTCCTGGTTGGATGCATATCTTTCCATCATTATTGTCCTCAAACGAATGTCATGAGAACTGAGAAAATCCTGGTGCTTATTACGCCACCGATTGGTTATACGTTTTCCTCCATGTGGTCGCAGTACCTAAGTAGACATGAAGATTGAAAACAGTTAAGGTCTGAAAAAAGAGTATATCGAAAGAGCGACAGCTGAACTATTAATTCTAGTACAATATATACGGGCTTTCAATGTGCATGAAATTATCACCTCTATATATAAATTCTCCAGAGATCGAAAGCATCACAGCAAGCCAATAATTATGTACAGATCAAAACTAGACATTCCGATATAAAAGATCTTGACAGAATCCAGCAACATTGATAGGCTATCCATGGACAAACTCTTCATTGAGCATATAACATAATATTAGTACGCAAAGTGTACTCCAAGATGATATAAAACTTATGCGCAAAAATGAAAAATGCAGCTTATGATTACAAATGTGTAGATGATAATATACGGTACCTGAAAAAGTGAGGGCCAAACACGAATTACACCCAAGGTCTCCAGTTTGGGCACGGAGACGACAGTTATTTGCGAAGGTTTATAACAATTATCAAGGAGCAACCTTTGAAGTGAAGGGGCATCTTCGATGATGAGCTGCTGTCCTTCAGAACAAATTCCAATGCTTTTAAGGTGAGGCGACTTTATTTGGAGACAACTGATAGGGATTTCTATTCCCAAAACAATCAGCAAGCGCTCCAGGGCAGGGAAACTGGAGTGGATGATGCGAGGCCTCCGACAGATAAACCACCACAATCGAAAGTTTTTTTAGCAGTGGGAGTTGAAGCATTTGTACTAGATCGTCTTATAGATGGCACCGGGCGAAGGTGGCGGTGTGGAGAGAGGAGGAAAACCGCGAGATGGACAACGGTGGTGTGGGCACGAATTCTTGGTGTGTTCGTGGTATGAAACTTTTGTGGTAATGGTAGAACTCAAACTGCTGGAGTTTTCCGAATTCAGGGGATGTCAGCCAAGCCTCCACCGTGCCGGGTATGGACAGTAGGTAGCGTGTCGGGATGCAGAGGCGTTGAACGGGGCCCTGCAGGTGAGAGGAGACGATGGCTCTGAGGAGATCAAATTCAGGAAGGACAGATATCTGACGATAGTCGAGATTGAGGGGCGCGGTGCACCATAGAGGGCGCCACCGAGTTGAGAGGACTTGTGTGCGGCAGCAATCCTTGGTGGGGAGAAGCGAGATGATCTCCTCAAGGATGACGTCCGGGAGATCGCTGATGCGGTCCATCGGAGATTCTATCGGTTCCTCAGATCCGTGGGGGGGGGGGGGGGGGCTCGCCGTTTCTCCCCGCGCTGCCGGGTGCGGGATCTACAACCAGCGTCGCCGCTAGCGGGAGCCTCATCTTCTTGGCACTGGGGCCAGCCGACTCCATTTTCCTTGTGGGCGTCGCGCCGAGCTCACGGGTTTGAGCAGAGTAGCAAGAGACGAGCCTAGTGGTAATGCGAGTGGGGAAGAAGGAGGGCTGGGGTTTTCTGTAGGAGTGGAAGAAGAGGAGCAGGCGTTTTCTGTATGAGTGAGGAAGAAGGTGAGTGGGGGTTTTCTGGACGAGTGAGGAGGATGGGGAGCGGGGGGGGGGATTGGGGGGAGACGAAAACGGGAGAGCGAGCTGCAGTATAAGTGGAAGCGAGGAGGAAGGAGGGTTTTTCTGGGATCACCCCATCTTCAAGAAATATGGGCTCCTCCTCGCAAAAAATAAAACAAATGGGCTTTAAGATGGATAGGCTTTTGTATCGGCCCAGTCGGATGCCCGTGTTTCATACTGGAGGGCCTTGTCCTAGAGGCAGCCCGAGACACTCTCCAGCTTATTGCCCATTCGACAGAAAAAAAGAGACGTTTCCACCTTATGGCTACTCATCGGTAACCTTTTTCAACTTGGCATCCACCAAATTAGAGGATGCGGTACTGGATGCAGACACTCACACTGGTCGCGTAGCGCGGAAAAGTGAGGTGTCAACTAACAGGCCTACAATATACTTACTACATTGTGAAGGTTCACAGGCTAGTCAACATTCACATTAAACTAAGCTTCAGAAGATACGGTATGCATACTAACATTTAGAAGAACAAAAGTTCAGCATGTTTATGCATCTCAATGATTCACCATACTATAACCAATACAAAGCTGTGAGAAGGTGTGGAGATAAAGAAAATCGGTCGATGCTTCTCTGAGCAAAGGGCCTCCCTGCGCACGCATTAATTTCCTGGGCATGCTTGTTTCTTCTCAATGTTGCGAGCACTTTGAGCATGTTGGCAACTCCACGGCTATCTAGCTGCCTCATCTTGCAGCAATTGATGCTGACACATTTGCAGCAAACACATGAGGCAATAGAGATGACTCAACTTGAGTCCATATTGTGCAATTCCCCTGAAATCATCTTCATTGTCCTGAATATGAAAAGATAGGAAAATAATAGCTATACTTAAACGGTGTTGCAAAACAGTAGCACATATTAATAGCTCGGCATGACAAAACACGATCATCTGGACGAAGGGGATACTGACCTGCCTGAGGAAGATTTTATATAATTTCATAAGTCCTTGGTTGACTTCCACCTTCGGCTGCACTGCTTGTTTGCTCCTCCACACATGACAGGATCATTCCGCACTGCAATTAGCAAGTCAGCGTACGAATAAGCTTATTTCATCTTGCGGTGGTCATTGTACCTAGTTACGAATGTATGAATACCTGGAGCACCATGAGGTTAGCTGACAGCAGGTAGATGCAGCCATATAAATTTTCTGCGGTGCTACCAAATTGAGGTTTGTATCCCTTCCCGTTATGAGAATTCTTCTTGAAGTTGGTAGAATGTGACGGCTTGTTCTTTGCATCAAACTTGCCTTTCCCCTGAGATTTGTTCTTGTTGTTTTCGGGCTGGTTGCGTTGGAAGTTCTTCTCGTGTACCATATGGGCACTAGAAGCTCCCTTAGCGACCCGAGAATGTGTGTCTTTTGCTCTCGCCTTCTCTTCAAAATCAAGAGTGCTAATGAGATCAGAAACGGAAAACTCATGTCTCTTGCTTTTCAGAGAAGTAGCATAATCGTTCCACGAAGGTGGAAGGTTGGCAATGATGGTCCCAAAAACAAATTTGTCCGGCAACACACACTTAAACTACTCAAGTTCCTTAGTGAGTGACTATATCTCATGAGTCTGCTGAACAACAAAGCGCTCATCAGTCATCTTGTGGTCACATAATTGCTCCGTGACGTACAACTCATTGCCAACGCCCGAGGCCCCAAACATGGCCTCGAGCGCAGCCCACATGTCTTTGCAACTGTCAAATGACATATATGAATCAACAATGGAATCGTCAAGAACACTCAGCAGGGCGGCTTTGAAGAGGGTATCCATGTTCTCAAAAGCTTCCTGTTGTGTAGGATTAAGATCGCTCTCAGGCTTACCCTTAGTGGCGTCATAGCAGTACATGATCTGAAACCAATATACTGCTCTTGTGCGCCACCTTTTATATTGCACCCCCTTAAAAGTAGGCGGCTTCAAAAGCACAGCAAAACCACTCGGAGTAAATTGCCTATAATTAGTTTTTTGGATTGGATTGTTGAATATATGAGAAATTTACTATGAGATTTAATCCGAATCAACAGTAAATAAATCATGACAACAATTGCAAAGATCAAAGTAATGATGCGGACTAAAGCAGGAGGACAGAATCACATATTGTACAGCGGAGCAGAACCGTTGTGGTTGATGTTGTCACTTGTGGCACCCCGATCCGCATGGAGCAGGGGGCCTTCGCACGTCAGCCCAGGATAACACCTGACGTACGACAGGTCCAAGATACAGCATTCCAGGTACAAGAATATTCATCAAATACATGTATAGAAGAGTACATCATTGATGAATACAATTATCTGGCATAGCCCTAAGGCTATTTAAAAGGCAGCGGAAGTCTTTGGCGGCTCATCAACTCTAGCTGGGCTCCACAACTCACAGGACTGGCAAGGTTACGGCCTAGCACGACGGATCAAGCGAACAATTCGGGTACGACCTACAAAACTGGCATGACACGCCAGGTCAGTACATTGAATGTACTTGCAAGACAACCAAATACATAGCATCCAAACAAGCAGAAGACAAAGCAAGAACCAAGCGTGTGCAACAACCTATCTCATATCAATTAGTAAACATGGCATGATATAGATCAACTGAGCATGAACAACATCATAGCATCTACTAACATGGCAATAACATGGCATATCAAAACATGCTTCTAACATGGCAATAGCAAACATAGCATATCATCTCAATCATGGCATAATTGAACATATCTATCAAAGCATGGCATGGCATCATGGAACTATGCTGAAAATAAACTACCGGTCACATCCAATGCAGCATAACATGTTAACTTTATGCAACTACCTTCTGTTCTGTCATGGTTCTTTAAATGCAACATATTACTCAATTAACGCAACCAAACTTGTGCACTGAGTCCCTCGGACTCTCTTACCAACGGGTTGCCTCGCAACCGAACGGTGATCTTTCCGGCGATCACAACCATGACCAACACGTGGTCTCCAACACTCACCGAGACCTCGTCTCGTGATCATATCAAAACATCGCCGTGACTTCTCACGACTATCTCATAGTCCAAGTCACCTCATTCTTGTTATCACATATTTATTTACCAACTTAATTATTTCAGGTTTATCATCCATTTCGACCAAGACCCGATAGTGTGACCTACTACGAACTTGTGCCCATGACCGAGGATGCGCCTATCGATAGATTGAATACACTCTGCAGAGCTAGCGCACTGTACCCACACCACGGAACCCATGGCCTCGTCATCCCATTCGGGTGGACCAACGGCATTCCGACGAAACCGACCTACTGCCATGACACTCTCCCGGCCACTCCGACTCACTCCCCACTGGGCTAGTCCTGGGTGGCCCCTTGTCTACCAAAGACACAACGACCACCGTCGTGGCCAAACACAAACGTCCCAAACTGGGACCTGAGCTTAAAACCAAACCCGGGCACGCAAGGTTATGTCCGCCTACCTGATCAGGGTAAGCATGCCTATAACCTTCCCTAGTTGGAGGCACCGGCGAGAGGCATGACAATAGAGCGCATTAAGGCGTTCCCATAAAGGCAAAACGTGGCTGCACTGAAGAAGTTTGATTTGCTGGCACTATGACGCGATCCCATCGATGACGGAGGAGGTTTGTTATTATTAAGTCATTTTATTACCTTCTCCATCATCATGAACATGAATGCAACAATGAGCATACATCATACAAATGCTTTAATAAAATATCGAACTTCTCAAGTGAACAACGATAGCATAAAGAACATGACAATACCAAGTACTAGCATATCAACAGGGCATTTCAATCATCATAGCATTTTATAACGATGACATGAAAATAAAGTAGAGTAGTGACATGGCATTATCCATAACAACATTCTAATTAGAATGGCAAAAGATATCATGAAAACACAAGCATGCATGATAAGCGTAACGGAATAACTGCAGATGAAAACGATAAGAACCAATTGCAACTACACAAACACAAGGTGCAAGCAAAGTCAACATGCAAGTTCGAGGCTCATGATAAGAGGTTGGCTTGCCTGAGGGTCGAGGAATACTCCGCGAAGAAGTGAGAAACGATCGCGGAAAGATTTGCCAGAAAGGCAAGGGCAAAACGGGCATTTTCAGAATGTGCAAACATAGAGAAAATAGTCCCATCAAAAAGAGCTCGACGAACAAAGAAATTGAGCGCTGGAATCACCTCAATCGGAGTTACGGTTGCAAAGATACGGCCGTTGGAATGACAGGGACTAATTTGTAAAATAAATATTCACAGACAGGCCCTTGTCGGTTAAAACAGAAAGTGCACTGAGGGAAAATACGTTTTCGGAGAAGGGAAAGCGCCTTACTGACCGAAGGCGATATAGAGTACGTTTTCAGAAGACGAAAACGTATTTCTGTTTGAAGGCACGGCGAAGTACGCTTTCGGAAGACGAAAGTGCATTCGACTCGGGGCGTCTCCACTTACGCCAGGTCAGCGAGACAGGTCAACCACTGGGTGGCTGACTTGCGGGCCCCGCATGGAGGTGGGGCCCGCCCGGTCGGTCTTCTCCTTCCTCCCGCGCGGTGCTTGCCTGGCCGAGGGCACAGGCGCGCCCCAACGGCGACCGCCGGCGCATCCGGTCACCATAGGAGACGGGCGACCTACCGAAATGCACAGGACGGAGAGGCGCATCTCGGGGTGGTGGTTACTGCCGCCGAGGAGCACTAGAGAAGGGGCTGCAGGTCCCGCGGTGGAGAGGAGCTTCGGTCGCCGGTGAAGTGAGGGCTACGATGGAGGAACGGAGAGGTTGAGGCCACGGGGAGACTCGCCGGAGCATGGGGGATGCGGTGGTGGTGGAGGAACGGCGAGGGGAGCTCGGGATCACCGAAATCGGGTGAGACCTGAGGCGGCGACTATGGCGACGGTGGTGGTTAGAGAGGAGCTCCGGGCTCGGGGAGGGATTGTGGACTGCGAGAGAGCTCGGGGCGCTATTTATAGCCGCGGGGAGAGCTCGGGAAGGAGGGGGAGCAGGTGGCACGCGGCGGGCGATGTGTCCGCACATTGGCGACGACGCAGTGTCGGCAGGCGCGGCCAAGGCTCACTAGAAGCGGTGGGAAGGCGACGAGGAGGAAGCAGACGCGGCGCAGAGGCTCACGGAGACGAGCAACACTCAGAGACGAACGGAGGAAGAGGACAGGAGCGAGGAAGGCGATGATGGCTACAGCAGCGGACTGTTCGGTCGTTGGCACGGCTCACCGGAGAAGAAAATGAAGGCGGCTAGAGGTCCAGGGGGAAGGCGACGTCGAGGGGGAGCTGTAGGACACTAATGGCGAGGCCAGAGCTGGTCGGAGCAGCGCTGCCGACGACAACAGTGGCAAGACCACCGTTTTGGGCTGGCATTGCCCGTGGTCACCATGGACAAAGCACGCTCTGGGGTTTTTACTGAGGCCAGCTCATGTCTACCGAGTAGTCCTTCAAAGATAGAGTGTTACTACGGTAAATAAATGGGCAGATACAAATGGAGCTGAGTAAACCAAGCTGCACAAGTTTGCTGTTGCAAACTTGACCACATCCTAGAGAGTAAACCAGAGAGGGTAAAAGTTAAATTTGATGTTTGTGAGGCTTAGGGTAGCAAGGACTACGGTCCTGGAGGTTATGAGGTCATTTGGTCAAGTATTTAGCATAGTTGTTGTACAACTGCTAAATCTGACCCAGAAATTAAATCATGAAGGAGCACTCACTAGGAGTGAGGGATTGAGCTAAAACTTGGCAAATTAATGATTTGGATATATAATGATGCTGTAAAAATTTCATACCAATTGGACTTGCCAAAATGGTACTTCCTTCACAGCCATCATTTCTGCCCAAAAACTTCAGAAAAATCCACAGGACAAATGGCTAGATGAAATGAGCCAAAATCTTGTGGAGATAGATCATATGGAAATGAGAAAGCCTGGGAATATTTTCAGCTATAATGGAGCAAGCTAAGATGCACTTTCTTCACAAACTGAAAAATTGGACAGAAACCAGGAATTGCTCCTGTGCTCACATAGTTCAATGAAATGAACTGAATTTGGGTGGAGGCTAATGATTTAAGATATTTGAGAAGATGGAAAAGTTTCATCCCATTTGGAAACTCTATGAAGGTACTTCCTTCACAAAGTTGCATTCTGGTCAGAAACTTTGAAAAATTGCACAGGGAGCTAGGAGGAATGGATTGAGCTCATATTTGGCATCCATGGTTTATTTATCCATGTTAATCACCCGGCCAAATTGCAGCTCAATTGGGATTAAGAATAAAGCACTTCCTTTGCAAAATTTCAGAGAAGGCAGAAACTTGCATTGGATCATGTGCCCAATTTTTGAAATGAGGAACATGAGATGAGGATGGAACTAGTGATTATATAGCAAGGACAAGCTCCACAATTTATGTGGGAATTTTCTCTGCTATAAAAATAGTAGTTTAGAAAATGGCAGAAATGCAATATTGGCATTAAATAGGAAAAGGCAATTTTCTTATTTAATTATGGCCAATATGTTTGCCAGAGCTTGGATTTGGCATAAGTATCAACTCCACCAATTCTCATGAAGTTAGGAGATGGCTAGCTATGCCTGTGGATTTTATTCCCCGGAAAGGCAAGAAAAGGAATAAATCACAACTCAAAAATATTGCATGGGATTTAGCAATATTTTTGCATATCCAAGATTCAAAAAGAGAGGATGATCTCTGGGAACAATTGGGAAGAGCAATAGATCAAGGAAAATGATGGCTCCTTTGTAAGCACAAAGGACATATCCAAATTTCAAAGATTTGGAATTAGGGTTTGAGAGGGTTTGAGATGATGCAAATGAGGCCTTGCCCACTGACAAAGACATGAGCAAGGTTTTGAAAGATTGAAATTGACAAGAATAGCCAGAGTCATCCAGCAAACTCAGGAGAACGATTTTAAAAATGAGTGCCAGGAAGGAATAACAGCTCAAAAATTGATAACCAAATTTTGGGGCTGTTACATCACTCATGTCGTTGATGAAGAGGTTTCCGAGGTCGGGGAAGAAGGCTGTCGTTGACGAAGTCGTCGCTGGCAGCAGTCACAGGAGTGTGCTCCCCAAAAACCTGACCCCCCTCTCCCGCACGGGATCACGAAAGGCAGGGTTCAGAGGACTGTTGTCCCTTCTCGCGGTGCACGCCGGAAGGAGGGCTGGAGAAGAATTGCGTGGCGGCGCTAAGATCTGGAACGGTGCGAAACCATATGACACAGCGGCGGCTAGGGTAGAGCCTGTCAGGTCGGTCGTGCGACTAAGACCAAGTATAATAGTAGGCCTTTGGCCCAAACTCCACGTCCAAGTCAATAATAGCCCCACTATCCAAAAGAATCAGAAATGGCTGAGTAATTAAGGCATCCGTTAATTATTAATTAATGACTTAATAAATTTTCCGACCAACAAAAATATAGACCACGTGGATAGCTTTTGTCCTTGGATAGGCTCATTCCCGAAGAGCGTGCGCGTAGGTTTCCTATTATCATGCTCATGCAAATGCTAGAATAGATCACATTATAAAGTGGTGCAACTCACACTCACCTAGCAGTATGGGGCTAAACTTTAGTCCCACTCACACCACACCTAGAGCATGGTTACTAATATAGCCAACATGCGGCTATATGAAGTTGACACATCATTTATAACCAACCTAATAGCCTGCTAGTACAATAGTTAGTCCCTTTAGTATAATACTATATCATTAATAATGGCCCCACCTTTTGTCTCACAAAGTATGTTGGAGCTCCTACTACAACCGACTACAAGTTTACAACCCGCTTCTCTTCTCTCTCCTCTTCTCTCTCCTTCAACTAAGAACAAATACTATATTTAAATCCTTATATCTTGCTTATGTCATCTAATTGTAGTACTTTCTCTAAAGTTACTTTGCATTGTGTAGTCTAAAATGCCGGGCGTGCAGCGGGTGGTGCCCTCGGTTGGCGCGCCGCTTCAACGGCGCAAGCAGTGAGAGCTCGCGTTGCCCTGACTTGCCATCAATGTGGAGCGGCGGGCTCAGCTGGCGCTGGGCGAGAAGCACGTGCGGGAGGGGGAGGGGTTTTTGTTGGGCCAAGAAGGTGAGAAGCCAACTTAGGATCGGTCCAGACGGGGAAATATCTTGTTCTCCCATACTCACTAGTAGTTTCATGCATATGACACTAGTCTATGGTACTACTCCCTCCTTTCCGGTTTATAGGGCTTATCTCAAAATCTTAGTTTTTCCATTTTATAAGGATCAATTTGGTTGTTCCCCATCACAAGTTTAGATTTCAAGGTGCATTAAATAATTGCATGCAAGTATTAAGAGAAAATTGAGCAATGCATGTACTTTATGCATGCCTGCATTGCAATTAATACAATGGAAAACATAATTTTTGAAGGAAAACAAGAGCATTAATTGGGTGCTTTTGCAAATTACGAAAAGTATTCCACCACTCATCATCTACCTTGGTTGGTGAGATTTTCGAATTGATCCCTATAAACCGGAAAGGAGGGAGCCCTATAAACCGGAAAGGAGGGAGTAGTACAGTAATGTTATGATGGCTTCATTTATTACCTTTGTAGACTCATCTTGTCTTGGGAAACGCTACAGTAACATATTATGTTACCACTTCTCATTAACTACTTGCCATATAAGCAAAATTTTCTTGGAGTGCGCTAAGTGACTCCCACTATAACTAGTCGTGCAAAGTGTGGGCTATGTAGAGGGCGTAGTAAGCAAGCTTCTCATCGATTTGCGAGTTGACATGACACATCAAAGTAGTACTTTTTTTTAAATGTACATCGAAGTACCAGTGTAGTAGTCTCCAAAAAGGGCCGACCATGTCCATGGCTACCATCCCATCCCTTGCTCCGTCATTGAGTATGTGCACGATTCACGTGCCATTCAAGAAAAAATATGCGTACGTTCTATTGAAGAAAAAAATAAAAACAAACACGCCACCACGTTATGGTCGAACTTTGATTCGTCCACGCGTGGTTCCCGACCCTCCACTAAGTGAACAACTACCAAACGCGTCAAATTATCACGTGAGCTACCTCTTGATACAGAAATGAGCTCCACCATGTACCGGTGCGCGTGTGTTAGGGAATGAGGCACAGAGTACGTCTGTCCGTGCGTGCAATTTTCTCTCCATGCACGTACTCCTTTTTTTGTGGGTGATTCGTGCACGTACTCGGCCTACGTTGGTGACCGTTGGTGAGTCTCACTTATCTCTACATCTCAACATGTACATCTACATCTGCATCTATGTCTACACTACAGCTACATCTACATCTACATATACCTCTACTATAGTACAACAAGTTTTAAACATGAGACCAACCATTTTCTTGCATGACACGACCAGCCCGTATCGCTTCTTGCTCGTCGTCTATCTCAGAGTGCGTCCGGTACATGTGTGGCTTCTTGCATGGTATAAACTATAAAACATCTTCAACTTAGCATCCTGATGTATCGTCTCTAGTGGTTAGCGAAGAGTTCATGTTCTTTTATTTGTTTATAGGTGGGCAGGCGGGAAAAAACAGGGGGAAACGTGCAAGGTTCCTTGCAGACGCTCCACCGTGAGGTGCATTTGTAACACCCCGCATGTAACTTGCCATATTTGTAACTCCGACTCTTGCCATTTCCGGCTATGTGTTATGTTTTTCCCTCCGTTGTTGGGTTTTATCTTTCGTTTTGTTTTTTTGTCATGTCATGCATTTTCATATCATGTCATCATGTGCATTGCATTTGCATACGTGTTCGTCTCATGCATCCGAGCATTTTCCCCGTTGTCTGTTTTCCAATCCGGCGCCCCTATCTCCTCCGGTGCACCCCTCTTGTTTTCTTTCGTGTGCGTGTGTCAAACATTCTCGGAATGGACCGAGGCTTGTCAAGTGGTCTTAATATACCACCCGGAGACTACCGGTCAAGTTTCGTTCCATTCGGAGGTCGTTTGGTACTCCATCGGTTAACCGGGCATCCGCAAAGTTCATTTGAGTATCTAGCAAAAACCCCCTCCAAAACCAGCCCAAAACCCACCAAACTCTTTTCCATGCTCTAGGTCGTTCGATCACGATCGTGTGGGCGAAAACCGCACCTCATTTGGAGCCTCCTAGCTCCCTCTACCTATTTATAAGTGGGCATCCCGAAAACGAAATCGCAGTCTCCCGTAACCCTAATTTCCCCTCTCCGTGGGCGGACGCGTCCAGCGCCCGCCGGACAAACGCGCCGCCGCTCCCGGCCAATGGCGTCGCGCCACGTCACCCCGCCGCCGATCCCGTCGCGCCAGGCCCGCCGGGCCCGGATCGGGCCCGCCGGCCCATCCCGCCGCCGCGCGCCCGCGCGTGCCGCCGCCGCCGCCAGTCGCCCGGCCCCGTCGACCCGCCGCCCGCCGGTCTTCCTCGCCGCCGCCGCCGCCCTCGGGTGCGCCGCCGCCGGCCGTGCTCTCCCCGCCGCTCCGCGCCTCCGCGCCGGCCCGCCGACCCGCCGGCGCCTCCCCGCCGCCGCGCCCACCGGCGACCGCCGCCTCCGGCCGGTGCCCTCCTCCGGCCTCCGGTTCCCCTCGCCGCCGGCCCCTGTCCCGCCGTCGACCCGCTATCGACCGAGCACGAGCTCCGGCCAGATCCGTTCGGTAGCTCCCTCCCGTTGACTTTCTTGTCCTCGTTATTTCTTCTAAGTCCCAGAATTTTATCCGCATGTGCTCCTGTTCCCGATGCTATAACTGCATGCATGTAGCTCCCATTGGCGGCGTATAATATGTCAAATTGTTCGTCTCGTGATGCTCTTCATTTTGTTCAATTGCACCATGTTCATTAGAGGTCATCTTGATGCCCAAATCTTCGTTGGAAGAGGGCTAGTTGCTGTTAATCTCTGGTTCTTATCAGAACTTGGAGATTTGTCATTTTTGTATCATTTAATCTGTGCATCTTTTGAGCATGAGCTCTACATGTGTTTTGAAGTATGCCATGCCATCTTTCCAGTGGTGTAGTCCATGTATTTTTGTGATCTCTGTGGTAACTAGCAAAAGCATGCAAAGTAGGCCCCGTAATATTTCTGATTCCAGGGACTTAGTGATTTCTCGAAGTCCTTGTCTGCTGTAATTTTGTTGCCATGTAAACTTGATGCTACAGAGAGATCCATGCATATTTTGGAGATGTTCAGTAAGGATGTTTTGTAGATATAGTTGTATTTGATCCATTCCTGCAATTGTTTGCAATTTTAGAGTACCATAGCATGACTCAATCTTGCTCTACCTTTGCTATAAAATATTTCTGGCAGATTCTTAACATGACATGCATTTTTGCCAAGCTTATTGTAGTTGATCCATACATGCTATGTATTTGTTCTTGCCATGGTTAGCTTCATAAACATGCCATCTTGCTGTAGGTGTGCTTAGTTTGTCATGCATTGCTCTGTACTGAGTGCATCGAGCTCACAAAGAGGCCTACATATTAATATTTCTGCCATGCTCTGATTTCTGCCAAGTCTGAAACCTGATAACGAAACTTGCTATGTTTACATGCTTTCCATCATATCTTCTGGTCCTTTTTGGCTTATGGTCAATAAGGGACTTTTGTCATGTGCTGTTAGTAGAACACTACCATGCCTTGTTTTGCTATGTTAAGTTCCTGTAGCATGTTGATTTCGTGCTCTGAACATTGCTACCTGATGCTGATTTCTGCCATGTCCAGTTTTTCACCAAGTCTGTGAACCTGTAATCTTTTGCACTTTTGCCATGCTTGTTTGAGCTTGATATGTTGTGAACTAGCCGTAGCTCAGTGTTCATCTTTTGTCAAGCATCTCCTGTAGATTACTGCCATGTGCTTTTCTGCTATGTTGGGGTGCTGTAGCATTGTTACTTGTTGCATTTTAAGTGCTATCTTGCTGTTTATCGCAGATTAGTGTCATTCTTGTTTTGCTTGCCATTTGCAAACCGTGCATCCGATTCCGGTGATCTTTATATCGATTTCGACCGAAATCATCTCATCTTTCCAGTGGCATGCTTGGTTTGCCAAGTTACTGCCATGTTCATCATTTTCCTTCCGGAGCACGCATATGCATCGCATATCATATCTTGCATATCATACATGTTTTGCATCATGTTGCTTGCGCATTTCTCGTTGTTGATTGTGGTTCCGTTTGTTTGTGTTCTTGTCTTGGGTAGAGCCGGGAGACGAGTTCGTGAACGAGGAACCTGTCGAGTACGCTTACGAGGATCAAGCTTTCGACAACTCTGAGAACCTTGCAGGCAAGATGACCACCCCTCGAAATCACTTCTATCTTTGCTATGCTAGTTGTTCGCTCTATTGCCATGCTCGCTACCTATCACTTGCTATATCATGTCTCCTATTTTAGCCATGTCAGCCTCTAACCATCCTCTCCTAGCAAACCGTTGTTTGGCTATGTTACCGCTTTTGCTCAGCCCCTCTTATAGCGTTGCTAGTTGCAGGTGAAGTTGAAGTTTGTTCCATGTCGGAACATGGATATGTTGGGATATCACAATATCTCTTATTTAATTAATGCATCTATATATTTTGGTAAAGGGTGGAAGGCTCGGCCTTATGCCTGGTGTTTTGTTCCACTCTTGCCGCCCTAGTTACTGTTATACCGGGATTATGTTCCTTGAGTTTGCGTTCCTTACGCGGTCGGGTGATTTATGGGACCCCCTTGACAGTTCGCCTTGAATAAAACTCCTCCAGCAAGGCCCAACCTTGGTTTTACCATTTGCTACCTAAGCCTTTTCCCCCGGGTTTTCGCGAGCCCGAGGGTCATCTTATTTTAACCCCCCGGGCCAGTGCTCCTTCGAGTGTTGGTCCGAACTGAGCAGACTGCGGGGCCCCCTCCTGGAAACTCGAGGTCTGGTTTTACTCGTAGGATGTCTCATCCGGTGTGCCCTGAGAACGAGATATGTGCAGCTCCTATCGGGATTTGTCGGCACATTCGGGTGGCTTTGCTGGTCTTGTTTTACCATTGTCGAGATGTCTTGTAAACCGGGATTCCGAGACTGATCGGGTCTTTCCGGGAGAAGGTTTATCCTTCGTTGACCGTGAGAGCTTATGATGGGCTAAGTTGGGACACCCCTGCAGGGTATTATCTTTCGAAAGCCGTGCCCGCGGTTATGAGGCAGATGGGAATTTGTTAATGTCCGGTTGTAGATAACTTGTCACTTGACCCAATTAAAATACACCAAGTGCGTGTGTAGCCGTGATGGTCTCTTCTCGGCGGAGTCCGGGAAGTGAACACGGTCTGTGTTATGGATGACGTAAGTAGGTGTTCAGGATCACTTCTTGATCATTGCTAGATGACGTCCGTTCCGTTGCTTCTCTTCTCGCTCTCATTTGCGCAAGTTAGCCACCATATATGCTTTTGCCGCTGCAGCTCCACCTCTTTGCACCTCTTTGTCCTATAAGCTTAAATAGTCTTGATCTCGCGGGTGTGAGATTGCTGAGTCCCCGTGACTCACAGATACTTCCAAAATAGTTGCAGGTGCCGACGATGCCAGTGCAGACGATGGCGTCGATCTCAAGTGGGAGTTCGACGAGGAACGTGGTCGTTACTATGTGTCTTTTCCTGATGATCAGTAGTGGAGCCCAGTTGGGACGATCGGGGATCTAGCATTTGGGGTTGTCTTATTTTCATCTGGATTTTGACCGTAGTCGGTCTATATGATTGTATTTTGGATGATGTATGATGATATTTATGTATTGTGTGAAGTGGCGATTGTAAGCCAACTCTTTATCCCATTCTTGTTCATTACATGGGATTGTGTGAAGATGACCCTTCTTGCGACAAAACCACTATGCGGTTATGCCTCTAAGTCGTGCCTCGACACGTGGGAGATATAGCCGCATCGTGGGCGTTACAAGTTGGTAATCAGAGCCATCCCCGACTTAGGAGCCCCCTGCTTGATCGAATCGCTGGCGTTGTTGAGTCTAGAATAAAAATGTTTTGAGTCTTAGGATTATATATATCGGAGAGTAGGATTCTTTTTACTCCTCAGTCCCTTCGTCGCTCTGGTGAGGTCTCCTGACGTAGAAGTTTTGACTACTCTCTCCTCAAATTTCACTAAAAAATTTTTTAGGATCACGCGGGTATCTTGGAATCGTTCCGATCGATTTGTGACGAGAACATTGTTCTTGGTGCCTCCTGTCATTTAGGGGTTGTGGCAGTGTCCCGGGGAGTTGAGCTCCGAGGTGTTGTCGTCACAATTTTATCGTTGCAGTTCTGGAATACCTGAGTTTCGCCGACATCGAAATCTCTTTTATGCAGTTGTTGGTGAGATCACCTCGACGCCACCCAGTACTGGGGCGGGAGTTCGGGAGTATTGCCATAACTTGTATAACGGATGTTTTTCGAAGGTTGAGGTAAACGATTTCCGAAGGTTTCTTGGTTATGTGTTGACGGATGGATACAGCTGGATCTAGGGATTGCTAGTTTGGGTGATATATATTTGTGTCCCCTGTATCCCCTACACCAGATTGCATAACCAGAAAGTTTCGGGAGTTTATAAGTGGGAATTCAAGTAGCCTTAGGATATCTTTCCGACAGACGCATGATATGAGATTGGGGTTCGACGTCTAGTGGTCCGCCAATATACGGTTGATTTTATAGTGGTCTCGTTGTGTCTTAAAGAGTCCATGGCTTTGCCGACTCGGGGATGCTTCGTATGTCATGTGCACAGCCTTGTACATGATGGTGCTGTACGATTGAGCCCGTGTGGGCCCCACCACGAAAACTTCGGACGAAATATCGATCATATGTTTGTTCCGGCTTATTCTGCAAGCCAATACTTTGTTTTATTTTGTATTGTGGTATTTGAGTTTCTTCGAATTCATTTATTCATTCCATATCTTTTTCAAGTGGCTTCTCAACTTATGGAAGTGTGATGATTTACTACGGAATTCATTCGTTCATCTTCGTGCGAATGTTTATTGTGAAGACTATATGTTGCAATTTCTATCCGTTGATTCTACTTATCTTTTGTCTATCAAGATGCTAACGGATGTCACCCTCTTCAGGATGGCTCCGCCAACGCGTCAGAATCCGGATCGCAATGAAGGGAGTCAAGCGAACCCTCCGCCACCACCTCCACCTCCGGAGGCATGGCAAGCAATCATGGCAGCCACCAACGCCAATGCTCAGATGATTCTGCAACTCTTGCAAGAACGTACTCAAGGGCAAGGCAATCAAGGCAATCAAGGTCAAGGCAACAATCAGTTTCACTTTGCCACTCTCAACCAGTTTCTCGCAAATCAGCCCAAGTCTTTCAGCTACTGTGCCGAGGCCACGGATGCCGATGATTGGCTCGTGGACATCAACAAGCATTTTGAATGTAGCAATGTCAGGCCTGAGGACTTTGTCAAGTTCGCTTCTTTCCAGCTCAAGGACCAAGCTGCTGATTGGTTTCAACAATACAAAGATTCCAGAGGAGGTCGTGTGATAACTTGGACTGACTTCTGTCGGGACTTCAAAGCGCACCACATTCCACAAAGTGTTGTCGAGAGCAAGCGTGAGGAGTTCCGCAATCTCAAGCAAGGAAACATGTCTGTGTATCAATACAACATTCAGTTTCAGAAACTTGCTCGCTTCGCTAAACAAGACGTTCCTGATGAGAAGAGTATGATCTATCACTTCAGAGGTGGCCTTAAAGAGGATCTGCAGTTAGCTCTCGTTCTTGTTGAGCCTACTCACTTTGATCAATTCTACAATATGGCACTGAAGCAAGAGGCTGCTCAGCTCAAGTGCGAGGCTTCTAAGAAGAGAGTCAGAGACGCAGTTCAGTCTTCTTCTTCCTCACTTGTGACAGCTAAGCAACAGAAGTTCTGGTTGCCCCCTCCTCCTCCGTTTCGTCAGCCTTACCAGCAGAAGAACAAAGGTGGCCATGGTTCTTCAAACTCTTCCAACTCTGGCTATCAGAACAAGTCTCAGAATCAAGCTCCAAAGTCCAATGCTCCTTATCACCGTCCACTCTCAGAGGTGACTTGCAACAAATGTCAGCAGAAAGGTCACTATGCTAACAAGTGCTTCAACCAGAGGCGTCTTCCTCCTCCTCCTCCTGTCAGATCTTCCAGCAATGCAGTGGTCAAGCATAATCCAAAGTTTGCAAAGGTGAACATGATGAATGCAGCTCAAGCGGAGGAATCTACTGATGTGATAATGGGTAATCTCTCAGTTAATGATATTCCTGCAAAAGTTCTTTTTGATACTGGTGCATCGCATTCTTTCTTGTCATACCCTTTTGCATCGAAGCACAATGTTGACACAGAGATTTTATCCAAAGTTATGCAAGTTGTTTCTCCGGGTAAGCTTTTGTCGTCTAGTGTGGTTGCTCCCGATGTCTCCATCAAGATGGGCGACTATAGATTTCAGTCTTCTCCAATTGTTCTTGGTGACTCGGATATTGATCTTATTCTCGGGATGGATTGGCTTTCTAAGCACAAGGCTAAACTTGATTGTGCTGCTAGGGAAATTCAATTGACACACTCGTCTGAGGATGTGATTATTTTTGCCGCTCGTGATGAAATCATTCGGTTTTTCTCTCTCAATGAGAAGGGCGAATTGGATGCCATCTCTCAAATTCCAGTCGTTTGTGAGTATCAAGATGTTTTTCCAGAAGAGCTTCCGGGAATGCCTCCTCATCGGCCAGTTGAGTTCATTATCGAACTAGAGCCTGGTACTGAACCCGTTTGCAAGCGTCCATACAAGCTTGGACCTAACGAGCTGAAGGAATTGAAGAAGCAGCTCGATGAACAAGAGCGTCTGGGTTTGATCAGACCGAGTTCTTCTCCATGGGGTTGTGGCGTTCTTTTTGTCAAGAAGAAGGATGGCACGGACCGACTTTGTGTCGACTACCGTCCATTGAACAAGAAGACTATCAAGAACAAGTACCCACTTCCCAACATCAATGCGCTATTTGAGCAACTCAAAGGGGCTAAAGTATTCTCGAAGCTTGACCTTCGTATGGGTTATCATCACATTCGCATTCGTGAAGAAGATATTCCCAAGACAGCATTCAGAACGAGCTTTGGTTCTTATGAATATACTGTCGTGTCTTTCGGCCTTGTCAATGCTCCTCCAGTGTTCTCTCGGATGATGAATTTCATCTTCAACCCCTATACCAATGAATTCATTCTGGTGTATCTCGATGATATCTTGGTCTTCTCCAAGAACAAGCAGGATCATGCCAAACATTTGCGATTGGTGCTCGACAAGCTCAGAGAGTATCAATTCTATGCGAAGTTCTCCAAATGTGAGTTTTGGCTCGATGAAGTTCTTTTTCTTGGTCACATCATCTCTGCCAAGGGCATCGCTGTTAACCCCGAGAAGGTGTCCGCAGTTCTGGATTGGGAACCTCCTCAAAATGTCAAGCAGCTCTGCAGTTTTCTGGGTCTTGCAAGCTATTGCCGAAGATTCGTTGAGAATTTCTCCAAGTTTGCAAAGCCTCTTTCCAACCTCCTATAGAAGCATGTGAAGTATGTCTGGTCTCCTGAGTGTGACGTTGCTTTCAACACTCTCAAACAGAAACTAGTCACAGCTCCTGTCTTGACTCCTCCTGATGAATCCAAGCCGTATGAAGTTTTCTGTGATGCTTCTCTCCAAGGTCTCGGTGCTGTGTTAATGCAAGAGAAGAAAGTTGTGGCCTATACCTCTTGGCAGTTGAAGCCCAACGAGAAGAACTACCCCACTCACGATCTTGAGTTGGCGGCAGTTGTCCATGCATTGGTTACGTGGAGACATCTCTTGTTGGGAAGACAAGTGGACATTTTCACTGATCACAAGAGTCTCAAGTATATCTTCACGCAGCCCAACCTCAACCTCAGGCAGACTCGATGGGTCGAAATGATTCAAGAGTACAATCCGAGTATTGAATATACTCCAGGCAAGGCTAATGTCATTGCGGAGGCTTTAAGCAGGAAAGCTTATTGCAACAGCTTAATTCTCAAGCCTTTCCAACCGGATCTTTGTGAAGCTTTCCGCAAGCTGAATCTCCAAGTTGTTCCTCAAGGCGTTCTTGCCAACCTCATTGTATCTCCTACTTTGGAAGATCAAATTCGTGAGGCACAACTCCTTGATGCCATGGTGAAGAAGGTGAAACGTGGTATCGACAAGGGTCTATCCAAATACAAGTGCTATCGCATTGATGACAGAGACACTTTGTTCTTCGAGGACCGGATTGTGGTTCCGAAAGGTGATCTAAGGAAAGTCATAATGAAAGAGGCGCACAATTCTTATCGGTCGTCGGGAATCTATATTCTTCAAATCTTTTTTTACGTGAGCTTTGTTCATCCTTTTGCCAACACGCAAGACATCTAGCATCAAGGTGCACGTGTCATGCAAGAAAATGGAGATAATCAGATAAGCAGTGCGTAAGTGAGTCGTGCACTTCGATGGCACCTACTACGCAATATTTTTTCTCCTCGATGGCACATGAATAGTGCATGTACTCAACGACGAAGCACGGGATGGTAGCCATGACATGGTCAACCCTTTTTTGGAGAGAGTACTAAATAACTTTGATGTGTCCCATCAACTCGCAGACTGATGAGAAGCTTTCTTACTACGTCTTCACCCTCACCAACGCGTGCGCGGTGGCTCGCAGCACGAGGAGAAACTTTTTCTTACAAGAGGTGGACGTGCAGCAGTTCATTTGGTGTCAGATTGCCAGAAGTACTAATGTAGTACCATCATTATTGTTCGACTTCCGAAAGAGGCGAAGAGCCAAGCGCAAGGTCACCTACTAACCTTTTTTATTCTAGAAACAACCACACACGAATATTGGACGGTAGCAGCACAGCAACTGAATCAAAAATTGAAACCAACCAATGAACTACTACTACTGGTGAGCGTTTGCTAGTATCATGTACTCCGTCTATCCATGTATATAAGGCTTAATGCGTTTTTCGAGACTAACTTTGGCCCTGTTTGGATCCAGGGTTAGAGTTAGTTTGAGCTAGTTGGGGCTCAAATAGCCCTAAAGTATCCAAACATGAGTGTAAAATTGGAGCAAGTTGCCCCGAACTCACCAAAAAAACTATCCCACCCAAGAGGTGCTAATTGGAGATAGTTCCGATTGGGCCCACTGAAAAATCACTTTTCTCTCTCTATCAAGTGCATTTATTGTCAATCCACCCCTAAACATAATAGTAGTGTCATAGATGACTTCATTTATTAGCTTGTAGACTCATCTTGTCTTGGGAAGCGTATGTTACAGTAACATATTATGTTACCACATCTCATTAACTTCATGCCACATAAGCAACATTTTCTTGGAGTGCGCTATGTCACAACCTAAGTTACTCCCACTACGACCAGACTGAACTGCTGCACGTCCACCGCTTGTAAGCAAAAGTTTCTCCTCGTGCTGCGAGCCACCGCGCACGCGTTGGTGAGGGAGAAGGCGTAGTAAGCAAGCTTCTCGTCATTTTGCGAGTTGCCGCATGTTGGAAAAAGGATGAACAAAGCTCACGTCAAAAAAAAGAGTGGAAGAATATAGATTCCCGGCGGCCGAGAAGGAGCAAGGAACCTCGTGGTGGAGCGTATGCACTCATAATATTTTATATTATTTAGTGATATAAAATCAAACAATCATCTCCACAGTGGACTGGAAGAGTATGAAACACGGCAGCCCAGTGTAGTTACATCATACTACATGGCTAACCCACGCTATCACCATATTTCTTGGCCTCCATGCGACACCTAGCTCTAGTAATCCAGCAGCCCGTATCGCTTCTCGCTCCTCGTCTCTCTCAAAGTGCGGCAGGCTGGCGTTTTTGCCGTCTATTGAGGTCGGTTAACTCATCACATGTTAGCGACATGCCAAGAGCATTCTAAAAAAAGAGTCAATGTTACTAGGAGTCATATAACTTGCGCTCGATGTTTAGTTTGGTTTAAAACTTGCAAAATACGAAACTGTGGTCATATAACTTGTCCTCATGTTTAAATACGGTGCTTCCTCTTGTATCTAGACGTATGGCTTGCATATGTGGCCTGCCAGCGAGGCATAGGCCCACCTGTCAGTGGCTTGAAACATTTTTTATAGATGACTCATGTGCATTTTATTTATTTCCATACAAAATTGGTCAATTAAAATGAAAAACATGCTGCCGATGTGGATCGATCCCATGATCCCCTACTTAGCGCGTAACATGGGCAACCACCAAGCTAACGCTGGTTCACAGCAAGTGTTACAACTATATTTCATATGTCCTTAATTTGAAGATAGTACAAATTAAAATTAAAATCTAAACAAAAAAGGAGCCCCGTAGTTCAAACCTTTGCCATGCTGGTCGCTCGCTGCATGCGCATGGACTAACCACCAAACCATCATAAAGGGACCCAAACCTTTGTTACCCAATATTCTTTTATTTATGTAAAAAATGCTTACATTCTTTTTTTCAAAAATTTAACTACTTACATTGTAATGTATCTTGTGTTTTCTTTATGTTGTCTTTGCATTTACATTGATTAGATATCCTTTTAGCAATTGCAGTTTGAGTGTAAGTATCGTCAATTAGCTAATGATATACTTGATTTTATTTTCTTATAGATAAATATGAGCCCCAACTCCAGCCAGCAATATATAAAATTTCTTCTGCGGGGAACCTATTTTTAAAGTTAGTTACTGTGTGCAAATTTGTACTCTTACTTACCCTCTTATTATCTAGGGATACGTGCCAATTCAACCTAAATATAGTAAGTAATCTTAATAAACTTCCTGACGATGAAAAGTTTCACTATTATCGAAGAAAAGCCGTTAAAAATCATAAATTTAGTTTTGGATAGACATGACATAAGAACTAACAAAATAAAAAAATTAACCACATGACACATGTAGTAGGCAATTCAAACTATTCAAAAAGAATGAAATTGCGAGAACTAACAACATAAACATTGTTTATCCCACGCATAAAGTGTAACATGCTCTGGTGCTTAGCCCATGGACGTGCGAGGTTTGACCAGGAGGTCATTGGTCCTCATATATGTCGGATCACGGGTTCCGGCAAAACCCTCAAGGTTCAAACACTGGGGTGCGCACGAATATCTCCCCCTACCGATCCATGCCCTAGCTTCGCTAAGATCTCAAGGGCTAACTCGACGAACTCGCAACACAAGGGACACAAGATTTATACTGGTTCGGGCCACCGTTGTGGTGTAATACCCTACTCCAGTGTGGTGGTGGTGGATTGCCTCTTGGGCTGAGGATGAACAGTACAAGGGGAAGAACAGCCTCCTGAGGCAAGGTGTTCTTGTGCTCGGTGGGTGTGACGATGAACTGAATGAGTTCGAGGCCAATTGCCTCCTACCGTGGTGGCTAGTCCTATTTATGGAGGCCCTGGTCCTCTCCCCAAATATTGAGCGGGAAGGGAGCCAACAATGGCCAATTTGAAAGGGGACAACTAGTACAGCTTATCCTCACAAAAGCAGTCATCGCATGCAAAAGGCTCTAGTGGTGACGCCGCCTTGGGCTCCATGGTGACCTCCATCTTGCCGTCCTGCTGGTCTTGGTCTCGTTGCACTGATATGGAAACCTTTGCTTGACGCCTCGATACTCCGCGCCTGCGCTTGCTTCCTTAGCACCAAAGAGGAAACAAGGACACTGTCGCGCTGGCGCCCGCCTGGCCTCGATCGTCATGGCTCACGTCACGAGAACCTCACGAGGTTTGCCGTGCCTTGATCTCTCTGCCCCTCGCGAGCCAACCTGGTGAGGCCGCTCCCGAGGAGGTCTTGCGTCGTCCACCTCGCAAGGCTTGGCCCCTCGCGAGGGTCTTGAGTGCTTGTTGGTGAAGATGGGCCGTACGGGCCCGCTCGCCGTACCACGCTGTGGGCCGCAGGTAGGCAACTCTGGGGACCCCCGTTCCCAGAACGCTGATAGTATATGAGATACCAATGTTTAGTTGTGCACATTAAGTGTCCGGCGTGTGTGGTATGGTGGTTATCTCTGCGATTCACTCACCTTTACATCGTGTGTTTGAATCCCATTAGTTGCAGTTTTTTCATTTTATTTGACCGATTTTGTACGTGAATAAACAAAATGCACAGGACTTATGTGCAAAAAAACATTACCAGCCACCGATAGGTGGACCTACGCTGCGCTGGTAGGTCACTTGTGCAGGCCATACGTCCTGATACGAGTAGAAGCACCGTATTTGCACTCTAAGACAAGTTAAGTGACCACAATTTCGTATTTTACAAGTTTTAGAACCAAACTGAACATCGAGCGCAAGTTCTATGACTTACAGTGATAATACCTCTAAAAAAATATTGTACTCTATTGTTATGCCAAGAAGAGGAAGCGCTTTTACCGACGGACCAAACGAGACAGGCGTGCCGTGCCTTGAGTGGGTCCGGTTTCTCGTTTTGAACTCGTTTAGAACACTTGGTTTTGACTATTGATAAGATTTTATATAGGTCCTAATGTATTCTTCGAGGATGCCTTTGACTATTGATAAGATTTTATATAATTTGAAAATTATACCATTCGAAGATCCTTTCACGTTCCATTTAAAAAAAGATCCTTTCATGTACGAATTTGACTGTATGCTTTGAGCAACTTGCATGTCCTATACTGCTCTTGTTTGGATACTCTAACTTAGCTAGAGGTTAGACTAACTCATGACTAACCTTGAACTAACTGTAGCCAAAGAGGTGTTTGGGTGACAGGGTTAGATTGACAATAAATGCACTTGATAGAGAGAGAAAAGTGATTTTTCAGTGGGCCCAATCAGAACTATCTCCAATTAGCACCTCTTGGGTGGGATAGTTTTTTTTGGTGGGTTCGGTGCAACTTGCCCCAATTTAACCCTCATGCTTGGATACTTTAGGGCTATTTGAGCCCCAAGTAGCTCAAACTAACTCTAACCCATGGATCCAAACAGGGCCAAAGTTAGTCTCAGAAAACGCATTAAGCCCTATATACATGGACAGACGCAGTACATGATACTAGCAAACGCTCACCATTAGTAGTAGTTCATTGGTTGGTTTCGATTTTTGATTCAGTTGTTGTGCTGCTACCGCCAATATTCGCATGTGGTTGTTTCTAGAGTAAAAAAACGGAGGTACTAGTACTTACTGTGGGAAAGGTGATGTGATGGTTGCTTCGCCCGAGCAACTTATTACTCTAGGAATATGGGAGTACCAGTGGATTCAAGGAATAGAGAAATGATGGTTGCTTCGTCCGAGCAACTTACTGTGGTGAAGGTGGGGCTCTGTGATTTGACTGTTCACTAGTCATTACTACTTCGGCGCAACGACCGGGGTGAATCTTTCCCTGCAGTTGTGCACTCAATATTGTTGCATGGCAGATGGAGCCGGATGAAGGATGTCCCACATGTCGGCCAAACGAAGTTGAATTGTTTTTGGCATTGCTATCAATCCTTCAGGATTTGTTTATATGTACGCATAATTTTAATGAAATTGTACTGTGATGCTATGAAGGTTTCAACTTTGGTTCCCGCAGGAAAAAAAGGTTTCAACTTAGGATTCATGTGTCCTCTTGCCTCAAGATTATCTCGTTAGAACATTCCGTCAAATACAAATGAAACTACCATGGCTTCTAAGGCATCTCAATGGTTCGCAGATCTGCGCCAATATTCACATCACAACTGAAGACAAAGTTGTGAGAAGGTGTACAAATAAAGAAAAAAAATATAATTGATTGATGTTGTTCGTAGCTATGGCTCCATTTCCTGGGCACAGTGCTCATTGCTTGGCAGCTAGTTTCACCCATCTCTGTAGCAAAAAAAGAGCTATATGGAGGACACCACAATCCGATCATTTTGTGCAGCTCCACTAAAATCGAGTGGACCATCCCTGTTTGCAAACATATCCAGTCAGTGTGATTACAATAATAGTGGAACTAGATGATGACATAACACACACAAATAGAAGCCGATCACCTCTGCGATCTCTCTTTAGGACTAACTACTTGTTGGAGAAGATTAGGCACGGAGTTGGATGAGGAGGATAGCAAAACCAATCTCCCTTTCTGCCGTCCCACAGAAATGTAAAAACGTTGCCCGCGTGACATTTTGGCGGAACTGCACAAAACACTCTTAAGAAAAAAAGTGATTTGTGCAGTTCACCAAAAGGTCACAATAGCAACGAGGTGAAAATGGATAGCCCTGTTTGCAAAAGGAGGTAGAGAGGAAACAATTACTGCCCAATAACACGAGTTGAAGACACATACACCGACAAAAAGAAGCATATTCCATGTAATAAGGTAAAGATAGCAGCATGGTGGTTTATCAAAAATGTTTTAAGGACGAGATTGCTAGATGGAAAGTACATCGGCCGAGATACGTTTTAAGCAAACAACTAAAGAAGATCCACATGCAGCAACGTGGGAAGATGGGCAGTGGAGCAAGGCCGGAGGAAGCTGTACCTGAGGGTCGTCGGGATGTTACTAGGAGGGTGCCGGCAGCCGGGATCTGCCACAACTGCGGTAGCGAGCAAGTGGCGAAGGCCCTACCGCGCCGGAGCTTGGTCAGAGAGAACGGCGGGTACCGCAGATCAGGACGTGGTGCCTCAACGCTGTCGAACGGAGAAACGATGCACATCCTCCATTTCCACAGGCCGACGGGATGCAGCCGGATCACTGACGACTGGTGAGAAAGAGAGGCCACCGCCACCTTGTGTGAGATGGTGTGACGAGAGACAAGCGCGACAGGCAGGCTTCATTCTATATAGTGGAGCAGATTTTTCCATTTTCCCCACGGCAATCGTTTTATATTCTATACGTGCCATTGTGGAATATATAACTTTCTTTAATACTAATGCGTCAAGTCGAACTTTGTTCCGTCTAGGCGTGGTACCCGACCCTCCTTCGAGTAAACAACCGCTACATGCGTCAAATTATCACGTGGGTGCCTTTCCGTACAGAAACGAACTCCACTGTGTACCCGCGCGGGTGTGACCGGGAACGAGACATGAGTACGTGTGTCCTGCTTGCACCTCTTCTTTAGGTGCAGGTACGTATGTGTTGATGATATCTCAAACAAAAAACGTAACATATGCAATGTGTGTGAAGCGGAGTCATGGACGTGAGATATCGATAGAATCGAAAACAGGGATGAAGTGTGTGGCTGTGCGATCGATAAAGAGTGCCATCGAATTTGTGTTTGCCCACGTCAAAGATACAGGGCAGCTGGCCTACTGGAATTTGAGAGGGCAGAGGTGCAGTTTTTCTCTGTGGCATGGATACCTACCTACAACGTTCAACTATCGGTGTGTGTGTGGGGGGGAGGGGGCAGAGACCGATCGACTAGTATATGTGTGGGGAAGGAGAGAGACCTAGCTATGTATTGAGGGAGATCGGTCAGCATGCATGGATATGTGTAGCAGAGGAATAAGGTTGGGAGAAAAACAAAGGTAGAGTGTCGGAGGGTTGGTGGTGGAGTGGTGTCTCACAAATGGTGGGAGAGGCCTACTAGACAAACGGAGGGTACGAGTGCAATATCAATAAGACAGGGCAGGGGATGTCTGTCTGTCTATGCACGTGCGTGTGAGAGACGGGTTGGGAGGTATGCAAGGATGATGAGGGGAGACGATATGGTTGTGGTAAGCATACGTAACTACATAGGAAGATCAACCGTCGTGTGAGCGAGAAAGGGAGATACATAACTAGTGAGGTAAGTCTATCGGTGCGTGGGGAAAACGAATTATAGTCGACTTGGCTATATGTGGGGAGATTGGTACGTATACATGCATGCATGTGTTAGAAGCATATAAGGTCCAGAGAGACAGACAGGGGGAGAGGGGTGCGGCTAGGAGGTGGTGCGAGAGGCCTACCATGTCGAGGGGGAGGAGTGTGCGAGTATGAGATCAATGAAAAGAGGGGCGGGAGTGTGCACCTGCGTGGAACCGTATTGGACATAGGGGGGCATGGACGGTGAGAAGATAAGAGGGGAAGTATGTGTTTCTGGTAGGCACACTTGGCTAGAGAGGTATATCGACCGGTGTGTGCCGGAAAGAAGGATCCGGGGGGGCCTACACACACCGCGGGTGAATGACCTAAAGAGAAATAACGAACGTGCGCGATGGAGGGGATGCTGAGGGAGGGTGAGAGGGGGGCAGGCGTGTGCATGCACGATAGAAAGTTAGCGCTAGCTAGCTACAAAGAGAAGAGGATCGTGAAGGTGTAAAAGACAAACAAAGATCATAATTCATTATAAAAAAGTGGATACGAATACTTGAAGAAGATACCATAATGTAGAATATTGATTATAATTTGGGCTAATGTGTGGCTTTTGTAGCTCAGGGCTAAATACTTGTCATAATGTAGGGGGCGGGGCACTATACTTTGTGTACCTATGGAACATGGTTTAGATTATGAATATATAGTTAGTACATCAAATATACTATTATTCGGAATCAACATCAAGTGTATTCAAAAAATAGAATTCGAGTTCATATAATACACATACTTCATATCTATCTCTATAGTAATCATGTGGTGTGTTATTAATGTAATACACGAATGATGGTTGAAGTTGGCAACAATCATGATTGTAGATTCTTATTGAAATAGAGAAACGAATTCAAATTTAGTTCGAAGTGCAGCGGTAGTATAGACATTTGGAATGCACTAAAATGTTGGTATGAGTAGGTTACATGCATTATACAGCCAGCAAAAAAATTTAATTGGACATAACATGGATTCATACTCCCTTCTTGCATCTATATAGGGCCTAATGCGTTTTTTAAGACCGCCTTTGACTATTGACAAGATTAATAGTACAGGACATGCACAATGTGAAAATTATATCATTGAAAGCTCCTTTCACACACGAATTTAACGGTGTGCTTTGTGTAAGTTGCATGTCATATATTATTGCTCTAATATTTGGTCAAAGTTAGCCTCGAAAAATGCATTAGGCCCTATATAGATGGAAGGAGGGAGTAGCTTTGAATAGCATTTGTATAGTAAAACGGGACAAAACTCTCTCTTTGTGTGGTGTGAATAGTTTTATTTTTTTCATTTTTTCTTTGAGGGAAGTGCGAATTGATTTGGTACATACAAGTACAATACTACACGTTAGACTTGTCCCTAAAATTCAACCCGCGCCTTGTTATATCCCGAAAATTCAGATATCGTGCTCCCAAAACTGGCGCCTTCACAACCCGCGCCTTGCTATCCCGAAATTACAACGCGCGCGAACACTCCCTCCAGCAGCCAAATCCCGACACGCGAAATCCCCCTTCTAACCCTGAGACAAAAGGGCTGCTAGTTCAAATCGGTGGGGGTACTTTTGTAACACACCCTACATTTTGGACAAGCGCGTCCCTAAGTCATGGTTCCCCCTCCCATCGCCTCCTTTTGGCCATTCGAAATCTCAGGCCGCCATAACCTCTCTGCTCCAGCCATGAAACCCCACCCTCCTCCGTCCGCCACCTCACCGCTGCCCAGCCGGAGCCTCTTCCCCGACGACGTCGTCCACCGCAACAGCTCGATCTCCCTCATCCACCTCCCCGGATGAGGATCCGTCGTCCATCTCGTCGTCCCGTCGGTTCAGCCACCCCGTCCTCCACCTCCAAGGAGCTGCACCGATGATCGCCTCGTCTATCGCGGCTGCTCCATCCCCATAGCGCCGCCTTAACCTACTCCACAAGAACCGCAGCATCCTCACCGACTCCTCGGACGAAGTCGAGGCCTACTTGGCGCCACCAAAGAGGTTGTACACTCATCGCATCGCACCTTCTCCTTAACTCGACCTCCCGGCACCGACGGTGCTCCATCCCTCACCCCCATGGAGCGGCTACCTCGAAGCCGGCGCCGTGGGACATCTCCACGGCGGCTCTCCCCCAGTGCGAGGCCCCTTCGGTGGCGGCTTTCATGCCAGCTGGATCTGCTGCTGCTGCTCCGGCTCTCGCTCCCTCGTGCTGCTGCTGCTCTCCCCCTCGCTCGTGTTGCTGCTCTGCTCCGATTTAGCTACACTTCAGTCGACTGAATCGACTTTTGGGTCAATCGATTTTCAGGGGGTGGGGGGCTCGCCGGAGTTAAGGAAGAACCACCCGCACCGGGGAGGAGGGCTCGCCGGAGAGGTATCCCACTATCTATCTTAGGGTTCAGGGTGGGGGCAGTGGTCGCCGGCGATAGGGGCGCGGTGGTGGGGCGGTGGCGTGGGGATCGCCGGAGAAAAAGCTCGGCGCGCGGGGGCGGGGCTAGAGGGCTGGCTGGGGCGGCGGCGGACCGGCGGTGGGGAGTTGTTTCGATGTGGCGAGGCTGCACGGGGGCCGGCGGTTCGGCCGGTGGTGGCTGGCGGCTCGGTGGGGTGCAGGGTGGAGATGAACTGCAGGCCCTCCATAAACTACATGTCAAGTGCCTCTCTGCTACCATTGCGTTCAGTTTCGACGGTAACATTCAGATTCCACAGTAAATTTTAGTTTCGATAGTTAAGTTCAGAGTCAACATTTTTTACCTCATCTGTTGTAGTCAGGTAGTTTTTGGTGATGTAAATTTTACATCTATTTTACATCATCTATTGGAGATGCTATTAGAATCCCACTTGAGATTAACAATGTCTGTCTTGTGCTGCTTCATCCTTGACGTCTTACAGCTCACCGGAGCTGCTCCGCCGATAGAACGATCCATCACAACAGAGCAGTGCCCTGGATGCCGTCTACAGATTCCTCAGATCTTCCTCCACACCTCCGATAGCCACCTCTGCCTCAACTTCTTTAGCGACCAACCCAATGATGTTGAGGTCGACACGGCTACGTCAAAGAGGTTGTACACTTGCTGCATAACTTATTACTCTACACTCATGTCGATCCATTAGGGTTATTTTGGTTCAATGGAAAAACATAGCAATAGGAAATTTTCGTATGGCACTCTACTATTCAATTATTCATGCATTTTGTTGAAAGGAATGGAGCAAAACATCCACCTGGACCTACTTTTCAAAATCCTATGCATGAAAACAAGACCAAGTGCATTAGTGGTAGAATAACATTCTAACTATACATGCTTTCATATGGTTTCACTTTATTTTGGCCATGTTTCTTTGCATTCCTCTGCTCTTCCAATTCCTGTGAACCAAACACCCAAGTTGAGAGAAATCCTGTGTTTACAAATGCTCTATTTACCATGTGCATTCCTATCCTATTCCGGTATTTTTCCTATCCCTGCGTTTTTAGAATCATGCAAGCCAAATGATCCCTTACATAATTACTTCAATTACAGGTAGGTGTTGAAGGAAACTTTGTGTGGTTTGCCCTGCTCCTGCCGCGACGTCGTCCACCTCACCTGAGCTGCTCCATTGACAGAAGCATCCACCAAACCAGAGATCACGACTCCTGACCGTCTTTCGCCGCCTCAGATGTCCTTCCCTGCCATCGACACCCACCGCAACGGCATCACCATCATCGACTCGGAAGATGAACCTGAGGAGTACACGGGTCCACAAGAGAGGTCGCACTCTTTTGCTTCTACTTATGTTATGCATTGCTTAAAATTACCTGCTACTTTATCATCCCGTTCACCTCTTAGACTCCAAGTCAGGTCCAAATTAATGTTCAAACTTGAGTTCTAAATTAGTTGTGGGGCACATATCGAGGCAGCAATGAATAGTATCTCTGTCTAATATCTGGTTCACCTAGGGTATGCCTATATTGTTCATCTTGGGTGGGAAACAAATAGTAAAGCAATCATCATCTGCCTTTTTATTAAATTAAAGCAATCATCATCCTGCTATCATTATTTTTGGATCCATCCACTGGTTGTTACCATCACTCTAGATTTTTGCATGCTCTCCTTACATAATCTCACCATATTTTTTTGTATGCATGTTAGATATTGTACACAGTCATGTTGAACATCTAGAGAAAAAGAGAAGAGTTTTGCGCGGCAATAGAATGTCACGCAGACATCTCTCCATGGTAGGTTCAATGGCAAACCCTCCCCCCCTTCCAGATTGTAATACAGAGGTTGTTCTGAGGCGGATTCAGACGCAGTTGACCACTCCTATTTACCCCCCAAGGTGTTTGCTCTACCTTGGCATGACGATGTTAGTCATATCATGCATATATTGCCTTGCAGTGCCTACTTTTGACATCATATACGTCATCTGCTTAGTTTAGACATGTTCTATAATGCCACCTGTTTAGTTTCTATATCATATATGGGAATTATGCAGTCTCATGTCTTTTAGCCAGCCATAAGATATGTGAAATGTGCAATGCCATCCTGTTTAACCAGGCATCATATATTTGAATGATATCTTGCCCATCCTTTTCTTCATTACATTTCCATTTGTCGACAATGTTTGTACATTAAACTACTCTTCCTGTGAATCAGCCATTTGGGTGGGAGATGGAAAAATCTGGAGTGAAAACAAGGCCTTCAAAGCAGACAGTGCTACCTGTCGAAGAAGATCTCTTGTTGGGTCCCGATAGCTCCTCGGAGATGGATTCAGAGACAGATGACCAGTCATATTCCCCCACCGAGGTGTATGCTCCAACTTGGCACGGTTATACTGCTCATATCATGCATATGGTGTCTTGCGTTGCATAGTTTAGACATCATATACACAATATTCAACACCATGTTCTTAGTTCAGACATCATATCGAATGCCCTCTGTTTAGCATATAAATCACATATGTGAATTAAATCATGCGATCCTGATTACTTAGATAACATGTATGTGAATTATGTCATGCGATCCTGTTTAGTTATTCATCATACGGTTGAATTATGTTATGCTATGCTATCCAGTTTAGATAGACATCATATATGTGAAATTATGTCATGCTATCCGTTTTAGTTAAACAATATACATGTCAACTATTTCATGCCCTCTTTTTTCCACACTATCTATTGCATCTGTCTCTCATACAATGTCTGTACATTCAACTATGTTTCCTGTTTATCAGCCATTTGAATTGGAGCGGGTGATGCCAGTATCTAGCGGAGTAAAAACACGGTCTTCAAATAAAACAGTGCTACCTCTTGGTGGAGATAGCACCCCGGTTGTACATGCATGAGAACTAGCCCTACCACACATAACCCAGACTCTCGCAGATTGTACCCCTACTGCGATGGACAGAGAACCAGCTTCACCCAATCTAACCCCAACCCCAGCAGATAGTAACCCAGTTCCTGTTGACACAACACCATCTCCACCACAGAGCTCCCAAACAAGAGCACTTAGTAAGGCAGCTCCAGTGCCCAAAGGGCCAGTACTACCACGGCGAACCCCAACTCCACCAGTTAGTACGCCTATTCCTGTGGAGGAAGCACAACCAGCCAGTCATAGTTTAGCATCTATCGCATTTGATGTTGTTAAATCCTATGTGCGTATCTTCCCATCTTGGAAATATTATACTGAAGATGAAGGAAAATGCCAGTTGCAGGTGTTTGTCCTGGAGTTATGTGTAACTAATGTTATTCATGGCAATTACCTTGCTTTCTCCCATACATTCTACCTCCATGATGGTTATAATACAACAAATTTTATGATTTTCTCTATAGAGAAGGACCGATTTGGAAACTCGGGATGAGGTAACATGTGCTAATACCTCTGCTATCTTCAAGAATGCTTGGTGGCAGTATCGGAATTACCTGAAGAAAACATACTTCACTAGCAAAGAAACTCATCAAATTCCCTTACATTCTCCTAAGACACATTTACTGGATGATGACTGGGAACGCCTTGTTCTATACTGGTCCCGAACCAAGAATGTGGTAAGGTCTATGAGCTCAGTTTCTATTTTGAAGTACTATATTCTTGCGTCTTACTGTACTCTGTTCATGTAGAACAAGTGCTTAAACCTGAAGAACAACTGTTCTAATTTAAGATTCCATTGCTATCGTGCATACTGCTTTGCTCTTGTATCACTGTATTTACTCATACAAACTTATTTTTAAATTGAAGGATCCAATCGAAACTCCAATGGCACAGCAGGTATGTTCACGCATGTTTCTTTAACAGGTTTGCTCTTATCAATAGCTCTGTTGATTTCAATTTCAATTGTGTATACAGTTGACTTCTCATATCATGCACATTACTAGCATCACAACAGAGCCAATAGTGTTGTTGTACATGTAGACCCGTGGTACCCATCTGAAATCTTGTTGTGCCGTGTAGTTTCCCACGCTTTGTATTCTTTCACTGCTGCTTTGTCTTGAACTGATATGATTTGAACCGTGTCTCTATTTTGATTTGGCAAGACAATGCAGTGACCATAGGACATAGATATATGTTTGTTTGATGCTTTTATTATGTACTAGTACTTGGCAATAGAAGACTTGGTAGTTTAATCCTGTCCACCTTACTAATGAACTGGTTCACCGAAATGAGTTTCATATACTAGTACATGCTAAACCTGTTATGTGTCTGCTTGTTTCTTCTTTTAGAATGCTGACAGAATATTGGGGAAGAGTGCCTTATTAAGCAATGGTAAAGGAAGTAATGCAGATAAGGTTCAGGATAGTGAGACATCCTTGTTGGTCTCCAACAAAGCTGATAAAACAGCTAAGGAAGACTATCTTGAAGACAGTGAGACAACCCCAAAGTCCTGTCTTGGTTTAGTGTTCGAGTTACTGGCCACTACCGCTTGCACAAGCTATTCAAACTCACTGTCTGAATCAGTTCGGTTTCTTAAGTCTAAACTACAAGCTGAAAGACATTGATCAGCTGTGCTGCGACAAGAAGCGGAAGGACTGCGGAAGTCCTTGGAGCATTCAGATGCATACTTTGTGGTGAAATAGCAAGCGTTGGAGGATTTTAGCGCCAAACAGGACAAAGCTAATAAGCTTGCTAAGCTTATTGCTAGCATGGTGGATACCCAGGATAACGTTTCTTGAGCTCTTCTGAAGTTGTTTCAGTTATGCTCTTGTTTTGCTGCCGCGTTTATTTGCACTAGTGGCCAATTTTGACGGCCAATGTATGTAATATGCTGCTTTGTTCCCTATATTTGCACTGGTGGCGAACTTTGATGCCCAGTGTATGTAATATGTGTAATAGCTGTAATAGGCTAGCGTTAGTTGCTTGCTTATTTATATCCTTATTGTCTTGTTTAGTTGTTTGCTTGTAGTCACTGCAGTTCTTTTTCCACGTTTTTCTAGTGGCCACAATAACCTATTTTTGGTAAATAGGCCACAATAATCATGGCAACACACGGACTGTTGTAACCATGGGCCTCCTTTGGGCCGTAGGATCCATGGGCCTTTTACGGGCCGTAAGATCCATGGGCCTTCTACGGGCCGTAGGATCCATGTACTTTCTATGTGCCGTATGATCGATGGGCCTTCTACGGGCCGTAGGATCCATTGGTCTTCTACGGGCCATAGGATCCTTGGGCCTTCTATGGGGCGTATAATAATTTCACCAAACATGGGCCGTACTATTCGTGGACCATAACGGGCCATTAATAGGCCGTATTTGATAACGCTATGAAAACAGCCCAACGGGTTAATGGGCCACAAACGGGCCGAATGTAACCATGGACTGAATTTGGCCCACAAACGGAACAGGTCAGTAACGGACCGTAACTAAACGAATTCTAGAAATGAGCCCAAGAATAAATGGGCCCTTAGAAGGCCGAAAGTTAACACGGGCTGGAAACGGCCGACGAAATAATGGGCTATTAATGGTTATAAATCAATACACTATTCATTATGGGCTAGTTTCATCTCGGGACTTTAATGGGCCTAGAGTTACGAAGGGCCTCATATGGGCCGAAAGACATCATGGGCCATACATGGGCCGGAAGTTACAACGGGCTGGAATCATATTGGACGGCCCAGATGAAGCTACTCGGCTTAATTCTGATAGGCCGTAACGGGTCGGGAGTTAGCGGGCCATAAATGGGCGATATACGAACAGGCCATTAACAGGCTTTCCGTGGGCCAGCCCGTTACCTTTTGACCAAGTCAAATGGGCTGGCCTTTTCACCGGAATGGGCCTCTGTTTGGCCGTGCCACGTGTCGACGTATCATAGGCGCCTCTTGTCCAATGAGTGGATGACATCTGTCCCAACGGTGAGCCAACACCTGTTTCCTCGGGCCAATGAGAAATTTACACGTGGAAAATCCCCATTGGTCCAGGCTGTTAACGGGTTATCGGATCCAAAACCGGACCCGATAGCTTAACGGCGACCCGTTACGGTGGATGCCACGTGTCGGTCACCCTTGACGAAAGCACTTCTGTGACGCGCCATTTATCGTCATGGAAGTTGACACTTCCGTGATGATAATTTTGGTAATGTCATGGAACACTTCTACGACAGCACAGGTATGACTATCTTGATTCTGTCATAAAATCGTCATGGATGTACATGCATGACACAAAACGTGACCTACTATGTCAAACACGTATCATCACGGAAGTGTATTTTTTTGTAGTGCATGTTCTGCGTCAGTATGATGAGTATTGCTATGTGTTGGGTTACGACGGGCTGATTAGATAAAAAGCTCTTCATTTAACACGGATGATCTCGAATGATAGAGTGCTTGACACGGTCATCAGATGGCCGACCAATTTAAGCTTACCAAGACAGTCAGTTTTCAGCTTTCTCCAGTGAGGTGCTTTCCCATTTGAGCTGGTAGCACAATCGCAGTGGTTCTCCCTTTACACCCTTAGCTGAATTGATAGGAAACATAAGGGGTAAGCACAGGAGCCGGGCAACCCAACTTTGACCAAAATCAAGGTTCAAAACTGATGCATATAACACAACATCCAAGACGCCGAATAGATACTCCGGACTTGTAATTGAGGCGTGCAATTGAAAGCTAAGCCCTTGGTAATGCAAATGACAATTGTATTGTGAAAGTATACTTTTGGCTCATAGGCAGTAGATATAAGGAAGCGCTTAATGACCTTAAGGGGTGCACTTTCTTTATTTCATGTGGTCAAGCCGTACATGCCGAGCTTTAAGAAAAGAGACTTCTAAAAGATACATTAAAAAGAAAAGGAAAGGAGTGAAAATATGGCGGACATGTTGCCTGGTCGATTAGCTCGAGTCCCTCCCTATCACAGGTCTGCGTCTCTGTGCTGTGGACCAGCTAGTCTTTGTTGACAGTGAAGTTGGTGTGCTGCCTACAACCTCGATCGTGAGTTTGCTTGATGCTTTCGTCGGTCGAGTCCTTTAAAGAGGTGTGCAATTGTTGCTTGGGTGGTTTAAGCCATGTGGACATGCCATTCCCGTTTGGGCCTTTTATAGTATCGTGTTGGTACGGAAGTCAGAAGTTCATCGCTGTTCAGTCGAGCCAAAAATGACGCATTATTTGCTTCGGCTCCTCGGTCGCCAATGGAATTTTTAGTGCGAAGTTATGCACCCTAGGGACGTAACGCCCTTCCCAGGGAGACGAACGAGGAGCCCGTTCCCCTATTTGGGATGAGAAGATACCTGACTGACATTGGCATGTGCCTCCCATGTGCGCTTTGATGAGCTGGGCATTTGTTTAGCTGCATGAGCTGCCTCCTCAGTGGCCTATACTTTGGCTGCAAAAGCCATAATCTGCTCCTCAGTTCGGAGGGAGTGTTCGGTGTTACCATTGACTGTAATAACACTATTTGATCCCGGCATTTTTAGCTTTAAGTAGGCGTAATGTGGGACTGCATTGAAGCGGGCAAATGCGGTCCGCTCTAGCAGCGCGTGGTATCCGCTCTGAAATGGGATGATATCGAAGATTAACTCTTCTCTCCGGAAGTTCTCGGGTGACCGAAGACTACCTCTAGTGTTATTGTTCCGGTGCAGTGAGCTTCGACACCAGGTATGACACTTAAAGGTTGTGATGCTAGGCTTGATTCGAGAGGATTCTATGCCCATCTTTCTAATTGTATCCGCGTAGATTGACTTGAGGTTGCTGCCTCCGTTCATGAGGACGCGTGTCAGATGGAATCCATCAATGATTGGATCCAAGACAAAAGCAGTTGATCCGCCATGCCTTATGTTGGTCGAATGATCATGTTTGCCAAATGTGATTAGGTAAGCCGACCATGGATTGAACTTCAGGGCAACAGGTTCTAAGGTGTAAATGTCCCAAAGTGCTTGTTGCCTCTCCCTTTTAGGGATATGGGTGGCATAAATCATGTTCATGTCTTTTACCTCGCGAGGAAACTGTTTCTAGCCTCCATTATTGGGCCGCTAAGGTTCTTCCTCATCTTCGCTGTGAGGTTGGGCTTTATTTTGGCCGTTCGCCACCATCTTTCTGGCCTGCTTGAAGACCTAGCAATTCCGGTTGGTGTGAGTTGCTGGTTTATTGAGGTTCCATGGATCTGGCACGACCTATCTAGGATCTTGTTTAGCTGCTTGGGTCTGTCTTTGTTCCCTTTAAAGGGCATCTTTTTTGCCCGGATCTGGGTCCACTGAACCCTGCGTTTACTATGGCATCCTTGATATCGCTCCCGCCATTTTTATGCCTGTGCCTGGGCGCTTACCATTGGCGTCGTGGGCTTCCGAGGTGCCGGCTTCGCCGTAGTGAGTAGTGTGGGCCGACCAACTATCCTCTCCCACACAAAAGTGGGTCATAAGTGATGTGAGGGCCACCATGGTCCTCGGCTTATCTTTCCCGACCTGGCACACAAGCCACTCATCTCGAATAGTGTGTCGGAAGGCGGCAATTGCCTCTACGTCGAGGCAGTCAACAATTTTGTTCTTCTTAGTTAAGAACCCATTCTAGAATTTCCTTGCCGATTCGCCAGGTTGCTGAATAATATGGCTGAGGTCGTCGGCATCTGGAGGTCGGACATAAGTGCCCTAGAAGATTGCCCTAAAGGCATCCTCGAGTGCTTCCCATCTCCCGATGGAGTGAGGAGGCAGGCTGTTCAGCCAAGGCCTCGCCGACCCCTTTAATTTGAGAGGCAAATATTTGATAGCGTGGAGATCATCTCCATTGGACATATGGATATGGAGAAGGAAATCTTCGATCCACACAGCTGGATCGGTAGTGCCATCGCATGACTTGATGTCGATGGGTTTAAACCTCTCTGGGAATTGATGTTCCGTCACCCTGTCTCTAAAACAGATCAGGTGAGCAGGGCCTCGCAACCGAGCAGTGTAACGTTGGACATCAGCAGATATCTGTGTATAAGCTTGGTTTCAAGCTCGTCCGTTACTGTCCATCCAGGCGTCGTAGCCGTCGGGCCAGACTGGTGCACGTCCTCTTGACCCGTAGATGGATCAAGTGGGCGCCCTATTCGCCTCTATCTGGCGTCGAGCGTCGTAAGGCTCAAAGTAATTAACAGGGTCCTTTCCATGACGATGTGGCACTATTTGGGTGTGAAAGTCTCCCTTGTTGGCTTGTCATGCCCTCTAGGGGGTCGATCAGGTAGATCAGCCCATCCGTGTGTTAGGGGCATGTCGTCGCTTACTTCTTCATCGAACTCGGGCAGGAAACGCCTATGAGGATAAGATTTAGGTGTGCTACAACACCGTTCTTCGAGGTCCTACTCGGCCGAGAGTATTTCAACCCACTTGTCATTCAGTACGTCCTCATTGACTTGCGGCTACTGCAGCTTCCGCTTCATGCTTCTAGCGGTGGCTGCAAGGCGCTGTCGGAATGGTTCTTGTTCAAAGGGGTCCTTGGGGACTATAAAGTCCTTGGTACCTAGGCTCTCATCCTCCTCGGACTGAGGTAAGTAATTGTCATCAACCCGTTCAAAGAGGTCATCGGGATCCTCGTCCTCAGGGATTCCTGCGGACTGTGTTGCTGACCTGGGGAGGCTTGAATATCCTCTCCCAGATTGTCGGCATCGTCTGCTGCCGTGTCATTGTTGGTGGAAGTGGCATTGTGCCCGCTAGAGTCCCCGTTGGTACCTCTCCCGCGCCTTCACCGACATCTTGACATGTTTTTGGGAGTATCAATCATATATACATCATAAGTAGATGTGGCCGTCCGCTTGCCGGTTTTGACCAGTGGCATAGTGGTTTCTGGAGGGCCATCGACTTCTTCATCCATTTTGGTAGCCTCCTTGTAGTCTAGCAAGTCGGTTAAATCATCGATCATGGCGACTAGGTGGGTGGTGGGTGGGACATAAATTTCCCGATTGTCGGCTTTAATTCCGATCTTGTCATAAACCGAGGTCTGATCGTCCAAGATTGATTAGCTCTGGATGTGGTTAGGCATCTCGTTTAGGTGAGATAGTTCCTTGGGGTTCATGGCCTGGTTATAAGCCGAGGCAATTTGAAGTATGATTGGTGAGTCGCTTGACGCGTTCTCAGCCTTGCAAGGGGCAGAGTTGATTCCGGATATGGTGCTAGAGTCGGTTCGAAACCCGATGCAGTATTGGGTCTGGACCAACGTCGGGGCTTAATGTCGAGACAAGGTCACCCGAGGCGGGGGTGATTCCTCCCCGCGGTCTTGTGATGCCAGGGGACGTGATCCAACATCCTTGGGGGAGATCGGTTCCGAGGTCGAGCCCCGATGCCCGATAAGCCCTCGATTCGGCCCGACGACCAGCCTGACATGACGAGCTCACCACGGGAATCCATGGTGTATTCCCAGCTTCTTAAAGTCACGACTTGATCCGGGGCGTAATTCTCGACGGAGGCCAGGAGGCCTGCCGAGTTGACGCAAAAAACCATGCTGCCGAATACAAAAATTTGGCCGAGGATGAAGATGACCCCGTAGCCGACGCCACAGTTAACCTGCAAATGAGACATGGATCCTTTCGTTGATCTCACAGTGGAACTCTTAATGAAAGCACCAATGTCGATGGTAAAACCGACAGACCTCGGGGTAGGGGGTCCTGAGCTGTGGATCTCAGATCGATAGTAACAGGGACGAAGGAGAAAGTGTTTACCCAGGTTCAGGCCCTTTCGAAGAGGTAATACCTTATGTTCTGCTTTGATTGTATTAATGATGTATCAAGCACAAGCTAGATCTACTCGAGATCGTAAGGAGAGACCTAACTCTAGGGCTAGGTGAATGTGATTGTGATCATCCCTCCTCGACGGGCTAAACCCTTTGGCTTATATACACGCCAGGTAGGGCATCTAGGCTTACATGGTCGGCATCCAGGGTACACATGTAGGCGGCATGAGATGTCTTGGAGTATACGCCAAGTCTTTGGTAGATGCAGTGTTGATTATGTCCAAGCGTGTAGCTTCCGGAGTCCTCCTGAATGAGAATGAGGACCCACGGGCCCAGCCCGAGGACTATGGGCCGACTAGGTTGGCACCCCCTAATCCAGGACACCGTAAGTGGGTTTATGATTAGATTATTCATGAATATTAATTGAGTCTTCTCTAAATTCTTTTATGCATGATTATTGTAGCATTGTATTTCTCTCTGATCTATCCGTTTAGTTTGGCCAACTAGATTGATTTTCTTGCAACGGGAGAGGTGCTTTGTGATGGGTTCAATCTTGCGGTGTTCAATCCTAGTGACAGAAAGGGACATGACACGTATTTGTATTGTTTCCATTAAGGATAAAAAGATGGGGTTTATGCATATTGCTTGGGTTTACTTTGTGTACATCATGTCATCTTGCTTAAGGCGTTACTCCGTTTTTATTAACTTAATACCCTAGATGCACGTTGGATAGCGGTCGATGGGTGAAGTAATAGTGGTAGATGCAGGTAGGAGTCAGTCTACTTGTCTCGAATGTGATGCCTATATACATGATCATTGCCTTGAATATCATCATAACTATGCGCTTTTCTATAAATTGCCCAATAGTAATTTGTTCACCCACCATACATTTTGGGCTCGAGAGAGAAGCCTCTAGTCAAAACTATGGCCCCCGGGTCTACTTTTCTCATATATAAAATCCAAAAATACCTTGTCGCACTTGTATTTTATTTTGTTTTGCGATTTATCTAGTTGCCTACCACTACGAGGTTTGATCCTTACAAATGACTGCCAAGGGGATTGAGAACCCCCTTGTTTGTGTTGGGTGCAAGTATTTGCTTTTGTGTGTGCACTTTTATTTATTTTATTTTGTTTTCCAATTTATCTTCTTACCTACCACTACGAGATTTAATCCTTGCAAGTAACCACCGAGGGGATCGACAATGCCCTTGTTTCCGTTGGGGTGCAAGTATTTCCTTTTGTGTGTGCAGGTACTGCTAACGAGGTTCTGTGTGGATCTCCTACTGGATTGATAACCTTGGTTCTTAACTGAGGGAAATACTTATCTGTATTGTACCGCTTCATCCTCTCCTCTTGGAGGAAATCCCAACACATCTCACAAGTAGAAGGAAGAACGGGTATGTGAGCTATGAGCTTTACTGCCGGATTTTGTCGATGAGGGATGCGCTGCATTCTCGCTCTCTTCCTGACTATAGATGTCGATGTTTCTGAGAAGTCTCCATCTGGGAGGGCTCCGAAGAGTGATAATTGGTGGTTAACTGCTGTAACTTGGGTGGCAGATAGTACTTCCTATGATGAATAATAAATGTCGTGGTTTTAGTTCAATCGGATGGAGTACTAGTATGGAAATTTTAGATTATTTTAGAGTATTATATTGTCTTGTTGGATGTTATAGAAATATATTTTTCTATGTTTGGATGGTATAAGAATACGTTTTTAACAATCCATGCAAAGCTCAGACATGGATGTCATATGTTTTTTATGTTAGCAGTTCATCGTTGACATTGGTAGAAGTTCATATAGATTAACAGAATCACTCAGAGAGACAAGCTTTACAGTTAGGAGAGGCACTTTTTGTTTGTGGAGAAAAAGTCACTATGTGCATTTATGTTCCAATTGTTGTCATTTTGTCGGTGGAAACGACACCTATGGGATCACGGGGAATCCCTTCTACGGTCAGCGGGAGCGGGGCTATGGAAAGAGCGGGTTTAAGAGACCAACACGGGAAATTTTATCCAGGTTCGGGCCGCAAGTGATGCGTAATACCCTACTCCTGCTGGTCTGTGTTTATCTGGTGTTCGTGGGCTAGCTACAGAGTGTGTAGCCTCCGAAAAGTTCGAATCCTATCTCAGTACGCCGCGGGCCTACTTTTATAGTCAAAGGGGCTGCCATAGTGGCACACAGGAGGTGGAAAGTTGTACAGTGTACAAGCTTATCGCCTGACCTTACAGGATGAAATGCATTAAATGCGCTACTTAGGTGTCCTCTTGCTTTATCGGGGATGGCGGTGAAGCCCGTCCCGTCCGTCGCCGCTTCGCCTTGCTCCGACACGCGTCCAGGCCAACGAGGCATGCAGCGCCATGTAGGCTGGCAGGCTGCTGAGCTGGTGCGGTGGCAGGGTCTTCATGAAGATCTGCATGCCACCACGCAGGTGCTTGACTAGTTGGATTAGGAGCCACGTATTGCCACATGGGTACTTGCTTTAGTTGGTGGGTCAGCCGCTGAGCTGGGGCGGCGACGAGGCGGCAAGGCCTTGCCGCTGTCCTGCTGATATTCCCGGCAAGGGTCTTGCCGGGGCCTTGTGGGCACCCTCGGCAAGAGTCTTGCCGGGGCCTCGTGGGCGCCCTCGGCAAGAGTCTTGCCGGGGCCTCATGGGTATCTTCGGCAGGAGCCTTGCCGGGGCCTCGTGGGCGTCCTCGGCAAGGAGCCTCGTTGTCGCCTTGTCTTCTGGTTCTCATCTAGGCCTTGTAGGCCTTTTGTCTTCACAAAGATCTGCATGCCACCATGGAGGCGCCTCCCGAGCCTTCGTTCCAATGTGGTTGATGGCGTCGGAACTCTCGGGCTCAAGGGTGGCGGCCTTGCTGGTGTTGGGCAAGTTGCCCCGGCAAGCCTCTTGCCGGGGCCATGAAGGCCGCCCTGGCAAGGGCCTTGCCGGGGGAGTCTCACCTCGCCCCTCTGCTCTTCATGCTTCTGGTCTTGAGTGCTGCTCTAGTAGTCTTGCGAATTTGCTTCCTTCCTCTGCCCCGCTAAGTGTGGCCGTAGGTGCGGCTCTAACTGCCCGTGCACAAGTAAAGGGGTACAAACATAGGACCCCTACTTTTGTACACCGACAGGAGCCCCGGGCCTGGGCCACAAATAAGCGCGACGCGTTGTTGGGCTAGGCCCAAAATGGTGCGCGGGCATGTGGGGCTGAGTTTTTCCTACAGTAAATTTCCTTGCCAGTTGCGCTTCCCCATGATCCGGTTGAATGCGTGACATGGGGGTCGTGCATGGAGTGACCGCAGCATGCTTGCGTCACCTCGTGGTTTTAATAGTAAAGAGGCGGTCGGCATCCTTCCCATAAAAATAGAGGAAGCCGCAGGGGCGCGGCTCATTACTAGGTGGACTCGGGTCGTGGCCATCATGGCACCCATGCCCCACGACCGCGGGGCGCGAAACGGTTGTTCCACTTGCCATCTGAATCCTGGATCGCCCGCCACGTGTCCCCCATGCCTCGGTGAGGGCAAGCGGTGGACACAGAGGGTACGGGCTTTAATGCTGGGGCGGGGGGCCGGGCGCCGCTGATTGGAGCGGCGGGTCGGTCCTGTTTCCTCGCGCCCCCGGCGGCTGGATTGGTTGATTGGGGCGACTGCTCATAGGTTTGCTTGGCCCCGTCCCCTATAAAAAGGGGAGAGGGTTGTCGGTGTCAAAACTGGCGGATCTCGGGTAGGGGGTCCCGAACTGTGCGTCTAAGGTCGATGGTTACAGGAGACAGGGGGCACGATGTTTACCCAGGTTTGGCCCCTCTCTATGGATGTAATACCCTACTTCCTGCTTGATTGATTTTGATGAATATGAGTATTACAAGAGTTGATCTACCTCGAGATCGTAATGGCTAAACCCTAGAAGTCTAGCCTGTATGACTATGGTCATGAGTATATCCTTTCCGGACTACACCCTCCGGTTTATATAGACACCGGGGGGATCTAGGGTTACATAGAGTCGGTTACATAAGAAGGAATCTTCATAGTTGGTCGCCAAGCTTGCCTTCCACGCCAAGGAGAGTCCTATCCAGACACGGGTACAGTCTTCGGCCTTCGTGTCTTCACAGCCCATCAGTCCGGCTCATTGATAATAGACCGGATGCTCGAGGACCCCTTAGTCCAGGACTCCCTCAGTAGCCCCTAAACCTCAGCGTCGTCTGTAGATGTTGCGAAACATCTGACATACACGTTTTGATGACTACGTGATAGTTCAGTGCGTATTGCTAACGGTTTAGAATTGTGGCACCAAAGACGGTTTTGAAACGTCGCAGAACATATGAGATGTTCCGAAGACTGAAATTGGGATTTCAGACTAGTGCCCACATCAAGAGGTATGAGACCTCTGGCAAGTTTCTTAAGCCTGCAAACTAAGGGAGAAAAGCTCAATCGTTGAGCATGTGCTCAGATTGTCTGAGTACCACAATCGCTTGAATCGAGTGGGAGTTAATCTCCCAGATGAGATAGTGATGGTTCTCCATAGTCACTGCCACCAAGCTAGTAGAGCTTCGTGATGAACTATAATATATCAGGGATAGTTATGATGATCCTTGAGCAACTCGCGATGTTTGACACCGCGAAAGTAGAAATCAAGAAGGAGCATCAATTATTGATGGTTAGTAAAACCACTAGTTTCTAGAAGGGCAAGGGCAAGAAGGGATACTTCATGAAACGGCAAATCAGTTGCTGCTCTAGTGAAGAAACCCAAGGTCGAACCCAAACCCGAGACTAAGTGCTTCTGTAATGAGGGGAACGGTCACTGAAGCATAACTACCCTAGATACTTGGTAGATGAGAAGGCAGGCAAGGTCGACAGAAGTATATTGGATATACATTATATGAATGTGTACTTTACTAGTACTCCTAGCAGCACCAGGGTATTAGATACCGGTTCGGTTGCTAAGTGTTAGTAACTCGAAATAAAAACTGCGGAATAAACGGAGACTAGCTAAAGGTGAGATGACGATATGTGTTGGAAGTGTTTCCAAGGTTGATGTGATCAAGCATCGCATGCTCCCTCTACCATCGAGATTGGTGTTAAACCTAAATAATTGTTATTTGGTGTTTGCGTTGAGCATAAACATGATTGGATTATGTTTATCGCAATACGGTTGTTCATTTAAGGAGAATAATGGTTACTCTATTTATTTGAATAATACCTTCAATGGTCTTGCACCTAAAATGAATCTCGATCGCAGTGATACACATGTTCGTGCCAAAAGATATAAAATAGTAATGATAGTACCACATACTTGTGGCACTGCCATTTGAGTCATATTGGTATAGAACGCATGAAGAAGCTCCATGTAGATGGATCTTTGGACTCACTCATTTTTGAAAAGATTGAGACATGCGAACCATGTCTGTTGGTATATATGCATGAAGAAACTCCATGCAGATGGATTGTTTGGACTCACTTGTTTTTGAATCACTTGAGACATGCAAATCATACCACATGGGTAAGATGACTGAAAGGCCTCGTTTTCAGTAAGATGGAACAAGAGAGCAACTTGTTGGAAGTAATACATTTGATGTGTGCAGTCCAATGAGTGCTGAGGCACGCAGTGGATATCGATATGTTCTTACTTCACAGATGATTTGAGTAGATGCTGAGAATATTTACTTGATGAAACACAAGTCTGAATTATTGAAAGGTTCAAGTAATTTCAGAGTGAAGTTGAAGATCGTCGTGACAAGAGGATAAAATGTCTATGATATGAACATAGAGATATCTGAGTTACGAGTTTGGCACACAATTAAGACATTGCGGAAAGTGTTTCACAATTAATACCGCCTGGAACACCACAGTGTGATGGTGTGTCCGAACATCATAACTGCACCCTATTGGATATGGTGCATACCATGATGTCTCTTATCGAATTACCACTATCATTTATCGGTTAGGCATTAGAGACAACCGCATTCACTTTAAAAGGGGCACCACACAATTCCGTTGAGACGACACCGTTTAGAGTAACCTAAGTTGTCGTTTCTTAAAAGTTTGGGGCTGCGATGCTTATGTGAAAAAGTTTCAGGCTAATAAGCTCGAACCCAAAGAGGATAAATGCATCTTCATAGAATACCCAAAACAATTGGGTATACCTCCCATTTCAGATCTGGAAGCAACAGTAATTGCTTCTAGAAACGAGTCCTTTCTCGAGGAAAAGTTTCTCTTGAAAGAATTGAGTGGGAGGATGGTGGAGACTTGATAAGGTTACTGAACCGTCACTTCAACTAGTGTGTAGCAGGGCACAGGAAGTTGTTCCTGTGGCACCTACACCAATTGAAGTGGAAGCTTATGATAGTGATCCTGAAACTTCGGATCAAGTCACTACCAAACCTCGTAGGTCGATAAGGATGTGTACTACTTCAGACTGGTACGTGATCCTGTCTTGGAAGTCATGTTGCTAGACAACAATGAACCTACGAGCTATGGAGAAGCGATGGTGGGCCCATATTCCGACAAATGGTTAGAAGCCATGAAATCCGAGATAGGATCCATGTATCAGAACAAAGCATGGACTTTGGTGAACTTGCCCAATGATCGGCAAGCCATTGAGATAAATGGATCTTTAAGAAGAAGACGGACGTGGACGGTAATGTTACCGTCTAGGAAGCTCGACTTGTGGCAAAGAGTATTTTCACAAGTTCAAGGAGTTGACTACGATGAGATTTTCTCATCCGCAGCGATGCTTAAGTCCGTCAGAATCATGTTAGCATTAGCTGCATTTATGAAATCTGGCAGATGGATGTCAAAACAAGTTTCCTTACCAGTTTTCGTAAGGAAAGGTTGTATGTGATACAATCAGAAAGGTTTTGTCGATCCTAAGGATGCTAAAAGGTATGCTAGCTCAAGCGATCCTTCCATGGACTAGAGCAAGCATCTCGGAGTCAGAATATACGCTTTGATGGAGTGATCAAAGTTTTTGGGTTTATACAAAGTTTGTTAGAAACTTGTATTTACAATAAAGTGAGTGGGAGCGCTACAACATTTCTGATAAGTATATGTGAATGACATATTGTTGATCCGAAATGATGTAGAATTTCTGGAAAGCATAAAGGGTTGTTTGAAAGGAGTTTTTCAAAGGAAGACCTGGATAAAGCTGCTTACATATTGGGCATCAAGATCTATAGAGATAGATCAAGACGCCTGATGATACTTTCAAAGAACGCACACCATGACATGATTTTGAAAGAGTTCAAAATAGATCAATCAAAGAAGGAGTTCTTACCTGAGTTACAAGGTGTGAGTATTGAGTAAGACTCAAGACCTGACCACAGCAGAAGAGAGAGAAAGGACGAAGGTCGTCCCCTATGCTTTAGACGTAGGCTCTACAGTATGCTATGCTGTGTACCGCGCATGAAGTGTGCCTTGCCATGAGTTGGTCAAGGGGTACAATAGTGATCCGGGAATGGATCACATGAGAGCGGTCGAACTTATCCTTAGTATCTAGTGGACTAAGGAATTTTCTCGATTATGGAGGTGAAAAGGAGTTCGTCGTAAAGGGTTACGTTGATGCGAACTTTGACACTAATCCGGGTGACTCTGAGTAGTAAACCGGATTCGTATAGTAGAGCAATTATTTGAAATAGCTCCAAGTAGCACGTGGTAGCATCCATAAGATGACATAGATATTCGTAAAGCACACACGGATCTGAAAGGTTTAGACCCGTTTACTAATAACCTCTCTCACAAGCATAACATGATCAAACCAAAACACATTGAGTGTTAATCACATAGTGATGTGAACTAGATTGTTGACTCTAGTAAACTCTTTGGATGTTGGTCACATGGTGATGTGACCTATGAGTGTTAATCACATGGTGATGTGGACTAGATTATTGACTCTAGTGCAAGTGGGAGACTGTTGGAAATATGCCCTAGAGGCAATAATAAATTGGTTATTATTATATTTCCTTGTTCATGATAATCGTTTATTATCCATGCTAGAATTGTACTGATAGGAAACTCAGATACATGTGTGGATACATAGACAACACCATGTCCCTAGTAAGCCTCTAGTTGACTAGCTCGTTGATCAATAGATGGTTACGGTTTCCTGACCATGGACATTGGATGTCGTTGATAACGGGATCACATCATTAGGAGAATGATGTGATGGACAAGACCCAATCCTAAGCCTAGCACAAGATCGTGTAGTTCGTTTGCTCAGAGCTTTTTCTAATGTCAAGTATCATTTCCTTAGACCATGAGATTGTGCAACTCCCGGATACCGTAGGAATGCTTTGGGTGTACCAAACGTCACAACATAACTGGGTGGCTATAAAGGTGCACTACAGGTATCTCCGAAAGTGTCTGTTGGGTTGGCACGAATCGAGACTGGGATTTGTCACTCCGTGTAAACGGAGAGGTATCTCTGGGCCCACTCGGTAGGACATCATCATAATGTGCACAATGTGACCAAGGAGTTGATCACGGGATGATGTGTTACGGAATGAGTAAAGAGACTTGCTGGTAACGAGATTGAACAAGGTATCCGGATACCGACGATCGAATCTCGGGCAAGTAACATACCGATTGACAAAGGGAATTGGGTACGGGATTGATTGAATCCTTGACATCGTGGTTCATCCGATGAGATCATCGAGGAGCATGTGGGAGCCAACATGGGTATCCAGATCCCGCTGTTGGTTATTGGCCGGAGAGTCGTCTCGGTCATGTCTGCATGTCTCCCGAACCCGTAGGGTCTACACACTTAAGGTTCGGTGACGCTAGGGTTGTAGAGATATTAGTATGCGGTAACCCGAAAGTGGTTCGGAGTCCCGGATGAGATCCCGGACGTCACGGGGAGTTCCGGAATGGTCCGGAGGTAAAGATTTATATATGGGAAGTCTTATTTTGGTCGCCGGAAAAGTTTCGCACTTTATCGGTATTGTACCGGGAGTGCCGAAAGGGGTCCGGGGGTCCACCAGCCCCGGGGGGGCCACATGGGCTGTGGGGGGTGCGCCTTGGCCTATATGGGCCAAGGGAACCAGCCCCAAGAGGCCCATGCGCCAAGAGATAAGGGAAAGGAAGAGGCCTAAAGGGGGAAGGCACCTCCGAGGTGCCTTGGGGAGGATGGACACCTCCCTGGCCGCACCCTTCCTTGGAGGAAGGGCCAAGGCTGCGCCCCCCCCTCTCCCTTGGCCCTATATATAGTGGGGGGAAGGGAGGGCAGCAATATCCAAGCCCTGGCGCCTCCCTCTCCCTCCCGTGACACCTCTTCCTCCCCGCTTGCGCTTGGCGAAGCCCTGCCGGGATCCCGCTACTTCCACCACCACGCCGTCGTGCTGCTGGATCTCCATCAACCACTCCTCCCCCCCTTGCTGGATCAAGAAGGAGGAGACGTCACTGCTCCGTACGTGTGTTGAACGCGGAGGTGCCGTCCGTTCGGCGCTAGGATCACCGGTGATTTGGATCACGACGAGTACGACTCCATCAACCCCGTTCTCTTGAACGCTGCCGCTCGTGATCTACAAGGGTATGTAGATGCACTCCTTCTCTCTCGTTGCTAGTAAACTCCATAGATTGATCTTGGTGATGCGTAGAAAATTTTGAATTTCTGCTACGTTCCCCAACAGTGGTATCAGAGCTAGGTCTATGCGTAGTTTCTATGCACGAGTAGAACACAAAGTAGTTGTGGGCGTCGATGTTGTCAATTCTTCTTGCCGCTACTAGTCTTATCTTGTTTCGGCGGCATTGTGGGATGAAGCGGCCCGGACCGACCTTACACGTACGCTTACGTGAGACAGGTTCCACCGACTGACATGCACTAGTTGCATAAGGTGGCTAGTGGGTGTCTGTCTCTCCCACTTTAGTCAGAACGGATTCGATGAAAAGGGTCCTTATGAAGGGTAAATAGAAATTGGCATATCACGTTGTGGTTTTACATAGGTAAGAAACGTTCTTGCTAGAAACCTATACAAGCCACGTAAAAACTTGCAACAACAATTAGAGGACGTCTAACTTGTTTTTGCAGCATGTGCTATGTGATGTGATATGGCCAGAAGATGTGATGAATGATATATGTGATGTATGAGATTGATCATATTCTTGTAATAGGAATCACGACTTGCATGTCGATGAGTATGACAACCGGCAGGAGCCCTAGGAGTTGTCTTTATTTTTTGTATTACCTGCGTGTCATTGAATAATGCCATGTAAGTTACTTTACTTTATTGCTAAGCGCGTTAGCCATAGAAGTAGAAGTAATCGTTGGCGTGACAACTTCATGAAGACACAATGATGGAGATCATGATGATTGAGATCATGGTGTCATGCCGGTGACAAAGATGATCATGGTGCCCCGAAGATGGAGATCAAAGGAGCAAAATGATATTGGCCATATCATGTCACTATTTGATTGCATGTGATGTTTATCATGTTATGCATCTTATTTGCTTAGAACGACGGTAGTAAGTAAGATGATCCCTCACTAAAATTTCAAGAGACATGCTCCCCCTAACTGTGCACCGTTGCGAAGGTTCGTTGTTTCGAAGCACCACGTGATGATCGGGTGTGATAGATTCTAACGTTCGAATACAACGGGTGTTGACGAGCCTAGCATGTACAGACATGGCCTCGGAACACATGCGAAACACTTAGGTTGACTTGACGAGCCTAGCATGTACAGACATGGCCTCGGAACACAAGAGACCGAAAGGTCGAGCATGAGTCGTATAGAAGATACGATCAACATGGAGATGTTCACCGATGATGACTAGTCCGTCTCACGTGATGATCGGACACGGCCTAGTTTGACTCGGATCATGTATCACTTAGATGACTAGAGGGATGTCTATCTGAGTGGGAGTTCATAATCAGATGAACTTCATTATCATGAACATAGTCAAAAAGGTCTTTGCAAATTATGTCATAGCTTGCGCTTTAGTTCTACTGGTTAAGATATGTTCCTGGAGAAAATTTAGTTGAAAGTTGATAGTAGCAATTATGCGGACTGGGTCCGTGAACTGAGGATTGTCCTCATTGCTGCACAAAAGGCTTATGTCCTTAATGCACCGCTCGGTGTGCTGAACCTCAGCGTCGTCTGTAGATGTTGCGAAACATCTGACATACACGTTTTGATGACTACGTGATAGTTCAGTGCGTATTGCTAACGGTTTAGAATTGTGGCACCAAAGACGGTTTTGAAACGTCGCAGAACATATGAGATGTTCCGAAGACTAAAATTGGGATTTCAGACTAGTGCCCACATCAAGAGGTATGAGACCTCTGGCAAGTTTCTTAAGCCTGCAAACTAAGGGAGAAAAGCTCAATCGTTGAGCATGTGCTCAGATTGTCTGAGTACCACAATCGCTTGAATCGAGTGGGAGTTAATCTCCCAGATGAGATAGTGATGGTTCTCCATAGTCACTGCCACCATGCTAGTAGAGCTTCGTGATGAACTATAACATATCAGGGATAGTTATGATGATCCTTGAGCAACTCGCGATGTTTGACACCGCGAAAGTAGAAATCAAGAAGGAGCATCAATTGTTGATGGTTAGTAAAACCACTAATTTCTAGAAGGGCAAGGGCAAGAAGGGATACTTCATGAAACGGCAAATCAGTTGCTGCTCTAGTGAAGAAACCCAAGGTCGAACCCAAACCCGAGACTAAGTGCTTCTGTAATGAGGGGAACGGTCACTGAAGCATAACTACCCTAGATACTTGGTAGATGAGAAGGCAGGCAAGGTCGACAGAAGTATATTGGATATACATTATATGAATGTGTACTTTACTAGTACTCCTAGCAGCACCAGGGTATTAGATACCGGTTCGGTTGCTAAGTGTTAGTAACTCGAAATAAAAACTACGGAATAAACGGAGACTAGCTAAAGGTGAGATGACGATATGTGTTGGAAGTGTTTCCAAGGTTGATGTGATCAAGCATCGCATGCTCCCTCTACCATCGAGATTGGTGTTAAACCTAAATAATTGTTATTTGGTGTTTGCGTTGAGCATAAACATGATTGGATTATGTTTATCGCAATACGGTTGTTCATTTAAGGAGAATAATGATTACTCTATTTATTTGAATAATACCTTCAATGGTCTTGCACCTAAAATGAATCTCGATCGCAGTGATACACATGTTCATGCCAAAAGATATAAAATAGTAATGATAGTACCACATACTTGTGGCACTGCCATTTGAGTCATATTGGTATAGAATGCATGAAGAAGCTCCATGTAGATGGATCTTTGGACTCACTCGTTTTTGAAAAGATTGAGACATGCGAACCATGTCTGTTGGTATATATGCATGAAGAAACTCCATGCAGATGGATTGTTTGGACTCACTTGTTTTTGAATCACTTGAGACATGCAAATCATACCACATGGGTAAGATGACTGAAAGGCCTCGTTTTCAGTAAGATGGAACAAGAGAGCAACTTGTTGGAAGTAATACATTTGATGTGTGCAGTCCAATGAGTGCTGAGGCACGCAGTGGATATCGATATGTTCTTACTTCACAGATGATTTGAGTAGATGCTGACAATATTTACTTGATGAAACACAAGTCTGAATTATTGAAAGGTTCAAGTAATTTCAGAGTGAAGTTGAAGATCGTCGTGACAAGAGGATAAAATGTCTATGATATGATCATAGAGATATCTGAGTTACGAGTTTGGCACACAATTAAGACATTGCGGAAAGTGTTTCACAATTAATACCGCCTGGAACACCACAGTGTGATGGTGTGTCCGAACATCATAACTGCACCCTATTGGATATGGTGCATACCATGATGTCTCTTATCGAATTACCACTATCATTTATCGGTTAGGCATTAGAGACAACCGCATTCACTTTAAAAGGGGCACCACACAATTCCGTTGAGACGACACCGTTTAGAGTAACCTAAGTTTTCGTTTCTTAAAAGTTTGGGGCTGCGATGCTTATGTGAAAAAGTTTCAGGCTGATAAGCTCGAACCCAAAGCGGATAAATGCATCTTCATAGAATACCCAAAACAATTGGGTATCCCTCCTATTTCAGATCTGGAAGCAAAAGTAATTGCTTCTAGAAACGAGTCCTTTCTCGAGGAAAAGTTTCTCTTGAAAGAATTGAGTGGGAGGATGGTGGAGACTTGATAAGGTTACTGAACCGTCACTTCAACTAGTGTGTAGCAGGGCACAGGAAGTTGTTCCTGTGGCACCTACACCAATTGAAGTGGAAGCTTATGATAGTGATCCTGAAACTTCGGATCAAGTCACTAGCAAACCTCGTAGGTCGATAAGGATGCGTACTACTTCAGAGTGGTACGTGATCCTGTCTTGGAAGTCATGTTGCTAGACAACAATGAACCTACGAGCTATGGAGAAGCAATGGTGGGCCCATATTCCGACAAATGGTTAGAAGCCATGAAATCCGAGATAGGATCCATGTATCAGAACAAAGCATGGACTTTGGTGAACTTGCCCAATGATCAGCAAGCCATTGAGATAAATGGATCTTTAAGAAGAAGACGGACGTGGACGGTAATGTTACCGTCTATGATGCTCGACTTGTGGCAAAGAGTATTTTCACAAGTTCAAGGAGTTGACTACGATGAGATTTTCTCATCCGCAGCGATGCTTAAGTCCGTCGTAATCATGTTAGCATTAGCTGCATTTATGAAATCTGGCAGATGGATGTCAAAATAAGTTTCCTTACCAGTTTTCGTAAGGAAAGGTTGTATGTGATACAATCAGAAAGGTTTTGTCGATCCTAAGGATGCTAAAAGGTATGCTAGCTCAAGCGATCCTTCCATGGACTAGAGCAAGCATCTCGGAGTCAGAATATACGCTTTGATGGAGTGATCAAAGTTTTTGGGTTTATACAAAGTTTGTTAGAAACTTGTATTTACAATAAAGTGAGTGGGAGCGCTACAACATTTCTGATAAGTATATGTGAATGACATATTGTTGATCCGAAATGATGTAGAATTTCTGGAAAGCATAAAGGGTTGTTTGAAAGGAGTTTTTCAAAGGAAGACCTGGATAAAGCTGCTTACATATTGGGCATCAAGATCTATAGAGATAGATCAAGACGCCTGATGATAGTTTCAAAGAACGCACACCTTGACATGATTTTGAAAGAGTTCAAAATAGATCAATCAAAGAAGGAGTTCTTACCTGAGTTACAAGGTGTGAGTATTGAGTAAGACTCAAGACCTGACCACAGCAGAAGAGAGAGAAAGGACGAAGGTCGTCCCCTATGCTTTAGACGTAGGCTCTACAGTATGCTATGATGTGTACCGCGCATGAAGTGTGCCTTGCCATAAGTTGGTCAAGGGGTACAATAGTGATCCGGGAATGGATCACATGACAGCGGTCGAACTTATCCTTAGTATCTAGTGGACTAAGGAATTTTCTCGATTATGGAGGTGAAAAGGAGTTCGTTGTAAAGGGTTACGTTGATGCGAACTTTGACACTAATCCGGGTGACTCTGAGTAGTAAACCGGATTCGTATAGTAGAGCAATTATTTGAAATAGCTCCAAGTAGCGCGTGGTAGCATCCACAAGATGACATAGATATTCGTAAAGCACACACGGATCTGAAAGGTTCAGACCCGTTTACTAATAACCTCTCTCACAAGCATAACATGATCAAACCAAAACTCATTGAGTGTTAATCACATAGTGATGTGAACTAGATTGTTGACTCTAGTAAACTCTTTGGATGTTGGTCACATGGTGATGTGACCTATGAGTGTTAATCACATGGTGATGTGGACTAGATTATTGACTCTAGTGCAAGTGGGAGACTGTTGGAAATATGCCCTAGAGGCAATAATAAATTGGTTATTATTATATTTCCTTGTTCATGATAATCGTTTATTATCCATGCTAGAATTGTACTGATAGGAAACTCAGATACATGTGTGGATACATAGACAACACCATGTCCCTAGTAAGCCTCTAGTTGACTAGCTCGTTGATCAATAGATGGTTACGGTTTCCTGACCATGGACATTGGATGTCGTTGATAACGGGATCACATCATTAGGAGAATGATGTGATGGACAAGACCCAATCCTAAGCCTGACACAAGATCGTGTAGTTCGTTTGCTCAGAGCTTTTTCTAATGTCAAGTATCATTTCCTTAGACCATGAGATTGTGCAACTCCCGGATACCGTAGGAATGCTTTGGGTGTACCAAACGTCACAACGTAACTGGGTGGCTATAAAGGTGCACTATAGGTATCTCCGAAAGTGTCTGTTGGGTTCGCACGAATCGAGACTGGGATTTGTCACAACGTGTAAACGGAGAGGTATCTCTGGGCCCACTCGGTAGGACATCATCATAATGTGCACAATGTGACCAAGGAGTTGATCACGGGATGATGTGTTACAGAACGAGTAAAGAGACTTGCTGGTAACGAGATTGAACAAGGTATCGGGATACCGACGATCGAATCTCGGGCAAGTAACATACCGATTGACAAAGGGAATTGGGTACGGGATTGATTGAATCCTCGACATCGTGGTTCATCTGATGAGATCATCGAGGAGCATGTGGGAGCCAACATGGGTATCCAGATCCCGCTGTTGGTTATTGGCCGGAGAGTCGTCTCGGTCATGTCTGCATGTCTCCCGAACCCGTAGGGTCTACACACTTAAGGTTCGGTGACGCTAGGGTTGTAGAGATATTAGTATGCGGTAACCCGAAAGTTGTTCGGAGTCCCGGATGAGATCCCGGACGTCACGGGGAGTTCCGGAATGGTCCGGAGGTAAAGCTTTATATATGGGAAGTCTTATTTTGGTCGCCGGAAAAGTTTCGCACTTTATCGGTATTGTACCGAGAGTGCCGAAAGGGGTCCGGGGGTCCACCAAGGGGTCCACCAGCCCCGGGGGGCACATGGTCTGTGGGGGGTGCGCCTTGGCCTATATGGGCCAAGGGAACCAGCCCCAAGAGGCCCATGCGCCAAGACATAAGGGAAAGGAAGAGTCCTAAAGGGGGAAGGCACCTCCGAGGTGCCTTGGGGAGGATGGACTCCTCCCTGGCCGCACCCTTCCTTGGAGGAAGGGCCAAGGCTGCGCCCCCCCCCCTCTCCCTTGGCCCTATATATAGTGGGGGGAAGGGAGGGCAGCAATATCCAAGCCCTGGCGCCTCCCTCTCCCTCCCGTGACACCTCTTCCTCCCCGCTTGCGCTTGGCGAAGCCCTGCCGGGATCCCGCTACTTCCACCACCACGCCGTCGTGCTGCTGGATCTCCATCAACCTCTCCTCCCCCCTTGCTGGATCAAGAAGGAGGAGACGTCGCTGCGCCGTACGTGTGTTGAACGCGGAGGTGCCGTCCGTTCGGCGCTAGGATCATCGGTGATTTGGATCACGCTGAGTACGACTCCATCAACCCCGTTCTCTTGAACGCTTCCGCTCGCGATCTACAAGGGTATGTAGATGCACTCCTTCCCTCTCATTGCTAGTAAACTCCATAGATTGATCTTGGTGATGCGTAGAAAATTTTGAATTTCTGCTACGTTCCCCAACATTGGCTACTTCCTAGACTATGGATATTGCCGAGCTGCAGCGGAAGCTCGATGTAGCAGGGGACGATCTTGCGTTAATCAATATGCGTCTTGACGAGTCGCAAGGTATGTATTCGGGGCAATCCCCATACATTATTGTGGTTTAAGCATGATGCTAAAATTTATATGCTAGAATATCCATGGCTGCAGATGGTGGTGCCGCCGTGGAAGTTCTTTGAGCGGAGCTGGCCCGGCCAAAGGAGCAGGCCCGGTGTAGCAATGCTGCTACCAAAAAGGCATCGCCTGAGTTAAAAGCCGAACAAGCTGCACGGCGCCAAGACGAGGAAAGAGTGTCCACGATGGCGCTCGAACTGAAAAATGCTACTAGCCGCTGTGAATTTCTGGAGAAGGAGAATGAAGCCAAAACGGCTGAACTGGACAAGGCCTTACGAGAGGCGAGAGAAGCATGGTCAGAATCAAGAGCAGCCCGTGAGGAGATCCGGCAAGCTGGGGAGATTGCGGCTGGTAAGCCCTTTTTGCTACAGACTAAGTTCGGCGATCCGAACTATGCTCAGCTTAAGCGAGTGTGGAGTTCTCCGGACGAGTTTTTAGACTTGCCGAAGAGTTCTTCCGATGCAGCGCGGTATTACCAAGCGCGAGATGGGTACGCAATGGAGAAGCTTTTTTGGTCACAGTTTGGCGCATCAAAGCGCCCTCTGTTGCTGAATGAATAGATGTCCCAATGGGCCGAGCTTCATAGGATATCTGGCGCTGCCATGAAGAACGTCCTAGTCCGGTTGTGGCCAACTGAGCCTGTTCCAGATAGCTACTTCGGTTTGGTGCAAAGGCTTGTTGACGTGGTGCCGCGTATCGACGCTGTGAAGCGGTCGGCGTGCATTGAGGGTGCACGGATGGCTTTTGCCCGAGTCAAGACATTCTGGGGGAAGATGAAGGCCATCGATGTTGCGGCGAAGAGTCCACCCAAGGGCAAGGACCGTCCTGAACCAGAGCATTATTTTGAAGATGTCCTAGAGGCCACCCGCTTGATTGAGGGTCAGTGCTCGAAAGACATAATGTTCGAGTAAGGTGTATGAGAACTATAAAAGACAATTGTATAGTTAATCTATTGTTATGTTTTGCTCGAAAGCTAGTATTCCTCCTGTGCGGCCGTTTTAATATAATATGAAAGTTTTCCAGTCGTCGGCTTCAGCCCCCTCGTAGGAAGTACGGGGGTGTTCGGAAAAGCATTTGATCACTCTTTATCCAACGTCTTGGTCCATGAAGGAGGTGATAATGCGGCGAACCAGGCAATCGGACTATAGGGCGTTAACACTTTCAATTAGCCATAGGAGTTTTATGGTGGGACTACGACATAGCCCCTGGTATGTACGCGACATATTATAATACGATGCTTTACATATTTGATCTGAAAAAGATCCCTCGTGTGACACGGAGAATCGTTAAAGATTCCAATAAGTCGTCAAGTGGTTGACCAGCTCTCGTCGAATCATGACAGTCAGTTTTCGGCTTTGTCTACTGAGGTACTTGACCAAATAAATAGGAAGCACAATTGCAGTAGTTCTCCCTTTACTACCCTAGCCGATGGAGTGGAACGTAGGGTAGCAAGCACAGGAGCCGGGCAACCCAACTATTGACCCAAGACAATGATTCAGAGCTGATGCATATAAGGCCAAACTTGCGACGCCGAAGTACGCTATAGAGCTGTTCGGACTTTTGTTGGAAACTCATTTGTTCCCATACCGAGCCCCTGGCAGGTTATGTCAAGGTATATCTGTGAAACCACCATGGGAGCCATATTCATTGGCGAAACAACACGGATGATTAATTCGGATACTGTTTACTGGGACCTGAGTGATATGCCAATGATTACTTTATATATATATATATATATATGTATATATATATATATATAAAGACCACAACCCCGGCTATTTGACATGCTCGGGGTCGGAGGCAGAGGAAGAGGCATAGTATAGGCCCAAAATAAAGAGTGTGGTCTACAAAAAGTTATTTTGGACCTCCTGTCGCACGTCTCTGCCGCCTGTCCTCAACGAGGGGAATCCTTGATGGAAGTAGCTGCTTAGGTGAGTGCACGGATCCGAACACCGACAGAGTCAGTTTTAGATGTTTGTCCTGTTCGTCACCTGTTTTTAAGGGATAGTGAAGCAAGAAATAAAAAGAAAATAGATAAAAAAATGTTACGGGAATGCTTGCAGGCTTGTCCGTAGTGTGCTTCCGCCAATGCCCATGGTATCTTGAGTGCGTAGTGATGTATGCGCGGTACAAATTTTTCAGGTATACGAGGTGGGCGGCGGAAGTCGGACTGCTATTTCCACTCCGGGAGTCGTCGATCCTTAGGTAGAAATTACTTCTGACCCCTGGTATTTCGTTGGTGAACCTCTTCGTCGTCCCTGTCGCCTGGTGGTCTCTTCCCCTTGTGTTCGGCGTTGAGCTTGCCGGCTTGCTTAAATACCCAGCAGTTTTTGTTGGTATGATTAGCTGGTTTATCGGGGTGGCCGTGAATCTGGCAGGGTCGGTCCAATATCCTGTCTAGGTTAGATGGTTCGTCTCGGTTCGCCTTTAATGGCTTCTTCCGTTGACCATGCTTGGGATTGCTGAATCCGGCGTTGACCGATGTGTCGCGTGATCTTTCATTATCATTGCGACTGTTGTATTTGCTTTGTCGCGGCTTGTCGTTGTCGTCTCGGATTTGGAAAGTGCCCGGGTCGCTGGCACTGTTGCTTCTACGAGCGAGCCGACTGTCTTCTCCCGCGCAAAAGCGGGTCATTAGAGCAGTAAGGGCTGTCATGGATTTAGGTCCTTCTTGACCGAGGTGGCGTGCAAGCCATTCGCCCCGGATGCTGTGTCTGAAGGCCGCAAGGGCTTCCGCGTCCGGACAGTCGACGATTTGGTTCTTTTTGACTAAGAACCGAGTCCAGAGCTTCCTAGTTGACTCTCCGGGCTGCTGGACGATGTGACTTAGGTCATCGGCATCTGGTGGCCGGACATAAGTTCCTTGGAAGTTGTCAAGGAAGGCTTCTTCCAAGTCCTCCCCGCTGCCTATGGAATTTTCAGGCAGGCTGTTTAACCAGTGCCGAGCTGGCCCTTTTAGCTTTAGTGGGAGGTATTTAATGGCATGGAGGTTGTCTCGATGGGCCATATGGATGTGGAGGATAAAATTTTCTATCCATACTGCGGGATCGGTTGTTCCGTCGTATGATTCAACATTGATGGGTTTGAATTCTTCAGGGAATTCATGATCCATTACTTCATCGGTGAAGCAAAGAGGGTGTGCGGCGCCTCTATGTTGGGCCACACTGCAACGTAACTCCGAAGGAGTCCATTTGCGGTTTTTGGCTCGGGCGTAGCTAGGTTTGTCATGTCCGGATAGGTAGCCATCTTCGCACGTCCGGTTATGCCCTCGTGGTCCGTAGATCGATCTTGCGTGTCCTGCTCTACTGTCCAAGTGTCATCGAAGGTCGTCTGTACAACCACGGGCTTTGTTATTCTTGCCCTTACGGCGAGGTGGGGCGGTCTGGTGTTCGTCTTGAGTTGCCTCTTTATCCGGACCGAGTTGTCGACGACCTGCCGAATTGGGTGATGATGGAACGAGCTCCAACGCCTCGTCATCGAACTGAGGTAGCAGTCTATGCTTCGAGTAGCTTTTGGCTGGGCCGCTAAGGCCGTATTCTTCGGCGGCCAGGACTTCGGTCCATATATCGTTGAGTAGATCTTGGTCAGCTTGAAGCTGCTGCTGCTTCTTTTTCAGGCTCCTTGTAGTAGCTATTAGCCTGCGCTTGAAGCACTCCTGCTCGAGGGGTTCTTTGGGTACGATGAAGTGTTTGTCGCCGAGGCTTACCTCATTTTCGGAGAGCGGAAGGTAGTTGTCCTCCTCCAAATTGTCACTGGCCAGGGCCTGTTCATCGGGGCTGGCTTGCCCGTTTTCTTCTTCCTCCTGTTCGGATCTTGCTCCAACAAGGTCTTCATTGTTTTCGACGTCGTCCAGAGCACTATTTTCTCCTATGCCAGCGTTGCTTTCTTTTGAGCGATGTGACTTAGAGCGGCGTTTAGGGCGCCAACACTTGTACCGTGTCTCAGGAGGTTTATTCTCAACTGGATCTTCTTTGTCGTCATCGCTAGCTTTTTTAGGTGTATCAACCATGTACACGTTGTACAAAGAGGTGGTCGTCCCACGTCTAGTGAATGGCGGGTCTTGGCCTTGCTCCTTGTTGGCATCGTCGTCTATACCGTCGATGTCTTCGGAGCCCTAATCAAGCATGTCGGATAAGTCCTCGACAGTGGTTATGAAGTGGGTGGTGGGTGGGAAGCGAAATTCTCCATCATCAGCCTCTAGTTCGAACCGGACATAGTTCGGCTGTGAGTCCCCCGCCAAGGATAGGCTCTTTAATGAATTTAGCATATCGCCCAAGGGCGAGTGTTGGAAGATATCTGCGGCGCTGAACTCGAAGATCAATAACCGATCCAGTTCTGCGTTCGCGGGCGTGCGTGGTTCGGAACTTATAGCCGGAAACGAGTCCGGGATTCCGTTGACGCAAATATTGCGAGGTGTTGAGTCTGTGTGCGGCTCCAACGCCGCGGACTCTGTGGCTTTAGATGGCGCGATCTGCTCTGGATCTAAGGCCGTCGTAGTTACAGAACCATCTCCCGAATATGGTCCGATGACAGATTTAAGTCATGTTCATCGGAGCGAGGGGGAGCGATCGCCGTGGTCTCAAATCCGTTCAAGATCAAGTCTCCACAGATATCTACAATGTAGTTCAAGCTTCCAAATCTGACCTGGTGGCAAGGGGCGTAGCTATCGATCTGCTCCAGATGTCTAAGCGAGTTGGCCCGCAGTACGAAGCCGCCAAATACGAAGATCTGTCCGGGGAGGAAAGTTTCTCCTTGGACAGCGTCACTATCGACGATTGAAGGGGCCATCGAACCTTTTGTCGATGGCACAGTGGAACTCTCAATGAAAGGACCAATGTCGGTGTCAAAACCGGCGGATCTCGGATAGGGGGTCCCGAACTGTGCGTCTAAGGTCGATGGTTACAAGAGACAGGGGACACGATGTTTACCCAGGTTCGGGCCCTCTCTATGGAGGTAATACACTACTTCCTGCTTGATTGATCTTGATGAATATGAGTATTACAAGAGTTGATCTACCTCGAGATCGTAATGGCTAAACCCTAGAAGTCTAGGCTATATGACTATGGTCATGAGTATATCCTTTCCGGACTACACCCTCCGGTTGATATAGACACCGGGGGGATCTAGGGTTACATAGAGTCGGTTACATAAGAAGGAATCTTCATAGTTGGTCGCCAAGCTTGCCTTCCACGCCAAGGAGAGTCCTATCCGGACACGGGTACAGTCGTCAGCCTTCGTGTCTTCACAGCCCATCAGTCCGGCCCATTGATAATAGACCGGATGCCCGAGGATCCATTAGTCCAGGACTCCCTCAAGGGGCAGCGCCTTCCCGCATTCATCCTCTTCTAGTTTGATCCTTTTCCTGCCTTTGTCATGGCGAGAGGGCGTGGTCGCGACCGTTCTTCTATGGACACGACCAGGTCTTCCTCCCGTCAGAGAGCTACGGCGGTAAAGGAAGAGCCGGACGCCCAAGGTGAAGGCCACGCTCGAGGCAGAAGCACCGGACGGGGCCGCGGTCGGCGAGGCGGTCGAGGCAGAAGTGGGCGCGGAAGGGGGACACCCGCGTCGTCATCGTCTCCGTCACCATCTCCTCCACCATCACCTCATGCTTCGTCAAGCGGCCATGTCGGGGACACGGCGCTAGAGTTCATCCTGCAGTTGCGTGAGCTGCCGCCCAGCCGCCTCTATCTTCCCGAAGCGTTTGCAAGGGTGCTGGAGATTGACCAGCCACCGAGGTTGAGGTTTCACATGAAGGGGTGTTGCAATGGCGACATGTGGGTGAACAGAATGTTCCCCGCTCCTCATGTGATGCTCCTTCGTCGGGGCTGGAAAACCTTCGCACGTGCCCACTGCTTGATGAAGGGGCACGTCCTCTGCTTCAAGTTAGCGGAGAGCGACCTGCTCTCCGTCAAGGTCTTCGGGTGCTCGGGACACAGGCTACGTTGATGTGCGGAGAGCTTGACTGATAACGAAAGCCCCTCCTCGGGCGACAGCGACGAGGAGGACAGCGACATCGGCGACGAAAGTAGCGGGCGGGAGGATGACGGGTCCGACTAGGCGTCGGACACATTGTCCCTGGGCGATGCCGGCAACACCACCATTGTCACAACCCTAGAATTTGATTGCAAATAGTTGCACAAGCATCCATGCACCATGTCTAAATTTCTTTGAAAGTTGAAATGGGGATTGTTCAAACCCTAGCACGAGATCTAATCAAATAGGTTCAACCTAAAATAATCTTCAATGAGCCCAAAATGCCCTTAAGAAAAGTTCATGATTTCTGGTTAAGGTGAAAACCTCTACCAAAAATGATGAGCATATTTCTTGGCCATTTATGGATTTTTGAGTTAAATCATATTGTATTTCAATTGGAGCATTTAATGCCTATAAATATTTTAAATGCTTCAATACTTCTGAAAGCAATTGGGGGCTGTTGGAAATAATTCAAATAACGCCCACAATTATTTTCAGGATTTTACAAAATGAGATAGTATTTCTACTAATTCAAAACGGATCAAAATAATTAAAAAACAGAAATAAATTAGTAAAGAGAGAGAGAGAGAGAGTGAACTTACCTGTAGCAGCAGCCCACCTGAGCCGGCCCATCAGGTGGCCCAGCCCACCACCGCAGCCCCCTCTGTTGTCTTCCTCCCCGTGCCAGTAGACAGGGCGCGTGCTCGTCGCGCGCGCCAGCTCCTGCTTCCACCGCGACGCCCCGGCTCTTCTGAACGCGCCACGAAGACACTTGAGACCTTCTCCCCATGTTCCCCTTGTAGCTCTCTCTTCCCCTCCTCTGCTCCCTCCCCTCTCTCTGTTCATGGGCGCCCGAGAACGCCGACGAGCACCGCCGCATCCACCGCCTCCCCTTTGCTTCTCCGACCGGTCCAGATGCCCCGCCGTCCCGCTCTTCATCTCCTCGTCAACACACACAACACCAGGAGCAGCAGAGGCTGTCCCCGTCATCTCCATCGCCGCCTCTTCTTCGTCACCACCGTCATCCATTCACCGGCCACAGAACTTCCCCTACCTCGCCGTTGCCTCTGGTAGCCCCGCTGTGAGCGCCTCCGTCTTTCCCCCTACTCCCCGAGCTCGATATCTTCTCCTAGCCGCGTTAGTCGTCGGAGCCGAAACCTCACTGCCGCCGGCCATGTCGCCGCCGTGGTTATAGCCACTGCAGCTCGTAGACGAGCACACCGTTATGTTCTTCACGCTCCTCTGAGCCTAGCGCACACACCCGTTCATCCTCCCGTGCACCGTAACGCCATACTCGAGCTTGCCGAACTCCGGTCGCCGCCACGAGCTCTGCTCCGGCGAGCATTGACCACCCCGCGACCTCCCACCTACTCCGTTGGATGCGCGCGAGTGAGGGCCTCATCCTGGTGCCCTTCTCTCGCCCAACTGCCTCCTGTGGCGCCGTCCTGTGTGGACTCCGCCGCGCGGGAAGGTCGCCGGCGGCTTAACTCCGGCTGTGCTGACGTGGCGAGGTTATTTAGGTGTTAACCACCTCCTAATCAAACCCCTAGAGTCACAGACAGCCGGGCCCCACTCCATAATTAACCACAAGGCTTTTCCCTGCTTAAATTAACTAATGCTTTGACCCGCCTCCTCAGTGTTGACCTGGGCCCCACCGTCATATTTGACTTGGGACAGCCCCTTTGACCTGCTGATGTCATACTTACACATGGCTGATGCAGTAACGTTTTCTAGGATTTTAATAAATCAGAAACGATTTATTATTTTTAGAAAATGCCAAAAACTTCTAAAAAATCATATAAAATCAACCGTAGCTCAGAATGAAATAATTTATATATGAAAAATCATCAGAAAAATTCAATCTATCCATCTGTACTAGTTTCATGCATGACAAACCAACCTAAATCAGCTGTATAGATGAAAACACATAAAGGGCATTTAAAATGCTTAAGTTTGGAGTTGCATTTGAATCCTTGATTCAAATGAGCTCCATTGAATTTGTCGTTGTTTGCATTAGCATAAACAACATCACATATACATGCCATGTTCATGCATCATATTGTGCGTTGCATTGATTGTGTTTATTCTTTGTTTGCCGGTGTTGTTCCCCCTCGGTAGACGTTGTTTCGGCGCGGTGATCGTTGACACTGATGAAGACCCAATGCTATCTTCAGAAGTGCCAGGCAAGCAAAACCCCCTTGTTCATTCCGATACAATCCCACTCTCTCGCTCCTGCTCTCTTTTACTACATTAGGACAACAACGTTTCAACTGTTACATGCTGCGATAGCTGAACTCCTTTCCTCTGCATGACCTGTCATTGCCACAGTGAAAAGATGAAACCCACTAGCATGAGTAGGAGTTGTTTGAGCCCTGATGTGCCTACTCATTCATGCTTGTTTTTCATGCCTGCTATTACTTAGAGTTGAGTCAGGTTTGATTCATCAGGAATGAATTGGAATGTGGTGAACATGTCCTACTATTGAGAGCTAAGTGTGTGAACACGATTTGGTAAAGGTAGCGGTGAGAGGCCATATAGGAGTACATGGTGGGTTGTCTCATTGCAGCCGTCCTCAGGAACTGAGTTCTGTGTTTGTGATCCATGAACAGTTACTACCACACATTGGGCTCCAGTTGCTCCAAGCTCTCTCGACTTATTAACCAAATCGATCTCTGTCCACGAGTTGCAACTAGTTTCTGGTGTATGTAGGTAGTGTTAGTAGTCTACCAAGTGGCACCCGGTACAGGTGGGCTTGGGACAGACTAGGCACCGTGGCCGGGTATACCAAGCGTCGCCCGTTTCGTGGGCTTGGAACCCTGTACACATCGTTTGGGTCCGTGAGCGACACCCCGGCCGGATCTCCTTGCGGATGGAACCCGAATAGGCGATAACCAGGACTAGAGACTTGTGTGGTTAGTCAGGTCGTGGCCGACTCCCTCGCCAGGCTTTCGCTTGAAGGTTGCCGATATACACGATGTGTACATGGTGGTAAGTGGCGAGATCATGTGTGAAGAAGTACACCCCTGCAGGATTAACATCATCTATTCAAATAGCCGTGTCCGCGGTAAAGGACTTCTGGGCTGCCTATACAGTTCATAGACAAGTGAAAGTGGATTCTCTAAAATACGCAAGATAAGCGTGAGTGCTATGGATGGCCTTATCGTGGGGAGACGGGAGCGGATCCATAGTGGTGTATTTATTCGGTGAATATGTGGACTCGTGTGCGCCACCTCAAAAGAGTTACTTGTAGTCGTTGTTTAGGATAGCCACTGAGTCAAAGCTGGCTTGCTGCAGTTAAACTCCGCCACCCCCTTTGTTGATACCGATGCATATGTAGCTAGTTCTGATGTAAGTCTTGCTGGGTACATTTGTACTCACGTTTGCTTATTTTATGTTTTGCACAGAGACTTCAGTCTCACTAGTAGTTCCGCGTGGACTCCGACGTTTAGCTTGTTACCTCAGCTACGATCTTGTACCCTTGAGGGGGTCTTGTAGATAGTCAGGCTTTTCAGCCTTCTTCATTTGTAGTTGTCTGTACTCAGACAAGTATTACTTCTGCTTGTTGCTTGTATGCTCTGTGTGTGGAGTCATGAGACCCGTGTTTCTTATACTTGGCCCCTCGGAGCCTAATGAATAAATACTTGAGTCGTAGAGTTATGTTGTGATGCCATGTTGTATTTACACATATCGAGCATATTGTGTGTATGATTGAAATGCTTGGTATGTGTGGGATCCGAGAACCTAGTTGTTTATCCTTGGTAGCCTCTCTTATGGGGAAATGTAGTCTTGTGCTTCCATGAGCAATAGTAGTCTGCTACAGCCCGGTTCACCGGAGTCCTGCTAGCCTAGCACTACTGCTCCGGAACACTTGACTGGCCAGCATGTGATTCACTTTGTTCCTGTGTCTGTCCCTTCGGGGAAATGTCATGCGGTGACATCCGGAGTCTTGCCTAGCCTGCTACAGCCCGGTTCACCAGAGTCCTATTAGCCCAGTGCTAAAGCCCGGATTCGCACACTGCTGACCGACATGCTCGATGTTGATTCATGTATGCATGTCCCCGTAAGTTAGTGCCACTTTGGGTTCACGACTATTCATGTCGTCCCGAGTTCTCTTTCATATGGATGCTAGCGACACTATCATATACGTGAGCCAAATGGCGCAAATGGTCCCAGGCCATGGTAAGGTGACACGCGTGGGAATACCGTGCGTGAGGCCGCAAAGTGATATGGGTGTTACCGGCTAGATCGATGTGACATAGAATCGGGGTCCTGACAGCTTTGGTATCAGAGCCTGACTTCCTGTAGGATTACCAAGCCAAACTAGTTGAAGTTGAGTCTAGAAATTCTTTAGTTATATAAGGGAATTGATTGTGGAAGAGAACGTAAGGCTCTTTTTACTCCTTTACCTTATGCCCTTCTGATCTGAGTCATCCTCTTCTCTTCTACGGGGATTAAGAACTAGGCTTCTCATCTTTCTATCAGGTTCATGTTTTACTAATCTGTAGACTTATAGGATTGTTGGTTAAGCCTTAGTTTTGTTCCTACTACTTCCATGTGTTAACAGTTGGTCTCGAAACCTTGATATTATGATGTTGAGTGGTTATGCCACCATTTTGCATGATGTCTCAAATATTTTTGAGCCTTTACAGCCGTTATGCTGTTCGAGTCATCCCAGGTTTCTAAATAGTCTGATGCATTTGCAAATCCCTTCTTTCCATTCCTGATGTCCTTTTGGGCCAGATTAAGCACACTAATCGGTGTGTTGAGGTACTCCATTGCCTCGACGTATATGTTGAAACTATTATTATGACCCTAGGGGTCTTAGAGAACAACCCAGTAATTTAGCCATGTTTTGTGTACCTGGTGTGATAATTCTGGCCATCATTCTCGAAAGCATCCCGTGATGCCACTTAGTTAGTAGGCATTCTATTCCTGGGTTCTTGAACCCGAGATTCACCCTACCTACTTCATGTTGTTAGTATTTGCTAGTTCCCTTAAGATATTAGTAACCTTTGTGATAGTCCTTGAGGTCCGTTGTATCTCATTCTTCCAATACCATGAACCATCATGGCAGAAGTACTTTTGAACCAAAAGATCACAACCAGGGTGCTCTTGACGAGTACTCCATTCATATTGTGAATCTGCCAGTCCCTTTTCTTCTGCATGGATTATCCGGAAGAAATATGTTGAACTTGTTCGACATACTAATCTATGCATCCACAACTCAGAAAGATATATGGTCCTTTGAGTTGTCCCTCTTTAGTTGTTATCCTGATCTCCATCTATCATTTGATAGCCAAGAGCATGTCATGCATTCATGCCCATCGATACCTCATATTCTTCTGGTCTGTCAAGCCATTATATCCTAGAATGAGTAGGAGAAACAAACTCCAGTTCCTTGTCCATTTCGAGGATTGGGTCAAAGCAGTTGTATCCCGCAGATCAAAATGCCAATCCAACTTTGGTTCTGTTCTACCTTGGAGTGTTACCATCTTTATGTCAAGAGTGTCATGGGAATTGCACCACCTCTTATGAATTCTTGACACAGTAATACTTCTTGCCATCATTGTTCATTCCTTGGTCCCCGTGTTATTGTAACCGGAATACCGACAAGTGAATTGTGATGTGCGAAATCAATACTCCTAGCAACTCTATTGCCTGGTAGTTAATGGACAATACTCTCATTCTTAGCGTGCTGGTTATCGAATTATCATTCTAAGACTGATCGTGCTACCTAGTCCATTTTTCCTGGTGCACTCTTCGATCAATGAGTTAGGATTGTGCCAACCCCTCGCTTATTTGATCATATTGTCTTGCCCTGAAAAGCAAGATTGTTCTCGAGCTTAATAACATATCGGTGGTTCGTGATTTTCTTATTATCTTCTCGGAAGTATCACCAGGTTGTCCCCTGAATGTTATGTTGAGCTCGTGATCAAGTTGGTTTCTTATAAACCACCCCTTCTCCAAGAATCTATGTGGGATACCCCTGAGCTAGTTGGTTAAGCTAAACAACAACTTGGATAGTTGGAAGATAAAAGCTTGTCCGACCCAGCTCATCACTAAGGTATATCTCTTTGTGTGTGTGTGTTGAAGAAAGATGATATCTTCATCAATTGACCTTAGTGATCAATTGTTGGACCTATTGTCTTACCCAAATCATCAATTTGTGTATGGGCTATCGTCAAATCAAATCTGAACCAACGATGTTCGTAATGCTGTCTTGTCCATGGTTGTTTCCTTGGGCATACACCATTATATATTTTGGGTCTGACCAATGCTATAACCTTGTTCACATAGTTGTGGAATTCCATCTATATGGAAATCTTGATAAATTGTTGTTGAGCCCATTGGCAACATCTTTATTTTCTCCATGATTCGTGTTGAACATCAAGATAGTCTTGGAAATTTGTGTAAGCATTTTCTTCATGTCCCGTTCATGAAGTCTATGTTTGGATGAAAGAAGTGACTTCATCTAATTCACGTGCATATGATGCAAGTTGCCGCCGTGGATCCGAGAAAGATTGTTTTTGCTTCCTATGGAATCGTCCCAAGTTAGTCACGCATGTGCGAAGTACTCTATGGTTTGGTAGGTTGGCCGCCTCCATCCTATATGTGTTCTTAGCACAAATAGGCGCTGATTGACTTGTTCAAGGATAAGAAGTCCATTGATAAGTGCACAAGGACTTGGACATCCTCGATGAGTGTTCCCTGCCAGAACTCGATAGTGTTTTGTTGTAAGACTACCATCTGGTCATGCTTGTCTTAGACAGTGTGTTCACAAGTATGTAGCAGAACTAGCTCATGTTTTGGAGCTTGCTATCGTAGTTCATTTCCCGAGAATCTCGCAACGTCATCTCGTCGGTTTGTGTTGTAAACTTTCTTTTCCAGAAATGACATCTGAAACACCCCGTTACCAACCAGATTTGAATCTCAGGCAGATATGATGGTTGGCACATTCCCAGCATTTGCATTTTGTTTCCAGCTTGCACCCGTCTTTCTGCCATTTTCCCAAGGCCTGCGCTTCTCAGTAATTGTTGTTCAGGATCATCTTCAAAGTGGTCCTGCCATGGGTCCCATCCATTTCCGATGAATAGCAGAAATCATCCATTGCGTTGTCTTCAACAAGGTAGTCCACATCATCCATTCTAGTATGAGGATGCCACTCCTTCGAACTCCGTCAAATGATCGATTGTGATTTGCCCTAGGCTAGTACAGAGAGTTTCAATGATCACGATATCAAAAGTAATTCTTCTTGCCACTTAAGGGAATAGTTCTACGAGTCACCTCCCCTAAGGTGCCCCATTATGGAATCATGGCAATTATTTCGTCGCCATGAAATCATGCACCACCCTCTTCAGCGTGGAATTTTTGCCTACCCAGTAGAACCTTGTCATCTACCTCTTTCCATCACTCCTGATCTGTGTTTCATGTCTCAGCTCAAGAGATGTTCCAACGTCTCACTCCCTGAGTTGATCTTGAGTGCCCAATCTTCGAGGAGATCGTTTCCTGTAGAGTTTCCTTCTTTCGTCATCATGTTGGATGAATATCTCGAAAGCAAAGACGTCAAGATCAATATGAAGCAATGAATCAACATCTTCAAGAAGGACAATTGGATCATGAAGTTTGTGTTAGCTTTGCATCCCCTCTGTCTTCTTACCTCACGTCTTGAATCTCGGGACGAGATTCTTGTTTAGTGGGGGTGAGTTGTCACAGCCCTAGAATTTGATTGCAAATAGTTGCACAAGCATCATTGCATCATGTCTAAATTTCTTTGAAAGTTGAAATGGGGATTGTTCGAACCCTAGCACGAGATCAAATCAAATAGGTTCAACCTAAAATAATCTTCAATGAGCCCAAAATGCCCTTAAGAAAAGTTCATGATTTCTGGTTAAGGTGAAAACCTCTACCAAAAATGATGAGCATATTTCTTGGCCATTTATGGATTTTTGAGTTAAAATCATATTGTATTTCAATTGGAGCATTTAATGCCTATAAATATTTTAAATGCTTCAATACTTCTGAAAGCAATTGGGGGCTGTTGGAAATAATTCAAATAATGGCCATAATTATTTTCAGGATTTTACGAAATGAGTTAGTATTTCTACTAATTCAAAACAGATCAAAATAATTAGAAAACGGAAATAAATTAGTAAAGAGACAGAGAGAGAGAGTGGACTTACCTGTAGCAGCAGCCAACCTGAGCCGGCCCATCAGGTGGCCCAGCCCATCACCGCAGCCCCCTCTGTCGTCTTCCTCCCCGTGCCAGTAGACAGGGCGCGTGCTCGTCCCGCGCGCGCTAGCTCCTGCTTCCACCGCGACGCCACGGCTCTTCTGAACGCGCCACGGAGACGCCCGAGACCTTCTCCCCCTGTTCCCCTCGCAGCTCTCTCTTCCCCTCCTCTGCTCCCTCCCCTCTCTCTGTTCGTGGGCGCCCGAGAACACCGACGAGCACCGCCGCATCCACCGCCTCCCCTTCGCTTCTCCGACCGGTCCAGATGCCCCGCCGTCCCGCTCTTCATCTCCTCGTCGACACACGCAACACAAGGAGCAGCAAAGCGCCGCCCCCGTCGTCTCCATCGCCGCCTCTGCTTCGTCACCGCCGTCACCGATTCACCGGCCACAGAACTTCCCCGACCTCGCGATCGCCTCTGCTAGCCCCGCTATGAGCGCCTCCGTCTTTCCCCCTGCTCCCCGAGCTCGATATCGTCTCCTAGCCGCGTTAGTCATCAGAGCCGAAACCTCACTGCCGCCGGCCATGTCGCCGCCGTGGTTATAGCCATTGCAGCTCGTAGATGAGCACACTGTTATGTTCTTCACGCTCCTCTGAGCCTAGCGCACACACCCGTTCACCTCCCGTCCACCGTAACTCCATTCCCGAGCTTGGCCGAACTCCGGCCGCCGCCACGAGCTCTGCTCCGGCGAGGTCCGACCACCCTGCGACCTCCCACCTACTCCGTTGGATGCGCGCGAGTGAGGGCCTCATCCTGGTGCCCTTCTCTCACCCAACTGCCTCCTGTAGTGTCGTCCCGTGTGGACTCCGCCGCGCGGGAAGGTCGCCGGCGGCTTAACTCTGGCCGTGCTGACATGGCGAGGTTATCTAGGCATTAACCACCTCCTAATCGAACCCCTAGAGTCACAGACAGCCGGGCCCCACTCCATAATTAACCACAGGGTTTTTCCCTGCTGAAATTAACTAATGCTTTGACCCGCCACCTCAGCGTTGACCTGGGCCCCACTGTCAGATTTGACTTGGGCTAGCCCCTTTGACCTGTTGACGTCATACTTACACATTGCTGATGCAGTAATGTTTTCTGGGATTTTTATAAATCAGAAATGATTTATTATTTTCAGAAAATGCCCAAAACTTCAAAAAAATCATATAAAATCAACCGTAGCTCAGAATGAAATAATTTATATATGAAAAATCATCAGAAAAATTCAATCTATCCATCTGTACTAGTTTCATGCATGACAAACCAACCTAAACCAGTTGTATAGGTGAAAACATACAAAGGGCATTTAAAATGCTTAAGTTTGGAGTTGCATTTGAATCCTTGGTTCAAATGAGCTCCATTGAATTTGTTGCTGTTTGCATTAGCACAAACAACATCACATATACATGCCATGTTCATGCATCATATTGTGCATTGCATTGATTATGTTTATTCTCTGTTTGCCGGTGTTGTTCCCCCTCGGTAGACGTTGTTCCGGCGCTGTGATCGTTGACACTGATGAAGACCCAATGCTATCTTCAGAAGTGCCAGGCAAGCAAAACCCCCTTGATCATTCCGATACAATCCCACTCTCTCGCTTCTGCTCTCTTTTACTGCATTAGGACAACAACGTTTCAACTGTTACATGCTGCGGTAGCTAAACCCCTTTCCTCTGCATGACCTGTCATTGCCACAGTAAATAGATGAAACCCACTAGCATGAGTAGGAGTTGTTTGAGCCCTGATGTGCCTACTCATTCATGCTTGTTTTTCATGCCTGCTATTGCTTAGAGTTGAGTCAGGTCTGATCCATCGGGAATGAATTGGAATGTGGTGAACATGTCCTACTATTGAGAGCTAAGTGTGTGAACACGATTTGGTAAAGGTAGCGGTGAGAGGCCATGTAGGAGTACATGGTTGGTTGTCTCATTGCAGCCGTCCTCAGGAACTGAGTTCTGTGTTTGTGATCCATGAACAGTTACTACCACACATTGCGCTCCGGGCGCTCCAAGCTTTCTCGACTTATTAACCAACTCGATCTCTGTCCAGGAGTTGCAACTAGTTTCTGGTGTTTGTAGGTAGTGTTAGTAGTCTACCAAGTGGCACCCGGTACAGGTGGGCTTGGGACAGACTAGGCACCGTGGCCGGGAATACCAAGCGTCGCCCGTTTGGTGGGCTTCGAACCTGTACACATCGTTTGGGGCCGTGATCGACACCCCGGCCGGATCTCCTTGCAGATGGAACTCGAATAGGCGATAAACCTGGACTAGAGACTTGTGTGGTTAGTCAGGTCGGGGCCGACTCCCTCGCCAGGCTTCCTCTTGAAGGTTGCCGAGATACACGACGTGTACATGGTGGTAAGTGGCGAGAGCGTGTGTGAAGAAGTACACCCCTGCAGGGTTAACATCATCTATTCGAATAGCCGTGTCCGCGGTAAAGGACTTCTGGGTTTCCTGTACAGTTCATAGATAAGTGAAAGTGGATACTCTAAAATACGCAAGATAAGCGTGAGTGCTATGGATGGCCTTCTCGTGGGGAGACGGGAGCGGATCCATAGTGATGTATTGATTTGGTGAATATGTGGACTCGTGTGCGCCACCTCAAAAGAGTTACTTGTAGTCGTAGTTTAGGATAGCCACTGAGTCAAAGCTGGCTTGCTGCAGTTAAACTCCACCACCCCCTTTATTGATACCGATGCATATGTAGCTAGTTCTAATGTAAGTCTTGATGGGTACATTTGTGCTCACGTTTGCTTATTTTATGTTTTGTAGAGAGACTTCAGTCTCACTAGTAGTTCTGCGCGGACTCCGACGTTTAGCTTGTTACCTCAGCTACGATCTTGTACCCTTGAGGGGGTCTTGTAGATAGTCAGGCTTTTCAGCCTTCTTCATTTGTAGTTGTCTGTACTCAGACAAATATTGCTTCCGCTTGTTGCTTGTATGCTCTGTGTGTGGGGTCATGAGACCCGTGTTTGTAATACTTGGCCCCTCGGAGCCTAATGAATAAATACTTGAGTCATAGAGCTATGTTGTGATGCCATGTTGTATTTACACATATCGAGCATATTGTGTGTATGACTGAAATGCTTGGTATGTGTGGGATGCGACAACCTAGTTGTTTATCCTTGGTAGCCTCTCTTATGGGGAAATGTAGTCTTGTGCTTCCATGAGCAATAGTAGTCCGCTACAGCCCGGTTCACCGGAGTCCTGCTAGCCCAGCACTACTGCTCCGGAACACTTGACTGGCCGGCATTTGATTCACTTCGTTCCTGTGTCTGTCCCTTTGGGGCAATGTCACGAGGCGACATCCGGGGTCCTGCCTAGCCTGCTCCAGCCTGGTTCACCGGAGTCCTGTTAGCCCAGTGCTACAGCCCGGATTCGCACGCTGCTGACCGACATGCTCGATGTTGATTCAATGGTTCCTGTCCCCGTAAGTTAGTGCCACTTTGGGTTCATGACTAGGCATGTCGGCCCAGGTTTTCTGTCATATGGATGCTAGCGACACAATCATATACGTGAGCCAAAAGGCGCAAACGGTCCCGGGCCATGGTAAGGCGACACCCGTGGGAATACCGTGCGTGAGGCCGCAAACTGATATGAGGTGTTACCGGCTAGATTGATGTGACTTAGAATCGGGGTCCTGACAACCATCTGCATCGCCAGCTCCTTGAACTCCTCGGGGTCGCCACCTTGGGCGGCTGGCGTGGGAAGACCGGAGAATACGAAGAAGATGGGTGGCGGGCCGTCAAGTCGGAATACGCGGGCATCGACGCCTTCATCGCGTATTGCCGGCCCGCTGCCTCATCTTTCGGCTCTTCTCCTGGCACCATCGCCACCAGCCTTTTTCCGGACGGCCACCGGGATGTTCTCTTGGTGTCTTCTGCTGCTCGTACCTCGCCTAGGCGCTCCTTTTGCCCTCCTGTATTCTTGACCCGTTTCCTGAGGAGAGTGACAAGAAAGGGATTACAGGCACCTTATCTGTTTTTTAGTTTTTAAGCCTGCGGGCATATGTCAGATTTAAACCTTGTAATCCCCTTGCTCATGTGTACATTCCGTATGAATTGTACTTGTTAACAACGTACTAATGAAGAAAAGGGTGTTTGCTGGGTTCTTCTGTGCACAAGCGAGGCTCACATCAAGGGAAGAATCCTCGTTATCTTAAGATAAACATCGTCACCCGGCAATAGACCTCGCCGTCCTCCCGCTCTATAGTCCGACTACACTCATGCCCTTGGCGGAGGTAGGGGCAAAGTAGGATTAGGCCCTTCGCTCGTACCCTTTTCACCGCACTACACCCAAGTTCCGGCCCAAAGTAAGGTTTTTGGACACGGAAAAGAGGGAGCACGGTGGTATAAGATTGAGCGAAGTTTCGTATGTTCAAGTTCCATACGAAAAATTTAGAGTGGGGGATGAAAGACTTATCTGATTCTGTAGCTCCCGGCAACCAGGGCTTGCCGTGGTCGGATCTCTGGATCTGTAGCCCCCGGCAACCTTGGCTTGCCGGGGTTTGGGCGTCGGCATGTTTCCTTTCCCCCAAACAGCTCAGCAGAAACGCCCGCGCATCCTGCGAACCAAGAGAAAGGACGGGAAGGGACATAGGGACGCACACTCAACCTCTATGCTAGGGGTTAGTTGCCGCTAAGCACTATCGACCCTAACACACAGAGAGAGCCTCAACCTAGCATGCATGCTAAAACTTAGGGCGCCAGCGCTTCATTTATTTATGCTCAAGGTCTGCGCCTGGCTTTGTACATAGGGTTACATACCTTGCCGGAAAGGCTAGTACAAATGAGGGTGGTCGGGGCTCCCGGCAACCGCGCCTTAGGGGTAGAACTTGCGAAGATGTTCGATATTCCAGGAATTGCTCACCGGAATGCCATCTTCGGTCTCCAGGCGGACTGCGCCGGGCCTGGTGACTCGTATTACCCGATAAGGGCCTTCCCACTTTGGCGTCAACATGTTTGAATTCTTGGCGGATTGAACTCGCCGAAGAACAAGGTCGCCTTCTTCAAGGCTTCGGGCCTAAACCTTGCGGCTATGATAGCGGCGCAAGGCTTGCTGGTAGCGAGCGGCTCGCACAGCAGCCCGAAGACGATCTTCCTCGAGGAGCGTCACATCCTCTTGGCGCAACTGCTCTTGCTCAAGCTCATCATAAGCGAGCACCCGAGGTGACCCGTATATGAGTTCCATGGGGAGAACTGCTTCTGCCCTGTATACCAGGGCAAAGGGTGTCTGGCCAGTGGCTCGATTTGGCGTCGTTCTGATCGACCAAAGAACCGTTGGCAATTCATCAATCCAGCGCCTTCCGCACTTGTGCAGCTTGTAAAAAATTCTGGTCTTGAGGCCCCGCAACACTTCTGCATTCGCGCTCTCATCCTGGTCATTACTTCTGGGATGAGCAACAGAAGCAAAACAAACCTTGTTGCCGAGATCCTGAATGTACTACATGAAGGTGCGGCTTGTGAATTGTGTGCCGTTGTCGGTGATGACCCTGTTGGCCACACCAAAACGGCAGACTAGCCCCTTGAAGAACTTGACGGCTGACTGTGCTGTCACCTTTCTCACTGGTTCCACTTCCGGCCACTTTGTGAACTTGTCGATCATGATGTACAAGTACTCAAAGCCCCCGACAGTGCGGGGAAAGGGGCCCAATATGTCGAGCCCCCAGACCAAAAATGGCCAGGAAAGAGGGATTGTCTGAAGGGCTTGGGCTGGTTGATGAAGCTTCTTTGAATGGAATTGGCACGCTTCACACTTGGTCACTAGTGCCGTCGGATCCTGGAGAGCGGTGGGCCAGAAGAAACCTTGCCGGAATGCCTTGCCGGCAAGGGCTCTCGACCCTATGTGGGAGCCACACATGCCTCCATGTATCTCTGCCAACAGCCTCAGTCCGTCTTCCCGAGGAATGCACTTCAACTTCGCGCCGTTCGATCTCCTTCTGTATAGGGCATTATCCACGAACTGGTACATGCTAGACCGACGGGCTACTTTCTCTGCTTCTTCTTGTTCCTCAAGGAGCTCCCCTATTTGGAGGAAACAGACAGTGGATTGCGCCCATGCCGGAGCATGGGGCTCGACGGCAAGGACAAAAGGCATATCTTCGGCCGTAAGGGCAGCTGCCTCTACGGCCATGGCTTGGGGCCCTGCCGGTGGCTGCTGCTCTCCGGCAAACTTGAGACACCCGGCGGCGTATTTGCCGGCAGCTCCTGGGACCTCAGTGGGAAAGTACTTGTCAGGGCCTGCCTTCCTTCGTTTGCTCTGTCCTGCTGATGGTTCGACGGATGGCTGAGTTAATTGGAACACAAATGTACCTGGTTCCATAGGCAACTTGAGGGCAGCGCGTTTTGATAGGTCGTCAGCAATGCCGTTCTCCGCTCAGGGAACATGCTCTGCTTGCAACCCGTCAAAGCGTTCTTCCAACTTCCTCACTTCATCCACATAGGCTTCCATCAACGGGCTCTGGTAATCCTTGTTCACTTGCTTGACGACGAGCTGCGAATCACCTCTGATGATGAGCTTCCTGATTCCGAGGTCTGCCGCGATCCTGAGACCGGCCAACAACCCTTCGTATTCTGCCGTATTGTTCGTTGATTTTTCCCGGGGAAAGTGCATCTAGATTACGTACTTGAGGCACTCCCTGGTGGGTGCGACGAGTAGTACGCCGGCACCAGCACCTTGGAGTGAGAAAGCTCTGTCAAAGTACATAACCCACTCACTGCTCGTCTCCTTGCCAGGAAGGGTGGTCTCTTGAATCTCCTCCTCGGGCGTTGCGGTCCACTCTGCTATGAATTTTGCCAAGGTTCGGCTCTTAATTGTCGAAGTACTTTTAAACTTGAGGCCAAAGCTTAACAATTCCAAAGTCCACTCCACAATCCTCCCGGTTGCATCCGGGTTGTGCAGGATTCTTTGCAACGGGAGGCGGGTGACGACGGTGATCTCATGTGCTTGGAAGTAGTGGCGCAGCTTCCTTGAGGCTATGAGGAGGTCGAAAAGTAGCTTTTGCATACCCGAATACCTTTTACTAGCTCCCTGCAGGAGGGAACTGACAAAATAAACTGGGTGCCGCACCATCTTCTTCTTCTGCTCAACTTCGCTCATCTGCGCAGACTTCGCCTCGCCGGGACTGGTCCTTGCCGGGGGTTCCGCCTTGCCGGCATCAAACCCTGCCGGGGAGAACCCTGGCCCATCATCTGACGGCTCCGCTGCTACTACCGCTTCTCCCTCAAGTTCCCTCTGCGCCACTAGCGCAACACTGACCACTTGATTCCTTGTCGCTAAGTATAGCAGCAACAGCTCTTGTGGCTTGGGTGCGACTAGTATCGGCGTGGAGGAGAGGTATCTCTTCAAATCTTGTTGCGCTGCCTCTGCCTCCGGAGTCCACTTTACTGGACCCTCCTTTTTCAAAACTTTGAAAAAGGGGAGGGCGCGCTCAGCAAATTGGGAGACGAACCTACTCAGGGCAGCAACGCAGCCGGCGAGCTTACGGACGTCCTTGACCTGTTTTGGCGCCTCAATATGCTCAATCGCCTTGATCTTGTCGGGGTTCGCCTCGATCCCACGGTGTGACACAAAGAACCCGAGAAGCTTGCCGGAGGGGACACCGAACACGCACTTCTCTGGGTTGAGTTTGAGGTTGATCTTGCCCAGATTTGCAAATGTCTCTTCTAGATCTTGCACGAGCGTGGCCCTATCCTTGGTTTTGACCAATATATCGTCCATATAGGCTTCGATATTTCTATGCAGCTGGGGCTCAAAACCAATTTGGATCACCCGGGCAAATGTCGAACCAGCACTCTTCAACCCGAAAGGCATTCGTACAAACCAGTACGTACCACATGGGGTGATGAACGCGGTCTTCTCTTCGTCTTCCTTCATCATGAAGATTTGGTGGTATCCCGAATAGGCGTCGAGGAATGACAGCAGGTCACACCCGGCAGTGGAGTCCACAATCTTGTCAATGCATGGCAGAGGGAAAGGATCCTTCGGACAGGCCTTATTGATATCTGTGTAGTCAATACACAGCCTGTACTTCCCATTCGCCTTATGCACAACCACCGGATTGGCCAACTATGTGGGGTGGAGTACTCCTCTAACCAGGCCTGCCGCCTCCAACTTCCTGATCTCTTTGATGATGAACTCTTGTCGCTCCAAAGCTTGCTTCCTGACCTTCTGCTTGACGGGCCGTGCGTGAGGACAGACAGCAAGATGGTGCTCAATCACCTCCCTGGGAACGCCGGGGATGTCGGACGCTTGCCATGCAAACACATCGACATTCGCCCACAGGAAGGCGACAAGCGCGCTTTCCTATTTGCTGTCGAGGGTGGAGCTTATAGTGAAAGCCCTGCCCGTGCCGTCCTCCTTCACGGACACCTTCTTGGTCTTCGGTGGTGCAGCCTTGGACTTCTTGCTCTTGCCGGTGGAGCTCTCTGGCACGTCCTCAACGGGAGAGCTGCACTCCGAGGAGGCGCGCTTGCCAGAGTGGGTGCCGGAGGTCTGGCCGGAAGGGGTCTTGTCGCCGTTCTTCCTTTCCGGAGCTTCAGCGGCAGGAGCAAGTGCCTTGGCGGCAGCTGCTGCAACTGCCTCTCGGTAGAGTTGGTCGGCGCAGATGAGCGCGTCTTTCTTGTTAGAGGGGACGGTGATGATGGTCAGTGGCCCCGGCATCTTCAATGGGTTGTAGGCGTAGTGCGACGCCGCCATGAACTTGGCCAGCGCTGGGCAGACAAGGATCCCACTATATGGCAAGGGGACGCCACCGACATTGAAAACGATCTTCTCCGTCCTATTGTTCAGCTCGCCCCCAAAAGTAACGGGCAGCGTGATTTTACCTTTTGGCTGACTCCTTCCCAGGTTGACCCCTTGAAACGTGCCCGTCTCTTCGAGATCTCCACCAAGAATCTACAACTTCTTGATCACATCGGGCGAGATCAAATTCTGACCAGCCCCACCATCAACCACCACATTTGTCACCTTGAGGTTGCATATTGTTGGCAAACACCCGACCGCAATTGTGCGATCAGGGTGATCCTCGGTATCAAAAATGATGGGCATGCGGGACCACTTTAGTGGCTTCTGGGCATCGAATGATGGCTCTGCCTCCATGACCTCACGCGCCCACTGCTTCAGTTGGTGATGGGAGGTGTGCAACGAGGCGCCACCGTCGATGCACATGGCCTCTGTGGCTTTCTGGAATTCGTGCTCGCCGGACTCGTCGTCCTCATCATGATCATCATCTTCTTCCTTCTTGCCGGACCCCTCAGTACCATCCTGACCCTTCTCCTTGTCCCGCCTTTCATATTCAGCTTTCTGGTTTTCAGCAAGCAGCTCAACCTGTCAGCAGTTCTGGAGGTCATGGCCCTTGGTGCGGTGGATCTTGCAGTACTGCTCGCCGGAGCCTCCTGGCTTGTCGGCAGTCGCCAAGGAACGGCAGGCAGCGCACCCGGCAATCTCCTTGCCGGGGTCGTCGGCCTTGGCCTTCTTGGTGGCGCCGGGGTCGCCGGATCCCTCAACGGCAAGTACATCCTTGCCCTTACACTTCCTGTTACGGCGCCGGCCCTTCTTCGTCGGGGCGGCGGTGTCTCTGTCTGTGGAGTCGGTTTCCGCGGGGCGGCGGCTTTCTGTGGGTACTTCCTTCCTCAGCCCGAGCACACCTATCCGCCAGAACATAAAGTTCGGCTACGTCTTTGACCTTGTTCATCGCAAGCTCTTCACGCATCTTGCGATTGCATATGTTCTGATGGAACGCACTGATGACAGCGGCGGGATGAACGTCTGGGATAGTGTACTGCACACGGTTGAATCTTTGTATGTACTTACGCAGGGACTCACCATCCTTCTGGGGGATGACATGCAAGTCGCTTGCCTAGCCAGGAGCCTGGTGGCCTCCGGTAAAGGCGCCAACAAACTCGTGGCACAGGTCCGACCAGGAAGAGATGGAATCCATCGGTAGGTGCATCAACCACGACATGACGTTGGGCTTAAATGCCAACAGAAAGTAGTTGGCGAGCACCTTATCATCGCGAGCCTCAGCGGCTTGCATCGCGATGGTGTAGATGATGAGGAACTCCGACGGGTGAGTCTTGCCGTTATACTTTGCCCCAACATCAGGCTTGAACATGCGGTGGGAGGGCCACTGGAAGTGCCGCAGCTCCCGGGTAAAGGCCGGAAAACCCACCTCGTAAGGCAGGCCGCCAAGGCCCCCCAGCACTGGGTGGTCCATAGCAGGCCCCGCACGCCTATCTAACTGATGGCGCGTCTCCCGCCATCACTCAATGGTAGTTCGAGCGTCTTCCCGAGCTCGCTCTCGAAGAACTCGATGTTGGTCGCAGCGGGTTCGTTCGTGGGTCGGACGACGCCATGGAAACGTCGTCACAGGCGTCGGCCCAGTGGGCCGGTTGCTGTTGTCGTGGCTGTCGGCGTCCTAGGAACGGGGGTCCCCAGACTTGCCTGCCTGCGGCCCATGGCGTGGCTCCACCCGCGGCCCTGTACGGCCCGTCTTCACCAGCAAACACTCAAGACCCTCGCGAGGGGCCAAGCCTCGCGAGGCGGACGACGCAAGACCTCCTCGGGGGCGGCCTCACCAGGCTGGCTCGCGAGGGGCGGAGAGATCAAGGCCAGGGGCACCTCGCGAGGTTCCCGTGACGTAAGCCATGACGACCGGGGCCAGGCGGGCGCCAGGCAGGCGCTAGCGCGCGCAGTGTCCTCGTTTCCTCTTTGGTGCTAAAAGAGGCAAGCGAAGGCGAGGAGTCCCGAGGCGTCAGGCAAAGGTTTCCATATCAGTGCAACGAGACCAAGACCAGCAGGACGACAGGACGTAGGTCACTGTAGTGCCCAAGACGGCGTCACCACCAGAGCCTTTGGCAGGCGAAGACCACCTTTAGTCAGGATAACTTGTACTAGTTGTCTCCCTTCAAATTTGGCTGTTGTGGCATTCCTTCCCGCTCAATATTTGGGAAGAGGACCAGGGCCTCTATAAATAGGACTAGCCACCACCTTAGCAGGGGACGGATCATTGAGACCAGCAGCCACCTCACAATCTCACCAAGCACAAGAACACCTCTCCTCGGGAGGCTGTTCTTCCCTTGTAACTGTTCATCCTCAGCCCAAGAGGCAATCCACCACACCACACTGGAGTAGGGTATTACACCACATCGGTGGCCCGAACCAGTATAAACCTTGTGTCTCTTGTTCTGTGAGTTCGACGCGTTGAGCTTTGAGATCGCGGTGAGGGCGTGAGCTAGGGGGAGGAGAGATCTTCGTGCGCACCCCAGTGTTCGAACCTCAAGGGTTTGGCCGGAACCCAAAATCCAACATTTGGCACGCCAGGTAGGGGTGCGCTGAAGCTTTCCTTCCGCCAATCCGTGTTCCACCGCTCCCGGCAACCATGTCAGACGCGGTGTCGAGCCCGCGCTGAGCCCTAGGCCGCCCTCGCCGCCCATGTCGCTCAGACTGCCCCCGTCGGCGGGCCTCCCTGTCGTTCTCCGTCACCCGCCGCGAACGCCGCCACCGGTCCGGCAGGAAACGAGTAGCAAGCATCCTCACTGCACCCCTCCGTGCGGCGGGATGGGCACCGCCAGTCCGTTGCTGACCCCAGCCGGCTCATCGTCTCACGCTCGTCATGCTCCCACGGACGCGTAGGCCGCGCTCCTCATGGCACACGAGCTCCTGCGCTACTGCCCGGTCAACGACCTCTACAAGGACTGGCTGGACCGCATCACCGAGCTCATCAGCGCCGCTGGGGGCTCCCCCGCACCCGCCCTCTCGCTGCCTCGGCCGCCGCCAGCTGCGTGCGACGTAGCTCACGGAGCACCTCCACCACCTCCGCACCAAGACGGCGCTCTGGCGCCAAGGCGCACGGCCCCCCGGCGTGACCCACCGCGTCGGGCGCCCGCGCGAGAAGAAGGAAGCTGCCAAGAAGTTCCGCGGCCGCAAGAAAACGCTCTTGCACTCCCGGTACCATCACGACAAGACCGTGCGCCGCCTGCGGCGGTGGTGCGCGGACACCAAGGGCAGGCCTGTCACGCCCAATATGCGACCCTATCCGACAGTGACTCGAAGGTCTCACCAAGGATAGACCCGCATATTGGAAACGCTTTTGCAAAGTGGATATCATTACATCATACCATTACATAATAGTTGGGAATACGTACATAAGGCACAAACGCCCAAGAATACATCAACATACATGAGAACAACATCCGACTACGGATGAAACATAAACAGAAACTCAAACAATATCCATCCTGCTAGCCCAGGCTGCACTATCATTATTAACTTTGCATCTTTTGGCTTCATTATTATGAATATGTGTATTACTACGATCGAGATCCAACAAACTATTTTATTGGGTGTATGACCATAGAAGGTTTTATTCATGTAAAAATAATAACAATTATTCTCTAATTTAAATGAATAACCGTATTGCAACAAACATGATCAAATCATATTCATGCTCAACGCAAACACCAAATAACACTTATTTAGTTTCAACACTAATCCCGAAAGTATAGGGTGTGTGCGATGATGATCATATCAATCTTGGAACTACTTCCAACACACATCGTCACCTCGCCTTTTACTAGTCTCTGTTTATTCTGCAACTCTTGTTTCGAGTTACTACTCTTAGCAACTGAACCAGTATCAAATACCGAGGGGTTGCTATAAACACTAGTAAAGTACACATCAATAACATGTATATCCAATATACCTTTGTTCACTTTGCCATCCTTCTTATGCACCAAATAGTTGGGGTAGTTCCGCTTCCAGTGACCAGTCCCTTTGCAGTAGAAGCACTTAGTCTCAGGCTTAGGTACAGACTTGGGCTTCTTCACTTGAGTAGCAACTTGCTTGCCGTTCTTTTGAATTTCCCTTCTTCCCTTTGCCCTTTTCCTGAAACTAGTGGTCTCATCAACCATAAACACTTGATGTTTTTCTTGATTTCTACCTTCGTCGATTTCAGCATCACGAAGAGCTCGGGAATTACTTTCGTCATCCCTTGCATACTATAGTTCATCACGAAGTTCTACTAACTTGGTGATGGTGACTAGAGAATTCTGTCAATCACTATTTTATCTGGAAGATTAACTCCCACTTGATTCAAGCGATTGTAGTACCCAGACAATCTGAGCACATGCTCACTAGTTGAGCGATTCTCCTCCATCTTTTAGCTATAGAACTTGTTGGAGACTTCATATCTCTCAACTCGGGTATTTGCTTGAAATATTAACTTCAACTCCTGGAACATCTTATATGTTCCATGACGTTCAAAACATCTTTGAAGTCCCGATTCTAAGCTGTTAAGCATGGTGCACTAAACTATCAAGTAGTCATCATATTGAGCTAGCCAAACGTTCATAACGTCTGCATCTGCTCCTGCAATAGGTCTGTCACCTAGCTGTGCATCAAGGACATAATTTTTCTGCGCAGCAATGAGGATAATCCTCAGATCACGGATCCAATCCGCATCTTTGCTACTAACATCTTTCAACATAATTTTTCTCTAGGAACATATCAAAAATAAACAGGGAAGCAACAACGCGAGCTATTGATCTACAACATAATTTGCAAAATGCTATCAGGACTAAGTTAATGATAAATTTAAGTTCAATTAATCATATTACTTGAGAACTCCCACTTAGAGAGACATCCCTCTAATCCTCTAAGTGATCACGTGATCCATATCAACTAAACCATGTCCGATCATCACGTGAGATGGAGTAGTTTCAACGGTGAACATCACTATGTTGATCATATCTACTATATGATTCACGCTCGACCTTTCGGTCTCCGTGTTCCAAGGCCATATCTGCATATGCTAGGCTCATCAAGTTTAACTTGAGTATTCCGCGTGTGCAACTGTTTTGCACCCGTTGTATTTGAATGTAGAGCCTATCACACCCGATCATCACGTGGTGTCTCAGCACGAAGAACTTTCGCAATGGTGCATACTCAGGGAGAACACTTTTATCTTGAAATTTTAGTGAGAGATCATCTTATAATGCTACCGTCAATCAAAGCAAGATAAGATGCATAAAGGATTAACATCACATGCAATCAATATAAGTGATATGATATGGCCATCATCATCTTGTGCTTGTGATCTCCATCTCCGAAGCACCGTCATGATCACCATCGTCACCGGCGCGACACCTTGATCTCCATCGTAGTATCGTTGTCGTCTCGCCAACTTATTGCTTTTACGACTACCGCTACCGCTTAGTGATAAAGTAAAACAATTACATGGCGATTGCATTGCATACAATAAAGCGACAACCATATGGCTCCTGCCAGTTGCCGATAACTCGGTTACAAAACATGATCATCTCATACAATAAAATATAGCATCATTACTTGACCATATCACATCACAACATGCCCTGCAAAAACAAGTTAGACGTCCTCTACTTTGTTGTTGCAAGTTTTACGTGGCTGCTAGGGGCTTAGCAAGAACCGTTCTTACCTACGCATCAAAAGCACAACGATAGTTTGTCAAGTTGGTGCTGTTTTAACATTTGCAAGGACCGGGCGTAGCCACACTCGGTTCAACTAAAGTGAGAGAGACAGACACCTGCCAATCACCTTTACGCAACGAGTGCTCGCAACGGTGAAACCAGTCTCGTGTAAGCGTACGCGTAATGTCGGTCCGGGCCGCTTCATCTCACAATACCGCCGAACCAAAGTATGACATGCTGGTAAGCAGTATGACTTATATCGCCCACAACTCACTTGTGTTCTACTCGTGCATAGCATCAACGCATAAAACCAGGCTCGGATGCCACTGTTGGGGAACGTAATAATTTCAAAAATTTACCTACGCACACGCAAGATCATGGTGATGCATAGCAACGAGAGGGGAGAGTGTTGTCCACGTACCCTCGTAGACCGATAGCGGAAGCGTTATTACAACGCGGTTGATGTAGTCGTACGTCTTCACGATCCGACCGATCAAGTACCGAACGCACGGCACCTCCGAGTTCTACACACGTTCAGCTCGATGACGTCCCTCGAACTCCGATCCAGCCGAGTGTTGAGGGAGAGTTTCGTCAGCACGACGGCGTGGTGACGATGATGATGTTCTACCGACGCAGGGCTTCGCCTAAGCTCCGCAATGATATTATCGAGGTGTAATTTGGTGGAGGGGGCACCGCACACGGCTAAGAGATCAATAGATCAATTGTTGTGTCTATGGGGTGGCCCCCTGCCCCCGTATATAAAGGAGCAAGGGAGAGAGGGCCGGCCAAGGGGAGGTGGGGCGCCCAAGGTGGGAGTCCTACTCCCACCGGGAGTAGGACTCCTCCTTTCCTTGTGGGAGTAGGAGAAGGGAAGGGGGGAGGAGAAAGAAGGAAGGGGGCGCCCCCCCTCCCTAGTCCAATTCGGACTAGCCCATGGGGAGGGGTGCGGCCACCCATTGGGGTCTTTCTCTCCTTTCCCGTATGGCCCATTAAGGCCCAATACGAATTCCCGTAACTCTCCGGTACTCCAAAAAATACCCGAATCACTCGGAACCTTTCCGAAGTCCGAATATAGTCGTCCAATATATCGATCTTTACATCTCAGCCATTTCGAGACTCCTCGTCATGTCCCCGATCTCATCCGGGACTCCGAACTCCTTCGGTACGTCAACATCCATAAACTCATAATAAAACTGTCATCGTAATGTTAAGCGTGCGGACCCTACGGGTTCGAGAACTATGTAGACATGACCGAGACACCTCTCCGGTCAATAACCAATAGCGGGACCTGGATGCCAATATTGGCTCCCACATATTCTACGAAGATCTTTATCGGTCAGACCGCATAACAATATACGTTGTTCCCTTTGTCATCGGTACGCCAACCCAATAAGTACCTTTGGAGACACCTGTAGAGCACCTTTATAATCACCCATTTACCTTGTGACGTTTGGTAGCACACAAAGTGTCCCTCCGGTAAACAGGAGTTGCATAATCTCATAGTCATAGGAACATGTATAAGTCATGAAGAAAGCAATAGCAATATACTAAACGATCGGGTGCTAAGCTAACGGAATGGGTCAAGTCAATCACGTCATTCTCCTAATGAGGTGATCCCGTTAATCAAATGACAACTCATGTCTATGGCTAGGAAACATAACCATCTTTGATTAACGAGCTAGTCAAGTAGAGGCATACTAGTGACACTCTGTTTGTCTATGTATTCACACATGTATTATGTTTCCGGTTAATACAATTCTAGCATGAATAATAAACATTTATCATGATATAAGGAAATATATAATACTTTATTATTGCCTCTAGGGCATATTTCCTTCAGTCTCCCACTTGCACTAGAGTCAATAATCTAGTTCACATCGCCATGTGATTTAACATCAATAATTCACATCACCATGTGATTAACACCCATAGTTCACATCTCTATGTGACCAACACTCAAAGGGTTTACTAGAGTCAATAATCTAGTTCACATCGCTATGTGATTAACACCCAAAGAGTAATAAGGTGTGATCATGTTTTGATTGAGATAATTTTAGTCAACGGGTCTGTCACATTCAGATCCGTATGTATTTTGCAAATTTCTATGTCTACAATGCTCTGCACGGAGCTACTCTAGCTAATTGCTCCAATTTTCAATATGTATCTAGACCGAGACTTAGAGTCATCTAGATTTAGTGTCAAAACTTGCATCGACGTAACCCTTTACGACGAACCTTTTGTCACTTCCGTAATCGAGAAACATATCCTTATTCCACCAAGGATAATTTTGACCGCTGTCCAGTGATCTACTCCTAGATCACTATTGTACTCCCTTGCTAAAATCAGTATAGGGTATACAATAGATCTGGTACACAGCATGGCATACTTTATAGAACCTATGGCCAAGGCATAGGGAATGACTTTCATTCTCTTTCTATCTTTTGCCGTGGTCGGGCTTTGAGTCTTTACTCAATTTCACACCTTGTAACACAGGCAAGAACTCTTTCTTTGACTGCTCTATTTTGAACTACTTCAAAATCTTGTTAAGGTATGTACTCATTGAAAAACTTATCAAGCGTCTTCATCTATCTCTATAGATCTTGATGCTCAATATGTAAGCAGCTTCACCGAGGTCTTCCTTTGAAAAACTCCTTTCAAACATTCCTTTATGCTTTGCAGAATAATTCTACATTATTTCCGATCAACAATATGTCATTCACATATACTTATCAGAAATGCTGTAGTGCTCCCACTCACTTTCTTGTAAATACAGGCTTCACCGCAAGTCTGTATAAAACTATATCCTTTGATCAACTTATCAAAGTGTATATTCCAACTCCGAGATGCTTGCACCGGTCCATAGATGGATCGCTGGAGCTTGCATATTTTGTTAGCACTTTTAGGATTGACAAAACCTCCTGGTTGCATCATATACAACTCTTCTTTAATAAATCCATTACGGAATGCAGTTTTGTTTATCCATTTGCCATATTTCATAAAATGCGGCAATTGCTAACATGATTCAGACAGACTTAAGCATAGATACGAGTGAGAAACTCTCATCATAGTCAACACCTTGAACTTTTCGAAAACCTTTTTGCGACAATTCTAGCTTTGTAGATAGTAACACTACTATCAGCGTCCGTCTTCCTCTTGAAGATCCATTTAATCTCAATGGCTCGCCGATCATTCGGCAAGTCAATCAAAGTCCATACTTTGTTCTCATACATGGATCTCATCTCAGATTTCATGGCCTCAAGCCATTTCGCGGAATCTGGGCTCATCATCGCTTCCTCATAGTTCGTAGGTTCGTCATGGTCAAGTAACATGACCTCCAGAACAGGATTACCGTACCACTCTAGTGCAGATTTCATTCTGGTTGACCTACAAGGTTCGGTGGTAACTTGATCTGAAGTTACATGATCATCATCATTAGCTTCCTCACTAATTGGTGTAGGAGTCACAGGAACAGATTTCTGTGATGAACTACTTTCCAATAAGGGAGCAGGTACAGTTACCTCATCAAGTTCTACTTTCCTCCCACTCACTTCTTTCGAGAGAAACTCCTTCTCTAGAAAGGATCCATTCTTAGAAACAAATATCTTGCCTTCGGATCTGTGATAGAAGGTATACCCAACAGTCTCCTTTGGGTATCCTATGAAGACACATTTCTCCGATTTAGGTTTGAGCTTATCAGGATGAAACTTTTTCACATAAGCATCACAATCCCAAACTCTAAGAAATGACAACTTTGGTTTCTTGCCAAACCTCAGTTCATAAGGTGTCGTCTCAACGGATTTTGATGGTGCCCTATTTAACGTGAATGTAGCTGTCTCTAATGCATAACCCCAAAACGATAGTGGTAAATTGGTAAGAGACATCATAGATTGCACTATATCCAATAAAGTACGGTTATGACGTTCGGACACACCATTATGCTGTGGTGTTCCAGGTGGCACGAATTTGTGAAACTATTCCACATTGTTTTAATTGAAGACCAAACTCGTAACTCAAATATTTGTCTCCGCGATCAGATCGTAGAAACTTTATTTTCTTGTTATGATGATTTTCCGCTTCACTCTGAATGAACTTTTCAAATGTTTCAGACTTCTGTTTCCTTAAGTAGATATACCCATATCTGCTCAAATCATCTGTGAAGGTCAGAAAATAATGATACCTGCTACGAGCCTCAATTTTCATCGGACCACATACATCTGTATGTATGATTTCCAACAAATCTGTTGCTCTCTCCATAGTTCCGGAGAACGGTGTTTTAGTCATCTTGCCCATGAGCCACGGTTCGCAAGCATCAAGTGATTCATAATCAAGTGATTCCGAAATCCCATCAGTATGGAGTTTCTTCATGCGCTTTACACCAATATGACCTAAACGGCAGTGCCACAAATAAGTTGCACTATCATTATTAACTTTGCATCTTTTGGCTTCATTATTATGAATATGTGTATTACTACGATCGAGATCCAACAAACTATTTTATTGGGTGTATGACCATAGAAGGTTTTATTCATGTAAAAAGAATAACAATTATTCTATAATTTAAATGAATAACCGTATTGCAACAAACATGATCAAATCATATTCATGCTCAACGCAAACACCAAATAACACTTATTTAGTTTAAAACTAATCCCGAAAGTATAGGGTGTGTGCGATGATGATCATATCAATCTTGGAACTACTTCCAACACACATCGTCACCTCGCCTTTTACTAGTCTCTGTTTATTCTACAACTCTTGTTTCGAGTTACTACTCTTAGCAACTGAACCAGTATCAAATACCGAGGGGTTGCTATAAACACTAGTAAAGTACACATCAATAACATGTATATCCAATATACCTTTGTTCACTTTGCCATCCTTCTTATCCACCAAATAGTTGGGGTAGTTCCGCTTCCAGTGACCAGTCCCTTTGCAGTAGAAGCACTTAGTCTCAGGCTTAGGTACAGACTTGGGCTTCTTCACTTGAGTAGCAACTTGCTTGCCGTTCTTTTGAAGTTCCCCTTCTTCCCTTTGCCCTTTTCTTGAAACTAGTGGTCTCGTCAACCATCAACACTTGATGTTTTTCTTGATTTCTACCTTCGTCGATTTCAGCATCACGAAGAGCTCGGGAATTACTTTCGTCATCCCTTGCATACTATAGTTCATCACGAAGTTCTACTAACTTGGTGATGGTGACTAGAGAATTCTGTCAATCACTATTTTATCTGGAAGATTAACTCCCACTTGATTCAAGCGATTGTAGTACCCAGACAATCTGAGCACATGCTCACTAGTTGAGCGATTCTCCTCCATCTTTTAGCTATAGAACTTGTTGGATACTTCATATCTCTCAACTCGGGTATTTGCTTGAAATATTAACTTCAACTCCTGGAACATCTTATATGTTCCATGACGTTCAAAACATCTTTGAAGTCCCGATTCTAAGCTGTTAAGCATGGTGCACTAAACTATCAAGTAGTCATCATATTGAGCTAGCCAAACGTTCATAACGTCTGCATCTGCTCCTGCAATAGGTCTGTCACCTAGCGGTGCATCAAGGACATAATTTTTCTGCGCAGCAATGAGGATAATCCTCAGATCACGGATCCAATCCGCATCTTTGCTACTAACATCTTTCAACATAATTTTTCTCTAGGAACATATCAAAAATAAACAGGGAAGCAACAACGCGAGCTATTGATCTACAACATAATTTGCAAAATGCTATCAGGACTAAGTTAATGATAAATTTAAGTTCAATTAATCATATTACTTGAGAACTCCCACTTAGATAGACATCCCTCTAATCCTCTAAGTGATCACGTGATCCATATCAACTAAACCATGTCCGATCATCACGTGAGATGGAGTAGTTTCAACGGTGAACATCACTATGTTGATCATATCTACTATATGATTCACGCTCGACCTTTCGGTCTCCGTGTTCTGAGGCCATATCTGCATATGCTAGGCTCGTCAAGTTTAACCTGAGTATTCCGCGTGTGCAACTGTTTTGCACCCGTTGTATTTGAATGTAGAGCCTATCACACCCGATCATCACGTGGTGTCTCAGCACGAAGAACTTTCGCAACGGTGCATACTCAGGGAGAACACTTTTATCTTGAAATTTTAGTGAGAGATCATCTTATAATGCTACCATCAATCAAAGCAAGATAAGATGCATAAAGGATTAACATCACATGCAATCAATATAAGTGATATGATATGGCCATCATCATCTTGTGCTTGTGATCTCCATCTCCGAAGCACCGTCATGATCACCATCGTCACCGGCGCGACACCTTGATCTCCATCGTAGTATCGTTGTCGTCTCGCCAACTTATTGCTTTTACGACTATCGCTACTGCTTAGTGATAAAGTAAAACAATTACATGGCGATTGCATTGCATACAATAAAGCGACAACCATATGGCTCCTGCCAGTTGCCGATAACTCGGTTACAAAACATGATCATCTCATACAATAAAATATAGCATCATGTCTTGACCATATCACATCACAACATGCCCTGCAAAAACAAGTTAGACGTCCTCTACTTTGTTGTTGCAAGTTTTACGTGGCTGCTACGGGCTTAGCAAGAACCGTTCTTACCTACGCATCAAAACCACAACGATAGTTTGTCAAGTTGGTGCTGTTTTAACCTTTGCAAGGACCGGGCGTAGCCACACTCGGTTCAACTAAAGTGAGAGAGACAGACACCCGCCAGTCAGCTTTACGCAACGAGTGCTCGCAACGGTGAAACCAGTCTCGTGTAAGCGTACGCGTAATGTCGGTCCGGGCCGCTTCATCTCACAATACCGCTGAACCAAAGTATGATATGCTGGTAAGCAGTATGACTTATATCGCCCACAACTCACTTGTGTTCTACTCGTGCATAGCATCAACGCATAAAACCAGGCTCGGATGCCACTGTTGGGGAACGTAATAATTTCAAAAATTTACCTCCGCACACGCAAGATCATGGTGATGCATAGCAACGAGAGGGGAGAGTGTTGTCCACGTACCCTCGTAAACCGATAGCGGAAGCGTTATTACAACGCGGTTGATGTAGTCGTACGTCTTCACGATCCGACCGATCAAGTACCGAACGCACGGCACCTCCGAGTTCTACACACGTTCAGCTCGATGACGTCCCTCGAACTCCGATCCAGCCGAGTGTTGCGGGAGAGTTTCGTCAGCACGACGGCGTGGTGACGATGATGATGTTCTACCGACGCAGGGCTTCGCCTAAGCTCCGCAATGATATTATCGAGGTGTAATTTGGTGGAGGGGGGCACCGCACACGGCTAAGATCTCAATAGATCAATTGTTGTGTCTATGGGGTGCCCCCTGCCCCCGTATATAAAGGAGCAAGGGGGAGAGTGCCGGCCAAGGGGAGGTGGTGCGCCCAAGGTGGGAGTCCTACTCCCACCGGGAGTAGGACTCCTCCTTTCCTGTGGGAGTAGGAGAAGGGAAGGGGGAAGGAGAAAGAAGGAAGTGGGCGCCCCCCTCCCTAGTCCAATTCGGACTAGCCCATGGGGAGGGGTGCGGCCACCCTTTGGGGTCTTTCTCTCCTTGCCCGTATGGCCCATTAAGGCCCAATACGAATTCTCGTAACTCTCTGGTACTCCGAAAAATACCCGAATCACTCGGAACCTTTCCGAAATCCGAATATAGTCGTCCAATATATCGATCTTTACGTCTCGGCCATTTCGAGACTCCTCGTCATGTCCCCGATCTCATCCGGGACTCCAAACTCCTTCGGTAAATCAACATCCATAAACTCATAATAAAACTGTCATCGTAACGTTAAGCGTGCGGACCCTACGGGTTCGAGAACTATCTAGACATGACCGAGACACCTCTCCGGTCAATAACCATTAGCTGGACCTGGATGCCCATATTGGCTCCCACATATTCTACGAAGATCTTTATCGGTCAGACCGCATAACAACATACGTTGTTCCCTTTGTCATCGGTATGTTACTTGCCCGAGATTCGATCGTCGGTATCTCGATACCTAGTTCAATCTCGTTACCGGCAAGTCTCTTTACTCGTTCCGTAATACATCATCCCGCAACTAACTCATTAGTCACAATGCTTGCAAGGCTTATAGTGATGTGCATTACCGAGTGGGCCCAGAGATACCTCTCCGGCAATCGGAGTGACAAATCCTAATCTCGAAATACGCCAACCCAACAAGTACCTTTGGAGACACCTGTAGAGCACCTTTATAATCACCCATTTACGTTGTGACGTTTGGTAGCACACAAAGTGTTCCTCCGGTAAACGGGAGTTGCATAATCTCATAGTCATAGGAACATGTATAAGTCATGAAGAAAGCAATAGCAACATACTAAACGATCGGGTGCTAAGCTAACGGAATGGGTCAAGTCAATCACGTCATTCTCCTAATGAGGTGATCCCGTTAATCAAATGACAACTCATGTCTATGGCTAGGAAACATAACCATCTTTGATTAACGAGCTAGTCAAGTAGAGGCATACTAGTGACACTCTGTTTGTCTATGTATTCACACATGTATTATGTTTCCGGTTAATACAATTCTAGCATGAATAATAAACATTTATCATGATATAAGGAAATATATAATACTTTATTATTGCCTCTAGGGCATATTTCTTCAATTCCTTCTCCCGGGAAGACCCGATCTGTCTCGGAATCCCGGTTACAAGACATTTCGACAATGATGAAACTAAACCAGCAAATACTCCCGGCGTGTCGACACCCTGATAGAAGCCGCACGTATCTCGTGTCAGGACATGACCGGATGAGCAGTCCGTACAACTAAAACCAGGCCTCGAGTTTCCCTGAGGTGGCGCTACAAGGGGCTCTAGTTCGGACCAACACTTAGAGAAGCACTGGCCTGGGGGGGTCGAAATAAAGATGACCCACGGGTTAATTACACCCAAGGGAAAAGTAATGGGTTGTTAGGCAAATGTAGAACAAAGGTTGGGCCTTGCTAGAGGAGTTTCATTCAACGCGAACTGTTAAGGGGTTCCCATATACCCAACCGCGTAAGGGACGCAAAATCTAGGAACATAATACCGATATGACAGAAACTAGGGCGGCAAGAGTGGAACAAAACACCAGGCATAAGGCCGAGCCTTCCACCCTTTACCAAGTATATAGATGCATTAATAATATAAGAGATATTGTGATATCCCAACATAAACATAATCCAACATGGAGCAATCTTCATCTTCACCTGCAACTAGCAACGCTATAAGAGGGGCTAAGCAAATGCGGTAACATAGCCAAACAACGTTTTGCTAGGAAGGGTGACAAAGGTTAGAGGTTCATGGCAATTTGGGAGGCTTGGTAAGCAAGTGGTAGGTAACGCGGCATAGCGATAGCATCGAGGCAACTAGCATAGCAATGATAGTAATGAGATCCAAGGTTATAGTCATCTTGCCTGAAATCCGGCTAGGAAGAAGAACGAGTCCATGAAGAAGATGAATCCATGAAGACGAACCAAGCGTAGTCGAACGAATCCTCACGATCGCAACGAAACGGGAACTATCGAGGAGAAGCACATCCGAAAAGAAGCAAGCACACGGTAAACACACAACACATAACAAGACATGATGCTCAAACAAGTAATATGCATGACAAGGCTACATGAAACTACTCATGGCAAGAGATGATGCATACAATAACAACACATCAAAGCAAGTTTAAAAGAGGCCGGAAACAACATATAACAATTCCGGAAAGACCCCATATGCCAAATTTAGGATTTGGTACTGATCTGAACAAAACATTAAGTTAAAGTTTTTAAAAATCAAGTTAAAGAGCACCAATGCGATCTACACGGAAATCTAGTCAAGTTACATATAAAGTTCATTAGATTCGGAGCTACGGCCTAGAAGATATGAGCAAAATAAGATAAACATGGCATTGATGCAAAATGCATACAAACATCAAGCACAGACCTCAAAACATGGATGCAACAAGGTATCATGAAGCTACATGCAAAACTAAGCAAGTTTCATGTAGAGTACACTCAAAACGGAGCAACGGTTCAACACATACACACAAAACAAGTTTAAAGGACAAGCTGTCCAAAACAGCAACTAGGTATCTTACAAATATCAAAACGATATGCTACAGCACCTCAACATGAAAAAAAGGCATGGACATGATGTACAGGTGAAGCTTAACAAAACATGAACACTGAGCTATCTACAGAAACCACTAGAACATGGTCCAAAGGACATGGCAAGATTGCAAATAATAACAGTTTCACAGGCTTAGCAGAAATCACTGTGCAGGTTGCAATGTTTAGAGCTATCAAGCAACATGCTACAGGAACTTATAATGTCAAAAAAGGCATTTCATGCTAATACTATAGACAAAGAACAAAACAACCTTACTGAACTTATTCCAAAGATCAACAGAAAATATGGTAGCACCCATGCAAACATGGCAAATGATATGACAGATTCGGACAATGAAAATAACAGCACAGGAACAACGATAAGTGGGCATGTTGGTGAGCTTGTGCCACTCACCACAGAGCATTTCATGGCATGTGAAGTAAACTAACAGTAATATGGCGTAATTATGAAGCTAAGCATGGCAAAAGCAAGTTCATAGGGTGCATGGATCACTAGCAAAACACATGGCAAAACTGAACTTAATGTTAACAGGCTGACAGCAACATTATTTAGCAAGTTTGGAGCATGATAACAACAATCTACAGCAAGTCATAATTATACCCAAAGGCATGAATGGAAATATCATAACATGTATAACAAAACATCCTTAATGATCATCTCCAGATTATGCATGGATACGATGGTAGCATCAACTAAACATAGCAACATGATATAAAAGATTCAGACTAGGAAAACAGTAACAGCAAGTAGCCCAATTCACAAGGTTGTTGCACTCACCAAAAGCACAAAAAATTACATAGATTGCACCACTGTAAAGATGGCATGAATAGGCTCCTAAAACATGTAGACATAATACTCAAAGGATGCACACACAAAACGCAACGAAAATGACAAAACAGCAAGTTATAACAGTCTCAGCAGGTTAACATCATATAGCACTCTTGCAACGATGATTAGAGAATAAAGATGTACTCAAACAAGCATGACCCACTGGAATAACATGAAGAGCATCTCATGATGAACACTTTGATATATCATGCACGCAAAACGAAGCTATCGTCTTGGAGATATGATGCAATGAACATGGCATGAAAATGTTGTAGAACCGAGGACTTGGAATTTCACCTCCGCGAAAAGTCAACGCGGGACGGCCTCGACCCAGGACGGAGGGACCCAGGCGCGGGGACGACGTTTGGTTCGGTGGACGACGGGGTTCCGGGACGGCGGCGTCTAGATCGGGGCAGAGGAACTCCAGTGAGGCGAGGGTGCCGGCGGACGGCGGGGACGAGCGCCGGCGGCCGGATCTGGGGCCGGAACTCCCGGGTGGTGGCGGAGCTTGATGCAGGGATCCGGGCGGCAGGCGCTCGGGTCGGAGAAGGGAGGCGGTGGCGCGGGATGCCGGCGAGGCGCGCGGGCGCACGAGGAGGCGGGCGGACGGGCCAGGCGACGGCGCTGACCGGGCGGTGGAGGAGCTTGCGGCGCGGCGGCGGGGTGGTCGGCGGCGAGCGGGGCCGGCGAGGCGCGCGGGCGCGCGAGGAGGCGCGCGGACGGGTCAGGCGGCGGCGTGTGGGCTCGCGCGGGCCGGATCTGGGCCCCGCGGGCCGACGACGAAGTGGGGCGGCGCGGGCGCTGACATGGCGCGCTGTGAGTGGGCGAGGACGGCGGCGGCGGTGATGTGTCGTGAAGGGATTCACCGGGACGACGTGGAGGCTGGCGGTGGACATGTCCGACTCTTGATTTTCGTCCGGCGGCGCGAAGAGGAAGATGACTAGGGTTTGACTGCGATTTTGAAGGGGGGAGGTGTCTATTTATAGCTAGAGGGAGCTAGGAGAGTCCAAATGGGGAGCGGTTTTCGCCCACACTATGAAGATCCAACGACTGAGAGCATGGAGGGGGTTTGGATGGGCTCATGGGCTGCGGTGGAAGGGTGTTGGGCTGCAAAGAGAGAGGGGTTTCGGGCTACGCGGTTAACCGTTATGGCGTCAAACGAACTCCAAATGGAACGAAAATTGACAGGCGGTCTACCTACTCTAAAACAACACCACATGCCAAGTTTCATCCCATTTCGAGAACATTTAAATGCCACTCATGAAATGAGGTCTGAGAGGGGCGACGGGCGCGTGTGGGAGTGTCGGATCGCGAAACGGACAACGGGGAAAAGGACCGGATGCAAGTTTTCAGAAACATGATTATGCAATGCATATGATGACATGGCAAAATGCAACACACAAGCAAATGACATGGCAACGATGGTGAATAACTGGAGGACACCTGGCGCATCGGATCCGGGGCGTTACAACTCTCCTCCACTAACAAGAGATCTCGTCTCGAGATCTTAGGACCGAGACGGAAGGGAAAGAGGATGAGGTGAAGCAAGAGCGCAAGAGGAGATGAAAAGAGTCGAGAGCACAGGGAAGAAGAGAGGAACGACGAGAATGACGAGAAACAAAAGCACACGAAATCAGATAGACTCTGAGACCACTCCGGTTAGAACAAGATAAGAATAGAATAAGACTGAAAGAATTTAGGCAGCACTCCGGTTGAACATTGAAAGATTAGAACATGATCTTGGGAAGATGGAACGATACTTGCCGAGAGGAAGGACACAATGCCTCCGAAAAAAAACTTGAAAGAGTTGAGAGAAAGAAACAAAGAAGAAAATGATATCATCTGCCACAATTGAGTTTGGAAGCATCCTTAGAAGGAAGGATAGAACGGAGTTGTTGAAAATTCAACAATGAAAAGAATAAGCTTCTTGTTGTGGACTTATGGAAAACATCTCAAAAGTATGGGGTGATAACCAACCACAAGCGGAAAAAGATTGAATAGCTGAGAGAGAACGAAGAAATGCAAAACTCCACTTCAAAAGAATGCGGAGAATTAATTGCACTTCGAGATGCAAGAAGAAAAAGATACTTGAGCTCCTTCAATAAGAATCTTCATGAACACTTGAAGAATGAATTAAATACTGACGAACCACCGTGAAATACTCCGGTAACAAAGGATGATGAGATTGAATTGAGGGATGGAAATAATAAGATGAAAGTCTTGCGATGATTAAGATGGAACTTCGCGATGAGACAAGCGAGAAACTTGGCACTCCGGAAAAGAAAAGAATGACTCAGGACCGAGAGACATCATGAAAAATCTCCGGAGGAAGGAATTGATCCACTTGATGAAAGAAGAATAAGAATTATGTTATGCCTATCCTCCACCAATTAAATTTATGAGAAACAATGGATTTGCATGCTACTTATTGGCGTTGGAAAAGATTAAGGGGGGATATAGCATCACATATGGGAAGGTCTTCAACGACCCACCGGTAGGATTGGAAAGAACGAATGAATATATGTGAAAAGAACGGAAAAAGGAATCTTGAACGAACCATCGTAAGAAATGAAAATGAACAAAGAAAAGAGAATGAATTGCCTGGAGGAATTAGAAGAATCGCGAAGATACTTGCGGGAATCTAGAGACAAGAGAACGAAGAGATCGCAAACTGATTAAAGAGCAAAGCACCGGAAGAATATGGAGACGAACGAAAAGGCATGAATATAGAATAATCGGAGAATGGATTTGAAAAACTTAGAACAAAAAGATATTTCAAAAAGATGGCCTCCGGATGATCGAGAGAGAAAGCAACTCCTGAAATACTCCGGATGGATGAAAAGAATTGCACGACTGGAAACAATTTGATAGGATAACATCAAGCTAGCACCGCGAATCTCCGGCAGAACAGACAAGATTTAGGGGAAAAACTATTCTTCGGTCTTCACATAATGAGAATGACAACGAGAAACACTCCGGAAGAATGAAAAGAGGATAGATTGACCCGAACATGAAAGAATTCGAAAACGATCTTGGAGAAGGCATCTGACTGATGGAATCCATACTTATGTTAAACTTCGAAAGAAAGGATTTGAGAAAAGCTCCGGAAAATTAGAAGAGTCAGGTAAGATCCTGGGAAAAGACCTGTGGGTTAGGGCCCACTGAAAAGAAACACCATTGGAAAGGATTGTCGAATGAGAAATGATGCACCGGAACGATTGAAAGATTTGAATGAGGTGACAACCTTGAAATAAGTGAATGCAAACACGAATCTTCTGAGATGTCTTCAGCACTCCGGAAGGATTAAATGGCGAGAGGCGAACGATCAGAGGGAAATATTTGAGCTGAGGGAAAGAATACGATCGACAACGAAAAACTTGAATTTGGATCCACCGGAAAGAAAAAAATGCGACGAACAATGATGAACTAAACGAGACTTCACCGGTTGAGACAATTGAGGAAAGACTGAAGATACTCCGCACGAATGAAATAGATTGCTCGAATAAAGGCTCAGACTCTGGAATAAAAGGGGTGGGAGGGCGGGAAAAAACACAGGCAACTTGAACGAGGAATTGACGAATAACTTGAAGAGAAAAGCACTGGTTGAAATGATTTAGGGAAGAATACAAAGACTTCGCACAAGTAGAATGGATACTCAATTACAGACTCCGGTTCCGAGAAGAAAAGGAGTGGGCGGGTGGGAAAAAAACAAGGACAACTTCGGACAGGGAAACAACGTCGAAAGAGAAAGAACTGACGACTGATCTTGCAAAAGATGACGAGGATCGAAACCACTCAAAGAGAAGTGCTCCGGATTGAAAAGAGGATGGACAACGAACGAAAACTGACCGCGTGATCCTAAAGAAAAATTTGAAAGAGGAGAGGAGTAGTTCAAAACACCTACGTCAAGATTCCTTACCAGAGCGACGAAGGGACTGAGGAGTAAAAAGAATTCCTACTCTCCGATATAACTAGACTCCGAAAAAGTTTTCTTCTAGACTCGACATCAGCCAAACTACACGATCAATCAAGGAGGCTCCTAGGGTCGGTCGAGGTTCTGATACCAACTTGTCACGCCCAATATGCGACCCTATCCAAGAGTGACTCGAAGGTCTCACCAAGGATAGACCCGCATATTGGAAATGCTTTTGCAAGGTGCATATCATTACATCATACCATTACATAATAGTTGGGGATACATACATAAGGCACAAACGCCCAAGAATACATCAACATACATGAGAACAACATCCGACTATGGATGAAACATAAACAAAAACTCAAACAATATCCACCCTGCTAGCCCAGGCTGTCGACCAGGAACCTAACCCAAGATCGACGAAGAAGAAGAACTCCAACACAAGTAAACATCGCTCTCACGTCATGATCGTCGCATAACCTGTACCTGCAACTGTTGTTGTAGTAATCTGTGAGCCAGGAGGACTCAGCAATCCCATTACCATGGGTATCAAGACTAACAAAGCTTAATGGGAAAGGAAGGGGTAAAGTGGTGAGGTTGCAGCAGCGACTAAGCAAAGTATGGTGGCTAACTTACGAAACCAGAGCGAGAAGAGGAGCTAAGCAAACGGTCGCCAACTAGTAATGATCAAGAAGTGATCCTGAACTCCAACTTACGTCAAACATAACACAAACCGTGTTCTCCTCTCGAACAACCCCGAAAAGAAACAATCATGGTAACGCACGCGGTTGGTGTATTTTAGAAGAGTTTACTTCAAGTTTATTACAACCGGATATTAACAAATTCCCATCTGCCACATAACCGCGGGCACGGCTTTCGAAAGTTCAAACCCTGCAGGGGTGTCCCAACTTAGCCCATTATAAGTTCTCATGATCAACGAAGGATATTCCTTCTCCCGGGAAGACCCGATCAGTCTCGGAATCCCGGTTACAAGACATTTCGACAATGGTGAAACTAAACCAGGAAATACTCCCGGCGTGTCGACACCCTGATAGAAGCCGCACCTATCTCGTCTTAGGACACGACCGATGAGCAGTCCGTACAACTAAAACCAGGCCTCGAGTTTCCCTGAGGTGGCGCTGCAAGGGGCTCTAGTTCGGACCAACACTTAGAGAAGCACTGGCTCGGGGGGGTTAAAATAAAGATGACCCTCGGGTTAATTACTCCCAAGGGAAAAGTAATGGGTTGTTAGGCAAATGTAGAACCAAGTTTGGGCCTTGCCGGAGGAGTTTCATTCAACGCGAACTGTCAAGGGGTTCCCATATACCCAATCGCGTAAGGGACGCAAAATCCGGGAACATAATACCGATATGACGGAAACTAGGGCGGCAAGAGTGGAACAAAACACCAGGCATAAGGCCGATCCTTCCACCCTTTACCAAGTATATAGATGCATTAATAATATAAGAGATATTGTGATATCCCAACATAAACATAATCCAACATGGAGCAATCTTCATCTTCACCTGCAACTAGCAACGCTATAAGAGGGGCTGAGCAAATGCGGTAACATAGCCAAACAACGGTTTGCCAGGAAGGGTGACAAAGGTTAGAGGTTCATGGAAATTTGGGAGGCTTGATAAGCAAGTGGTAGGTAACGCGGCATAGCGATAGCATCAAGGCAACTAGCATAGCAATGATAGTAATGAGATCCAAGGTGACGGTCATCTTGCGTGAAATCCCGCTAGGAAGAAGAACGAGTCCATGAAGAAGATGAAGCCACGAAGACGAACCAAGCGTAGTCGAACGACCTCACGATCGCAACGAAATGGGAACTATCGAGGAGAAGCACATCCGAAAAGAAGCAAGCACACGGTAAACACACAACACATAACAAGACATGATGCTCAAACAAGTAAGATGCATGACAAGGCAACATGAAACTAATCATGGCAAGAGATGATGCATACAATAACAACACATCAAAGCAAGTTTAAAAGAGGCCGGAAACAACATATAACAATTCCGGGAAGACCCCATATGCCAAATTTAGGATTTGGTACTGATATGAACAAAACATTAAGTTAAAGTTGTTAAACATCAAGTTAAAGAGCACCAATACGATATACACGAAAATCTAGTCAAGTTACATATAAAGTTCATTAGATTCGGAGCTACGGCCCAGAAGATATCAGCAAAACAAGATAAACATGGCATTGATGCAAAATGCATACAAACATCAAGCACACACCTCAAAACATGGATGCAACAAGGTATCATGAAGCTACATGCAAAACTAAGCAAGTTTCATGTAGAGCACACTCAAAACGGAGCAACGGTTCAACACATACACACAAAACAAGTTTAAAGGACAAGTTGTCCAAAACAGCAACTAGGCATCTTACAAACATCAAAACGATATGCTACAGCACCTCACCATGAAAACAAAAGGCATGGACATGATGTACAGGTGAAGCTTAACAAAACATGAACACTGAGCTATCTCCAGGAACCACTAGAACATGCTCCATAGGACATGGCAAGTTTGCAAATAATAACAGTTTCACAGGCTTTGCAGAAATCACTGTGCATGGCAGAAATAACATCAGGTAGCAATGTTTAGAGCTATCAAACAACATGCTACAGGAACTTATCATGGCAAAAAAGGCATGGCATGCTAATACTAAAGACGAAGAACAAAACTACCTTACTTAACTTATTCCAAGGATTAACAGAAAATATGGTAGCACCCATGCAAACATAGCAAATGATATGACAGATTCAGACAGTGAAAATAACAGCACAGGAACAACGATAAGTACAAAAATACGGCAAAATGCACACAAATGACCTTGAGACAAAACTAATTCACAAAATGAACTGTGGATGAAACTTATTCACCCAGCTGGCCCTTTTGTGTAGCGTCCGACACGTCGGCGCTATACTAAACTGTGTAGCGCCTAACTCACAGGCGCTACACTTCTGTCCAGCGTGGCACCGCAGGACCCACACTTGATTGTGCAACGCCTAACAAATAGGCGTCATACTGCAATGTGCAACGCCTAACCCAAAGGCGCTACACATGAACTTAGTAAATGCAGCGGACAGAAAGTTTTCATAGTGTAGCGCCTAACACCAAGGCGCTGCACTTCACAGTGCAGCGCCTGAAGGCTAGGCGTTGCACTATGAAAGCCTCCCAGCCAAGCCTAGCTGCGCGAGGCCACACATATACAACTAGCTGGCGAGGCTACACATAAACAACTCTGAATGTTCATGCTTGGAGGTTGCGTTGGGCGCCGGGCCTAGGTACGAGTATTAGAACTTAATTCGTAGCAAATGACGAATTGCTAATTGTGCGACTCTTCCCGTACGTACATGGTGGGACTGGGTTAATGGTCTTCTTCCGGTGCCGCATGTTAGTGTTTGGATCAGTGCCTCACATTTATTGCACATATTTTCCTTGAGTTTTCTCCCAATACAAAGATGGATAACAAAACAAACATGTCTAGATAATATTCCTTGTGCATCAGCAGAACACACAAAAAAAATTAATTGCACAATTAGCGTTTGATCAAGAATTTCGTAACCAATATTTGAACGCCAAAAATCAACAAGTTATCGGATGATAACCCGCGGCCGGTACCGCCAGCGGGCGGAGCGTTAGGACGAGGGTGCCGCGGAGGAAGAGGATGGTGGCGCTGGCTCGTCAGAGGAGGCGTCCTCCATTTGCACATCTTGCTGGCTTGCCAGTCGGCAGCAATGGCAGCCATGGCCTTCTTCTGCTCCAATGTCAGCCCGTACCAGAGAGCTTTGGCGGCGGCGGGATGCATGGCAGGGAGTGGTGCGGTGAGGGATAACTGTAGCTATGGCTGGCGCAGCGGTTTATATAGCACCGGTGGGCGGCAGAGGGACGGACGGGTGGCGCCGGAGGAGATGCCTCGACAACCGCGTGCTATCAATGCGGGCGGCAGACGGATGGACAGGTGGCCATCGTGCCGTTTGAACACGCGGCTGTCACCAGCACCAGGAAGCGGCGCGGGCGGCGCTCTCTCGACCGACGTGCCACTTCAATGCCGGCGCGAGTGAGCGGTCGCGTCTGCTCTGGCCGGCATGAATGCGGGCGTCGACGCCCTGGAGCAGTGCTGACCGAAAATGCGCGGGAGGGGGAGGAATTTTTGGTGGGTCAGAATGGTCAGAAGCGGGCTTGGGATCGGTCTGGACTCCGACAAACCTCTTCCACTTTTATCTTTGTTTTGCGAGAGAAATTGCGTTAGGTCTACCCCGCGGACCGATACAAGTCAGAGTTGGATGAATTCCGTGGTCTGGACCATACGGTCCAAACAGTTACGGGAGATTTGTGAATTACCGTTGGAGTTGACTCGTGGGCGTATGGTAGCTTGTGGATCCATGCAACAGTAGCACTGTCTACTCTCTCCGGCCTTTGTAAACTAATGGTGGATAATGGAAAAGGAGATGCAATTCTTTACTGGTGTCGGGTGGTTGCATGCACGCATTCATGCAATAATGCTTGCAGGCTTTCACGCTGACGCACACGAATCACATCAATATATCTATCGCTCCATCGCAGAGGTACGTACGGCCGAGACGTCTACGGACTAAGTTTTTGTCCATGTGTAGCGCCTTTGCGTTAGGCGTCACACATTACAGCATAACGCCTATCTATTAGGCGTTGCACAATCAAAGATGGGTCCCGGTCAGATACCGGGATGCCACGCTGGACAGAAATGTAGCGCCTGTGAGTTAGGCGCTACACAGTTTACTGTAGCGCCGACGTGTCGGGCGCTACACAAATGGGTCAGCTGGGTGAATAAGTTTCATCTACAGTTCATTTTGTGAATTAGTTTTGTCTCAAGGTCATTTGTGTGCATTTTTCCCAAAAATACATGCATTGCACCACTGTAAAGATAGCATGAATATGCTCCTAAAACATGTAGACATCATGCTCAAATGATGCACACACAAAACGCACCGAAAATGAAAAAACAGCAAGTTATCACAGTCTCATTAGGTTAACATCATATAGCACTCTTGCAACGATGATTTGGGTATCGAGATGTACTCAAACAAGCATGACCCAATGGGACAAAATGAAGTGCATCTCATGATGAACATTTTGATATATCATGCACGCAAAACCGGAGCTATAGTCATGGAGATATGACGCAATGAACATGGCATGAAAATGTTGCAGAACCGAGAACTTGGAGGAATTTCACCTGCGCGAAAAGTCAACGCGGGACGGGCTCGACCCGGGACGGAGGGATCCGGGTGCGGGGACGACGTTTGGTTCGGTGGACGACAGGGTTCCGGGACGGCGGCGTCCAGATCGGGGCAGAGGAACTCCGGCGAGGCGAGGGTGCCGGCGGACGGCGGGGACGGGCGCCGGCTGCCGGATCCGGGTCGGATCTGGGGCCGGAATTCCCGGGCAGCGGCGGAGCTTGATGCAGGGGTCCGGGCGGCGGGTGCTCGGGTCAGAGAAGGGAGGCGGAGGCGCGGGACGCCGGCAAGGCGCGCGGGCGCGCGATGAGGCGGGCGGACGGGCCAGGCGGCGGCGCTGACCGTGCGGTGGAGGAGCTTGCGGCGCAGCGGCGGGGTGGTCGGCGGCCAGCGGGTCCGGCGAGGCGCGCGGGCGCGCGAGGAGGCGGGCGGACGAGTCAGGCGGCGGCGGCGCGCGGGCTCGCGCGGGCCGGATCTGGGCCCCGCGGGCCGACGGCGAAGTGGGGCGGTGCGGGCGCTGATGTGGCGCGCTGTGAGTGGGTGAGGACAATGGCGGCGGTGACGTGTCACGACGGGATTGGCCGGGACGACGTGGAGGCTGGCGGTGGACATGTCCGGCTCGGGATTTTCGTCCAGCGGCGCGAAGAGGAAGATGACTAGGGTTTGACTACGATTTTGAAGGGGGGAGGTGTCTATTTATAGCTAGACGGAGCTAGGAGAGTCCAAATGGGGAGCGGTTTTCGCCCACACGATCACGATCCAACGACCGAGAGCATGGAGGGGGTTTGGATGGGCTCATGGGCTATGGTGGAAGGAGTTGGGCTGCAAAGAGAGAGGGGTTTCGGGCTACACGGTTAACCGTTAGGGCGTCAAACGAGCTCCAAATGGAACGAAAATTGACAGGCGGTCTACCTACTCTAAAACAACACCACATGCCAAGTTTCATCCCATTCCGAGAACATTTAAATGCCACTCACGAAATGAGGTCTGAGAGGGGCAACGGGCACGTGTGGGAGTGTCGGATCGCGAAACGGACAACGGGGAAAAGGACCGGATGCAAGTTTTGAAAAACATTATGATGCAATGCATATGATGACATGGAAAAATGCAACACGCAAGCAAATTACATGGCAACGAGGGCGAATAACTGGAGGACACCAGGCGCATCGGATCTGGGTCGTTACAAGGCCCCACCTCTACAAAGGGCCCCGGTGGCCACGGAAGGCCCCAGCGTGGCGTCGTCTGGCCGGGCAAGTTCAAGCCGGATCTGCCTCCTCGCTACCATAGCACCCCGACTTCACGGAGTTCTTGCAGCTCTATGAGCTGAGCATCGAGGCGGCCAACGGCGACGAGAAAGTCATGGCGAACTGGTTCCCCATGGCTCTCAAGGATGGTGCTCGCTCGTGGCTCCTGAACCTGCCCCCGGGCTCGATCTCCTCCTGGGATGAGATGCACGACCGCTTCGTCACCAACTTCCAGGGTACTCGCGACCGCCCTCCGGCCGCGGGTGACCTGCACCGCATCAAGCAGCAGCCAGGAGAGACCCTGCAGAAGTACATCCAGTGCTTCAATAGCGATCGTTTCAAGATCCCCAAGGTGACGGACGAGGCCATCATTTCGGCGTTTTCTGATGGCGTCCGTGACGTCAAGACGAAGGAGGAGATCTCCATCCATGAGGAGCTATGCATAGCTCTCGAGCTATTCAACCTGGCGACCAAGTGCGCAAGAGCTGAGGAAGGGCGCCTTTCCCTCCTCGAGCTCCCTGCTACCGACCAGAGGAGAAGAAAGCCAAGGCCAAAGACGTGAAGCGCAAAGGAGTGGCTGTGCTCGCGGCGGAGCCTAACACGAAGCGCGGTCGGGACCATCCTGAATCGTCCAAGAGCAGCCGTCCGTTCTGCACCTTCCACAACGTACACAACCACAACACCAACGACTGTCAAGAACTCAGGGCCATTCGAGATGGACGCTTCGGTCGATGCTGCGAGCACAATGACCGGGGTTACGACCAAGGAGGCGGACGCGGCGGAGGACGCGGGGACGATCGCGGCCCCCGCCAGGAGCGGCGCGACCGGCCTCACGAGGACCGCTGGCAGGATCAGCCTCGTGAGGGCGCATGGAGGGATCAGCCTCGCGAGGACCGCCCTCAGGGCAATGTCGTTCTTCCCCCACTGCCACTGCCACCAAGGAGGAACGACGACCACCATCAAGACGAGGGGGCTGGGGGCTTCCAGGAACCGCGTGCCATCGCCTGCATCTTGGGCGGAGCTCAAGCCCTAGCATCTCAGCGTATCTTCAAGTAGTTTGCTCACGAGGTGAACGCAGCCCTTCCTAGGCTCGAGTCCACGCGCCCGCTCAGATGGTCCAAGTGCGCCATCACTTTTAGCTTGGCGGACCAGCTCAAGTGCGTGGCCACTGCTGGCGCTCTCCCGATGCTCTGCTCACCCGTCATCAGCAACGTATAAGTCACCAAGACCCTCATCGACGGTGGCGCAGGGCTTAACGTCCTGTCCGTCGAGACATTCGACAACCTCCAAGTGACATACGATCAGCTTCAGCCTACCAAGCCCTTCTCAGGAGTGACCGACGCCTCCACCACCCCGATAGGGCAGGTCCACCTCCCTGTCACCTTCGGACAACGCGACAACTACCGCACCAAGCTCATTGACTTCGACATCGCCCACATCCGTCTGCCATGCATTGCCATCCTCGGGTATCCAGCACTGGCCAAGTTCATGGCAGTGACCCACCGCGGCTACAACGTCCTCAAAATGCCAGGAAGCGGCGGGATCATCACAGTCCCCTGCGAAGAAAAAGATGTGGTGTGTTCCCTCGAGCGTGCCTTCCAAGCCGCAGCAATCGAAGACCCCGACAACCCGGGCACCATATACCCTCCTGAGGCCATCCCCAAGAAGAAGAAGCAGCTACTCTGTACAGGGCCTCAGGGGAGCGGCGCCTCTAGCGGTGCCACATCAGGATCAGCGCCTGCGCCTGGGGCACCTCCCTCCCTCGCATAGGAAGGCGCGCCCGGCGCCCTCCTCTGGCGAGGCTCGGGGGCTCTCTTCTGGAGGGCCTCGAACCTGGCCAACATCACGAGGGTGGCGCTCGGGCACCACATGGAGGCGTGCTTTGTGGCATGTCTCCCTCAGGAGGACACCAGGCGAGGAGCACCTGGTGCTCAGGAGTCCATCACCAAGACTACCCAAGAGCTTCAAGAAGCAAGAGCCATGCGTGGCAACCGCCGACCACCTGGCGCAGCTCCCCATCCAGGCGAGGATGGTGGGCTGCGCGTTTGCATCGACGTCCCAGGGCTCAACAGGGCCGCATCTCAGGAGCGCTTCTGGCCTTCGCACGTGGGACGTTGCGAGGGCCTGCCTCACAGCTATGTTCGCATGCCATTCGGCCTGCCGAGCATGGCGGCCACCTTCCAGCGCAGCCTGCGGAGCGTCCTGGCGGAGATGGAGACGGTCATCAAGGAACCGCCTGGACCCCCTGAGCCTCCTGAGGCTCAGGGTCCCGGTGGATCATGAGGAGCAACCCCTTCGCAATGCATCTTCAGCTGCCCCAACATCCCTCAAACAACGGAACCAGGTGACATTTTCCAAGCTTATTTAGCTGGGAGCGCCCCTCGGGCTGCATTATTCCCAGGTCACACGGGCCAGTCCCTGCGGCATGTATCCTTTTGCATCTTTAGCCTACTCTGTTGGGGCGCCCCTCGGGCTGCATCATCCCCAGGCCGCTCGGGTCCGTCCCAGTGGCATGTATCGTTCTTGCATTTACCTAAGCTAGTTAACTTTCCATGCATAATCTATCTATGGTTATCACCTGCTTGATTATCACCCACCACGAGAGCCGCGCGCCGATTGTCTTTCTTCAGGATCCTTCGCATAAGAAGGCTAGGCACGCCGTCTGTGCTCGGGTTCGTCCCTACAGTGTCGATAAATCCAACAGCTGAGCTCTGTCTGGCGGGCCGGTCCCGTTCACGTCACCTCCTGGGGTCATAGGTGCTTGGCCTTCTCATGCGATAACCTTAGGAGATTCATTCGGCGCAGGTTGCCTAACCATCTCGCAGGACAGTCAACAAGAACCAAGACCAGGTGCAACTCGCCTTGAGGTAGGGCCTCGTGAGTCCCGCGCTGGCTCACGAGTGCCTAGACACACCTCGTCTTGCCCTGCCGTGCAAGCCACGTGTCAGGGCGGGGTTGTACATGCCCCAGGGGCTCCACTCAGAGGGACACCTCGCCCACGCACCAGTGGAAGCACCATGCTCCGCGCTGGCAGTCGACACTACCGAGGAGCGGTTATGCCCGTGCAAGTGCGGAAGCGCTATGCTCTGTGCTGGTGATAAACAACTGAGGGCAGCCCCATGGCGTATCAACCTTAGGGAGCCTTGAGCTCAGTGTCTGGCCTCATCGCAACACCTCCCCTCGGGAACGTCGCGCGAGGGGGCTGGGCACGGCGGCTATGCTCGGGTCACGCCCAAGCGTACGCCACCCCGCCAGGTCCCTCGGGCCTGGTTGTCACGCGCCCTCCCGAGCGGGGCCTCGGCGAGGGAAAAGGTATGAAGGTCGTTTGAGCGTCAAGGGGGACTCCTGAGCATCGCGACTCGGGAGCCTAACTGGCCACGTAGCCCCTCACCCCTTGGTCTCGTCCTGGTGATCTGGACGACCCAACGGCTGCTGAGGTATGCGCGGGGTCAGGCCCTACCGACGTAGAACACTAGGCCTATTCCTGTGTCTCGTTTCTGTAAGCTGTTTGCACGTCAAGGGGGACTCCTGAGCATCGCGACTCAGGAGCGTAACTGGCCACGTAGCCCCTCACCCCTTGGTCTCGTCGTGGTGATCCGGACGACCCAACGGTGGCTGAGGTATGCGCGGGGTCAGGCCCTGCCGACGTAGAACATAAAGCAAACAGGAAGGAAATTGCAAAATCTCAAGCAAATATTACAAGACATATTGTTCTCCCGATACCAAACGCAAGTTTAAACGCCTCCACGAGGTATGGTGCATATTGCAGAAGCTAAATAGGAAAGGAGCTGCCAGCAAGTCATCTCGTCACTCCCGGGCGCCGCCGATGCCCGCAAGGGATGCTTCTTCTATGGCGGTGTTGCCCTCACCTGCACCACCCGCCGGAGTTGCAGGATCAGCAGCATCGCGGGTTGAGGGCGCGGGATCGAAGGCGCGGAACCTCTTTAGCAGGGCCTCCACTTGACCCTTCACGGCTTCGGCAGCAGCTGCGCAGTGCTCGTTGTCCACAGGCTCCAGCAGCTCGTCAAGGCGGGCGGCAGGATCACGAAGATGGAGGTGGCTGAAGACGCGCGTCAACGCGGCTGAGGAAAGAACGCGGGCTTCTGCCTCTGCCAAGGGATCGATACCGCTCACGACTTCCCCAAGCGCCATTACCAGATAAGGAAGCAACTCGTTGGGGCCGTCGTCGGTGTGACACCCAAGTTTTTATTTGGATTTTTTTCAAAAGATTTTTATTTGACTTGAGGGGAGTGATTTAAATTTTTCTTCAAGAGAACTCTCCCTCTTATATACTTTTCTTTATGGCAAAAGTTTTATTTGGATTCACCCAAGATCTGCCTTTGGTCTTGGAAGTTCTTGCTTTTCTTTGGACTCAAGACAAAATGTTTTTCATTTGGGAAAATAACTTTTGAAAATCTTTTTGAATTTTGCACTATGGCTTTTGGAAAGTCCTTTGCCACTTTCAACAATTCCTTCTTGCCATGGCCTTAGTGCAAATGCTCTCTCCTAACCCTTCCCTCACCTTTGGATCATGTTTTACACCAAATCCAGCAAGTTGAACCTCCCCATGTATTTATTTCCATTCAAATTCTATTCAAATAAATTTCTGCCTTCTTTTCTAGCACTTGGAGATTTACAAAGGAACTCCACTTTCTGTCTTGATTTTTGCCACCAAACCTTCTTCCCCTCCTAGTCCTTTGAACCCTCAACCTAGAACCATGAAGATCCACTGGTCTTCAGTTCAAAATTTTCAAACTACACCTGCTGCAAGTTTGGACTAGATTTGTCAAATTTGGTGAAATTCATTCAAAACCTTCTCCAAAAATTCCAAGTAAAATCAGGCAGCCCCTGGGTACTTTGAGTGGTCATCTCACCAAGTTACAGCTCCAGAAATATTTATCTCATAGCCAAAACCTTCTGTCGAACACCTGCAGTGCATGGTCATTGTCAAGTTCAGAGTTTTGGAGATTCAGTTCAGTGCTCGCTGTCGGTTTCTTCAGAGATGGACGTCGATCTCGCCAGTGCCACCGCGTCGCCTTGCTCCTCGTCCCCGCCCTCTTGTTCCTGCACCGCATGAACGCCTGGCGCCTTGCGGGCATCGGCGACGAGCAGCAGAAGGTGCGCCGCCCCGTGACCGACGCCGGCGGCGGCTTTGCGGACGCCAGCAGGAGACACGGCACCGACGACGCCACCCAGCGCCGCCCAAACCACCGGAGCTCGCCGCGTGGCCTTCCACTCCCCTGAACGCGCTGCCGCTCTCGTCGTGAACCGCAGGGCGCGGAGCGCGCTCTCTGCCGCCGTTGAGCCCGTGTGGTCACCTCACCGTGGACCGACGCCATTACGCCAAGACCGACCCCGTTTAGCTGCAAAACGAGTCCAGTAACCTCCACTGATGCTGCCCGGCCGCTCAAACCCCCTGCCAATCCACTGCTCCGCCGTAATCGCTCGCCGGAGATTCTCCGTTCACGGCCACCCCGTCGATATGCCTATAAATAGAGGCCCCGAGCTTCAACTCGAGCACCCACCAGCCCTGCACTCCCCCTAGAGCACGCCTAGCCACTGGAAGAGCCCCGAGGAGGTCTCCTTCCTTGACTCCGGCCGCCGCGACCCGCCATGGGATCCAGCCTGATTCGCCCCCGTGTGTGCTCCTCCGCCTCCATTCTCTTGCCAGTAGCTTCACCTTGCATCACTCGTTCTGACCCGCGCCTCAATTCGTAGTTTGCAGCCCTCCACCGGAGTTCCCCAGCCTCACCCGAGCCACCGTCCGCCGGAGATAGTGTTGCCGTCAACGTGGTGCTCCCCGTTGGACGAGTCCACCACCCACCGACACGCAAGAAGACGCTGAAGCTCTTGGTACCCTCCGTTTCTCCTAACTCGCCGTGGTTCGACGCCGGCGTCCACCGCAGTCTTCGGGCGCCGGCGAGCTTTTCAAACCTGACATGTGGACCCCGCGTGTCAGCCTCTGTTTTATTCCACCTCGAACCGTTTTCTGTTGGCGCCTTCGGGCAAAATATGCTTTCTCCTTTGCGCTTGCGCATTCCCAACCGAAGCGTTTTCTGTTTTCTCAGTTAAAACCCTGGAACTTTTCTGTTTCATTACAGATAAGTCCCTGGACAGAAACCTTTCTAACGTTTTAATAAAAAGGAATTTTTGAGTGATTCTTTTTCTGACAATCTTCAAATTTTGTCTAGTTTTTTATGGGATTTATTTGAAAAATATTTGGAAAGGTTTCTGTGCATGTGTTGGTTTTCACGTTAGTACCCGTTTCGTGATTGCCGTAGGTTCCGGGAGAGGTGACGGAGCCGCGAACTTTGCCGAGCTAGACTCCGACTTCTCCGAACCAGGAAAGCATGTTTTGAACATTTGATATGACAGGTGTTTGCATGTTTGCGTGAAAGTTTGTGCGTGGCATATGAGTGTCGGTAAATACCTCGTTGCTTGTAAGGCAACGAACCGGTTGTTCCAAAGTCGCGATGATCTCTGATGAGAGGTGGCCTAATCATGTGGTGACATGAAGGGCAGCAAGGTGGTACTGTTGTAGCATACCAGCCTTGCGTCATCCGACTTTCTTCGACGTTAACGTGGTTGGAGCCACGTTATCGATCTTTTTCCGCATGTTCCAAAGTTGCGATGATCTCTGATGAGAGATGGCCAAATCATGTGGTGCCATGAATGGCAGCAAGGTGGTACTGTTGTAGCATGCCAGCCTTGCGACATCCGACTTTCTCCGACGTTCACGTGGTTGGAGCCGCGTTACCGTTCTTTCCCTGTTCCGTGCTACCACATGTCTCATTGCCAGGATGCGGTTTAGTAAGTTGGTAACCTCTTTCCGTGTACACACCAAACAGAGAGGCCGGGATGATGGTACCTTGGCCCAGGATTAAAGCCAGTCATTCGGTCAGGGGGCATGGGTGTTTCCGGTTGGGACCGAGAGGGGGGGCACCCCCTTAAAGCGCGCGTATAGAAATTTGATCCCATGCTACGCGAGGTTGTAGCCTCCCAGTCTCAAGGTTTTTCTTGAAAGTTGCCGAGGGTGATCCCTGGCTTCGGATGGTTAAATTGGGTGTGTACTGGTTAGACGTGTTTCCTCCAAAACACCGTAGACGGAACTAGTCCCCGTGACTACTGAAATCCGTTGGCTGTGGTTAAGTACAAACTCTGCAGAGTCAATTCCTTCCAAATCATCATATCCATGATCAAGCAGTGTAAGAATTTATATCCATATCTATCTGTGTGAAAAAAACTTGCCCCGGTGAACAAGCTCAAGTGGTAAATCCAGATTTATTGTTATTCCTGTGGATGGACTAACTTTATATTTGTCTCGTGCCTGTGATAATTTATGTTCCCAAACTATTGTATTAATGAGTTGCGATATAAGCCCTTTATGTGATGTCGCGCAGACGTCCGACTGTGGCGTGTACTTGTTTCTTACTTTAAATATAAGCCCTTTATGTGATGTCGCTCAGACGTCCGACTGCGGCATGCACGGTCTATTATTTTCTGTTATAAGCCCTTTATGTGGTGTCGCCCCGACGCCCGACTGTGGCATTATTGTTCCGCATTTTCCGCTCGAGGAGTCTTTCAGACACTCGCTTGGCACCCGCATTAATATTCCGCATTTTCCGCTCGAGGAGTCTTTCGGACACTCGTTTGGCACCAGTATTACTATTCTGCAGTTTCCGCTCGAGGCGTCATTCAGACCCTCGCTTGGCACCCAGTATTTATTACCATTATGTCTAATTGCACCAGTTAACTTGTTCATGTGCTTCATGTTTACATTTGTTATATCTTATGTCCGAACTGTCTTGCGAGTACTTTCATAGTACTCACCTGGCTTGTTGATTTGGCCAGATGTTAACGAAGGCGATCTCTTGGATGAAGAGTTTGATAGCGCGTCCGATGCCTAGAGGAGTCCCAGTCAGTCCTGCGCGATCCCGGTTATTGGTCACTTGTGTTGTATACGCTTCCGCCACCCGCAATAAGTCTCCACGAGCCTCTCTTCGACGCTCGAAGAGCTGTAGTCTTCTGGAATCATATCACTCGCTTCGCGGTGATATTTCCACCACCGTTATTATCGTGAGTTAGTAGTTGCCACCCTATCCGCCGTTTTGTTTTAGCGGCGTGCATGTAATAAATTGTTGGGCAGTCTCTGCTCAACCTTGTATTATATTTAGTACTCCTGGTATTTTTCTTCTGTGACCAAGATATTGTCTACCAGTGAGAAGGAATTCTTCCTCGCTGGCCCGTAAAAGGGATTGGCCTCTCAATAATTATTTTATTGAAAAACCGGCCGTGACAGTCGGCGGTAGCCAGCGGCTCCTCCAAGCCCTTCTTGTAGAGTGACCGCAGTGTCGTGTGAGCCTTCTCCTCGAGGGACTTGAAGGCCATGTGGTCCTCAGCCAGGACCTTCGCCTTGGCGTCAAGCTCGGCCTTCTCCGCCTCCATCTTCCGCTTCAGCTTCTCCAGCCGGCTGCGCTCCGCGGCCTGCGCCTTTGCCAACTGCTCCAGCTCGGCGTCGCGATCCCTGACGGCGTCCTCCCGGGCCTTCATCTTCTCCTCCTCCACCTCGCGACCTCGCGCCTCGACCGCACGCTCGTTGCGCATTGTCTCTATCTCGGCCTCCAGCGACTGCAGCGATCTTGGGCGGCTCCGGCATCATCCAGCGTGGCTTCGTGGGCAACCATAGCTGGGCGACAGCCTGCTTGTCCTTCTCGGAGCCCACCGTAGCCTGGTTCAGTGCCGCCCGGATGGCCACGTTAGAATGGAGCCAGCCAGAGACTAGCTCCAGGCGCCCGGCAACCAAGTGAGGGTCAGTGTCGGCGTTCTGGGAACGGGGGTCCCCAGACTTGCCTGCCTGCGGCCCACGGCGTGGCTGTGCTGTAGGCATGTACAGCCCATCTTCATCAACGAGGCATTCAAGACCCTCGCGAGGCGGACGACGCAAGACCTCCTCATGAGCGGCCCCACCAGGCTGCCTCGCGAGGAGCGGAGATATCAAGGCAGCGCAAACCTCGTGAGGCTCCATGACGTGAGCCATGACGATCAAGATCAGGCGGGCGCCAGGTGGACGCCAGCGCGCTCGCGTCCTTGTTTCCTCTTTGGTGCTAAAGAGGAAAGCGCAGGCGCGGAGTACCGAGGCATCAGGAAAAGGTTTCCATATCAGTGCAACGAGACCAAGACCAGCAGGACGGAGGTCACCATGGAGCCCAAGACGGCGTCATCACCAGAGCCTTTTGCAGGCGAAGACCGCTTTTGTCAGGAAAAGTTGTGCTAGCTGTCCCCTTTCAAATTGGCCGCCATTGTTGGCTCCCTTCCCCAAGTAGAGGGCATCGGATAGCTCATTGAGAAGCACCACACCCACAAGCTCGCAATCACCAGAACACCTCAACCTCAGGAGGCGGTTCTACACTTGTATTATTCATCATCAGCCCAAGAAGCAATCCATCCACCACCACACTGGAGTAGGGTATTACACCACAACAGTGGCCCGAACCAGTATAAATCTTGTGTCTTTGTGTTGCGAGTTCGTCGAGTTCATCCGCGAGATCTTAGCGAGCTAGGGCGTAGATCGGTAGGGAGGAAATCTTCGCGCGCACCCCAGAGTTCGAACCTTGAGGGTTTTGCTGGAACCCGTGATCCGACATTTGGCGCGCCAGGTAGGGGTGCGCCGGAGTTTCCTTTCTGTCATTTCGCTTCCAGTTGCTCCGTCGTCTCCATGGCGGATGATCGCCGTGCTTGTGCTGAGCGCCGGGCTGCCCTAGCCACCGGCGTTGCACAGACGGCTCCCATCGGTGGGCCACTGCGAAGTTCTCCCTCTCTTGCCGCCAACGCCGCCACCGGCCCGGCGGGGAACGAGCAGCAAGCGTCCTCGCTGCACCCCTCGGTGCGGCGGGACGGCTGCACCGCCACTCCATCGCTGACTCCGGCTGGTTCCTCGTCCCACGCTCGTCGCGCTCCCATGGACGCACGGGCCGTGCTCCTCATGGCGCACGAGCTCATGCGCTACCGACAGGTCGATGACCTCTACGAGGACTGGCTCGACCGCATCGCCGACCTCGTCCGCACCGCAGGGGGCTCCCCTGCGCCATCCATCTCTCCGCCTCATGCTCCGCCAGCTACAGGCGACGTAGCTCATGGAGCACCTCCGCCACCTCTGCCCCAAGATGGCGCCTTGGCGCCGAGGCGTGCCGCTCCGCGACGCGATCCGCCACCCGCGCGTGAAGAAAGAAGCTGCCAAGAAGTTCCTCGAACGCAAGAGAACGCTCCGCCCCTCCTCGCACCACCGCGCCAGGATCGTCAGCCGCGGCAGGGCCCCACGCCGCTTGCCGTGGCGGCACATGGGCGTCAAAACCAAGCTCCACCTCCAAGACGGGCTCCGGCGACCACGGCCGGCTGCCGCGCCTTCAACCCCGAGCTGCGTAGCGTCGCCTGGCCGGGCAAGTTCAAGCGAGATCTGCCTCCTCGCTACGACGGCATCCCTGACCCCGCGGAATACCTGCTGCTCTACAAGCTGAGCATCGAGGCGGCCAACGGCGACGAGAAAGTCATGGCGAACTGGTTCCCTATGGCACTCAAAGACGGCGCCCGTTCGTGGCTCCTGAACCTGCCTCATGGCTCGATCTCCTCCTGGGACGAGATGCATGACCGCTTCGTCGCCAACTTCCAGGGCACTCGCGACTGCCCGCCGGCCGTGGGTGACTTGCGCCGTGTCCAGCAACAACCAGGAGATACCCTCCAGAAGTTCATCTAGCGCTTCAACAACATTTGCCTCAAGATCCCCAAGGTGACGGACGAGGCAATCATCTCCGCATTCTCTGATGGCGTCCGCGACGTCAAGAAGAAGGAAGAGCTCGCTATCCATGAGGAGTTGTGCACATCTCAGGAGCTGTTCAACCTGGCGACCAAGTGTGCAAGGGCTGAGGAGGGGCGCTTCTCCCTCCTCGAGCTACCAGCTGCGGACCTGGAGGAGAAGAAGGCCAAGGCCAAGCACGTGAAGTGCAAGGGAGCAGCCGTGCTCGCAGCAGAGCCGGACACCAAGCGAGGCAGAGATCAGCCCGAGTCATCCAAGAGCAGCCGACCGTTCTGCGCCTTCCACAACCTGAACACCCACAACCCCAGCGACTATCAAGATCTCAGTGCCATTCGTGAAGGACGCTTCGGTCGACGCCCCGAGCCAAGGAGGAGGACGTGGAGGCGGACGCTGGGATGACCGTGGCCCGGCGCCAAGAGTGGCGCGACCGGCCTCGTGAGGACCGCTGGCTGGATCATCCTCGCGAGGGCACCTGGACGGACCAGCCTCATGAGGATCGACCTCAGGGGAACGCCAGTCTTCCCCCGCTGCCGCCACCACCAAGAAGGAATGACGACCACCATCAGGACGAGGGGGCTGGGGGCTTCTAGGAGCCGCGTGCTATCGCTTGCATCTTGGGCGGAGCTCAGGCACCAACCTCGCAGCGTATCTTCAAGCAGTTTGCTTGTGAAGTGAATGCAGTCCTCCCCAAGCTAGAGGCCACGCGCCCGCTCAGGTGGTCCCAATGTGCCATCACCTTCAACTCGGCAGACCAGCTCAAGTGCACGGCCACCGCTGGCGCCCTCCCGATGCTTTGTTCACCAGTCATCAGCAACGTGCAAGTTACCAAGACCCTCATCGACGGCGGCGCGGGGCTCAATGTCGTGTCCGTCGACACGTTCGACAACCTCCAAGTGCCATATGACCAGCTTCAGCCTACCAAGCCCTTCTGAGGAGTGACTGACGGCTCCACCACACGAATAGGGCAGATCCGCCTCCCTGTCACCTTCGGAGAGCGCAAGAACTACCGCACCGAGCTCATCGACTTCGACGTCTCGCACATCCGTCTGCCATACAACACCATCCTTGGGTATCCAGCCCTGGCCAAGTTCGTGGCAGTGACACACCACGGCTACAACGTCCTCAAGATGCCGGGAAGCAGCGGAATCATCACGGTCCCATGCGAAGAAAGAGACCCGGTGTCCTCCCTCGAGCGTGCCTTTCAAGCTGCAGCAATCGACAACGCTGACAGCAAGGGCGAGGGCCCTCCATAGGACATTCCCAAGAAGAAGAAGCAGTTGAGCCATGCCGGACCTCAGAAGGGTGGCGTCGCGGCTGGAACCTCGTCAGGATCAGCGCCCGCTCTAGGGGCGCCTCCCTCCATCGCATAGGAAGGCGCGCCCAGCGCCCTCCTCAGGCAGGGCTCGGGGGCTCTCTCCTGGAGGGCCTCAGACCTAGCCAACATCACGAGGGAGGCGCTCGGGCACCACATGGAGGCGTGCTTCACGGCACGTTTTCCTCAGGAGAACACATGGCAAGGAGCGCCCACCGCTCAGGAGTTCATCACTGAGACCACTCAGGAACTACAAGACGCAAGGGCCATGTGCGGCGACCGCCGCTCACGAGGCGCAGCTCCCCATCCAGGCGAGCATGTCGGGCTGCGTGTCTGCATCGAAGTCCCAGGGCTCAACAAGGCCGCTTCTCATGAACTTTTCTGGCCTTCGCGCGTGGGCCATTGTGAGGGTCTGCCAGACAGCTACGTTCGCATGCCTTTTGGCTTGCCGAGCGTGTCATTCGTCTATCAGCGCAACCTATGGCGCACCCTGGCAACTCAAGAGGCCAGGCACCACGCCGTCCTAGAGGAGAGGGAGACGGTCCTCGAGGAACCGCCTTGGCCCCCAGGGCCTCCCGAGGCTCAGGACCCTGGTGGCTCGTGAGGAGCGACCCCGTCGCCGCGTACCTTCAGCTGCTCCGACATGCCTTCATCAACAGAACGAGGTGACATTTTTCAAGTTTACTTAGCTGGGAGCGCCCCTCGGGCTGCATCATTCCCAGGCCGCGTGGGTCTATCCCTGTGGCATGTATCCTTTTTGCTTATGTCTTTAGCTTACCTTGTTGGGGGCACCCCTCGGGCTGCATCATCCCCAAGCCGCTCGGGCCTGACCCAGTGGCATGTATCTTTTTGCATTTACCCAAGCTGATCTGCCTTTCATGCGTAATGTACCTGTGGTTATCACCTGATCGTTTGTCACCTGCCATGGGTCCACCCCTCTCTCTTGCAATTCGCTTGCGCGTTAAAAGGGGGGATCCTGAGCATCGCGACTCAGGAGCTCTTGCTCGCTCTCCAGCCCTCACTCCCTGGCCTTGACCACGACATCGTGACCTGGCATACCAGCGGCGGCTGAGCTCGCTCGAGGGCCGGGACCTGAGGACATAGATCATTTGTACCTAACCGTCTCGCAGGAACATACAGCTATCAAAGACCCAAGACTAGGCGCAACCTGCCTTGAGGTAGGGTCTCATGAGTCCCGCGCTGGCTCACGAGTGCCTAAATACACCTCGCAGCCCTGCCGTGCAAGCCACGTGTCAGGGCGGGGCTGTACACGCCCCGGGGGCTCTCCTCAGAGGGAGCCCCCTCCCATGCACAAGTGGAAGCACCATGCTCCGCGCTGGCCGTCGACACTGCCGAGGAGCGGCTATGCCCGTGCACAAGCGAAAGCACTATGCTCCGCGGTGGTGATAAACAACTGAGGGCGGCTTCACGGTCGTACCAACCTCAGGGAGCCCTAGAGCTCAGCGTCCAGCCTCACCGCAACGCCTCCCCTCAGGAGAGCCGCGCGAGGGGGCTAGGCACGGGGGCTGCGCTCGGGTCACGCCCAAGCGTATGCCACCCAACCAGGTCTCCCGCACCTAGGGGCAGCACTCGGGTCACCCCCAAGCGCATGCCACCCAAACAGGTCTCCCAGACCTGGTCGTCGCACGCCCCTCCCGAGGCCTCGGCGGGGGCAGGTATGGAAATTGTTTGCGCGTCAAGGGGGACTCCTGAGCATCCCGACTCAGGAGCCTAACTGGTCACGTAGCCCCTCACTCCTTGGTCCGTCCTGGTCTCCGGTCGGCCCAATGGCGGTTGAGGTATGCGTGGGGCCGGGCTCTGCCGACATAGAACATTAACCTATCCTCGCGCATCCTTCCTATAAGCTGTTTGCGCGTCAAGGGGGACTCCTGAGCATCGCGACTCAGGAGCCTAACTGGTCACGTAGCCCCTCACTCCTTGGTCCGTCCTGGTCTCTGGTCAGCCCAACGGCGGTTGAGGTATGCGCGGGGCCAGGCTCTGCTGACGCAGAACACAAAGCGGAGAGGAAGAAAATCGCAAAATCTCGAAGCAAATATTACAAGACATATTGTTCTCACAATATCAAACGCAAGTTTGACGCCTCCATGAGGCCTGATGCATGACTGCAGGTATAAAAGAGGAAAGGAGCCGCAGGTCACCCCTGAACACCATCGATGCCCGTGGGCGGCACTCCTCCCTTGGTGGCGTCGCCTTCGCCTTGGTCACCGGCCGGAGCTGCAGCAGTGGCCTCGCCTCCGTCCAAGGGCGCGGAGGCAAAGCCGCGGAACTTCTTCAGCAGGGCCTCCACCTGACCTTGCACGGCTACGGCGGCAGTTGTGCAGTGGTCATCAGCCATAGGCTCCAGCAGCTCGTCAAGGCAGGCGTTGGGGTCACGAAGGTGCAGATGGCTGAAGACGCGAGTTAATGCAGCTGAAGACAGGACACGAGCTTCTGCCTCTGCCATGGGACCGATACCCTCCACGACTTCCTCGAGCGCCTTCACCAAGAAGGGGAGCAGCTGGGCGGGGCCGTCCTCATCGGTGGTTAGCGGCCTCTCCAAGCCGTTCTCATAGAGCGTCTTCAGTGCCACACGAGACCTCTGCTCGAGATCGGCAAAGGCCGCGCGGTCTTCAGCCAGGGCCCTCGCCTTGGCGTCAAGATCGACCTCCCTCCCCTTCACCTTCCGCTCTAGCGCCTCCAGCCGGCTGCGCTCCACGGCCTGCGCCTTCGCCAGCTCCACCAGCTCGGCGTCACGGCTCCTGATGGCATCCTCCCGAGCCTTCATCTCCTCCTCCTTCGCCTGGCGGCCACGAGTTTCTTCGGCGTGCTGGTCAGGCAGGCTCTTCAACTCGTCCTCCAGCACTCGGTAGCGGTCGCGGGCAGTCTCCGCGTCCTTCAGCGCCGCGTCGTGATCGGCCACAGCTTTGGTGGCGGCCTGCTTCTCCTTCTCGGAGGCAGCCGCGGCCTGGCTCAGCGATGCCCGAACCGCCAAGTCAGAATGAAGCCAGCCAGAGGCCAACTCCAGCCGCCCGGCTACCAAGCGCGGGTCCATGCCCAGGAGATCCTCCCGCAGCTGGGCCATCTTCGAAAGAGCATGTTCAAGGGCGGCAGAGGAAGCAAAGGGGCCTGGAGCCGGAGGCGCAGCGGAAGGAGGAGGAGGCGTAGTCACCAGATCCTAGGGGATCAAGGGCTCCTGAGCCTTTGGGACCTCGTCAGCCGAGACAGGCTCTGGCACTTCCGGAACCAGCGGGGCCACGGGGGCTGACTCCTCCCGACGATGCTCCCCTTGGCTTCGCGAGGGCGACCGGGTTGGGGAAGTGCGAGTGCTGCTGTCTCCTTTCTCCACAGAGGGGGGCGCGGCCGCTATATCCTCCTTCCTTTTCTTCGCCGAAGGCGTCGGCCTGATCAACCAAGGGTGAACGTCAGGAAAATAGCAAGTACAAGCGGAAGCAGGATGAAGCTCGGAGCACTTACTGATCCACCGCGGCGTATTCCAACCTCCGCTTGGGAAGCTTGAAGCCTGAAAGCCTCGAAGCCTGAGGTGTGAGCGCGCGGGCTCGGGAGCAGAAGACGGCGCAGTAGAAGGGCCGGAGGCAGCTCCGGGCGGCGGCAAGGCGGAGGCAGCATCCCGAGGAATCAGCAACGACCTGCTCCTTGTCTGGATGAAGGGCAGATCTTCCTCCTCCTAACGGGCATCGGCCTCGGCGTCGTCAGGAAGGGCGCGGAGGATTTCAGCTTTGCTCAAGGGGCAGGTCTCTCCCATCTCATCAGGGGTCGCCTCCGAGTCCGCCTCCTCTTCCTCCCTCCCGCGGGACTCGTTGGAAGATAGCTCCACCGGCTTCGGCGCCGCAGGGGCTCTAGTGCGCACAGGCGGCACCAGCCCGCGCGCATCAAAGGTCGGCCTAGAGGCCACGAGCGGCTCCCAGTCCTTGCGATGGAACAAGGGAGTGAAGGCGCTCGGCGGGTACTCCTGGTTGTCCCCAACCAGGAGGCGCAGGACAGCAGTCAGTTCATCGTCAGGTAGGGCCCCCAGCCTCATGCGGGTCTTGTCTTCTTCATCTCCAAGCTTCCACAAGGGGCGCGTGCGCGCCTGGAGTGGGGCAACGCGCAACATAAGGAATTCCCTCAGGAGCATGGCCCCTGTGACCTTCGCCGCCTTCGCTTTGCCCGGCTTCAGGTCGGTCTGCATCTACGCCAACACCGACGACGCCCGCTCATCAGCGAGCTCTGCGCGGGGCCACCCCTTGTTAAACTGGGGCGCCTCTGCTAGCAATGCCTAGCGTGGGTGGACGCACTTGGCGTCCATCATGACCCATTTGGCCCAGATGTTGTCGGCTCTCTTCCCGGTGTTCGAGATCGAGTTGGCCTTGCCGGAAGCAACGAAATTGGCGCACCCGGAGACGTGTCCATCGCTGACGCGAAGGAAGAAGAGGTGGCGTAGAAGAGCCATGGACGGCATCACGCCCAGATACGCCTCGCAATAGTAGGTGAAGATGGACAGGAGGAGGATAGAGTTGGGATGGAGATGCAACGCCTGCAGCCCGTAGTGGTCGAGGACCTCATAAAAGAAATCGGAGAAGGGAGGAACCAACCCGGCGGTGATGCTGCTCAAGAAGAAGGGGAAGAAGGTGCTTCCCTCAGGCTCTCGGAGGCAAGCCGGAGCTCCGTCTTCCCCCATTCATTGCTCTCCCCCGCCGTCAGCAAGCGCGTGGAGGCGAGGCTCTTCTCTGTGATGTTGGGCGCTTCAAGAGCTGGCTCGTACCAAGTCGGTGCCGAGGAGGGCTTGACCTTCCCCGGCGCCATTAGTCGCAGATGTGGAGCAAGATTGGAGCAGATCTGGAGGTATCGGTGGCCAGGAGCGAGAAAGGGGATCTGAGGCAAGTCGAAGGGGAACAGTGAAGGTGAGCGTTGTCTGCGCCAGCCTTTTTTCAAGTCCAGCGGTTGCCGAGGTAGCATGGGGAAGCGGAGACGCCCACGTCCAATCAACCGCCACCCGTCGAGCAAGGCCACAGGCTTTGGGGGCCCGCGGTGCTCCACGCTTGACCTTTGGCTGCGCCTCGAAGCCAAGCCCGAGCGCGCCTTGGGCCCGGGGGCTACTATCGGCGTTCTGGGAATGGGGGTCCCCATACTTGCCTGCCTGCGGCCCACGGCGTGGCTGTGCTGCAGGCCTGTACCACCCATCTTCATCAACGAGGCATTCAAGACCCTCACGAGGGGCCAAGCCTCGCGAGGCGCACGACGCAAGACCTCCTCATGAGCGGCCCCACCAGGCTGCCTCGCGAGGAGCGGAGATATCAAGGCAGTCAAACCTCGCGAGGCTCTCGTGACATGAGCCGTGACGATCAAGATCAGGCGGGCGCTAGCGCGCTCAGCGTCCTTGTTTCCTATTTGGTGCTAAAGAGGAAAGCACAGGCGTGGAGTACCGAGGCATCAGGCAAAGGTTTCCATATCAGTGCCATGAGACCAAGACTAGCAGGACGGCAGGACGGAGGTCACCATGGAGTCCAAGACAGCGTCATCACCAGAGCCTTTTGCAGGCGAAGACTGCTTTTGTCAGGATAAGCTGTGCTAGCTGTCCCCTTTCAAATTGGCCGCCGTTGTTGGCTCCCTTCCCGCTCAATATTTGGGGAGAGGACCAGGGCCTATATAAGTCGAACTAGCCACCACAGTAGAGGGCATCAGATAGCTCATTGAGAAGCACCACACCCACTAGCTCGCAAGCACCAGAACACCTCAACCTCAGGAGGCGGTTCTACACTTGTATTATTCATCATCAGCCCAAGAGGCAATCCATCCACCACCACACTGGAGTAGGGTATTACACCACAATGGTGGCCCGAACCAGTATAAATCTTGTGTCTTTGTGTTGCGAGTTCGTCGAGTTCATCCATGAGATCTTAGCGAGCTAGGGCGTAGATCAGTAGGGAGGAAATCTTCGCGCGCACCCCAGAGTTCGAACCTTGATGGTTTTGCCGGAACCCGTGATCCGACAGTCAGCGCCCCGAAGATCCTCTCGCAGCAGGGTCATCACAGAAAGAGCGTGCTCCAGAGCGTCAGGGGAGGTGGAAGGACCCGGAGATAGCAGTGCGGTGAAAGGGGGAGGAGGCAACATCGTCACCATGGCCTGGGAGGCCGGAAGCTCCTGAGCTTTGGGGACCTCGGTGACCGAGCCGGGCGTTGGCACCTCTGGAGCCAGCGGGGCCACGAGGACTGACTCCCCCCTGAGGATGCTCCCGCAAGCCTCGCGAGGATGATTGGGCCGGAGAAGCGCGAGCGCCGTCGCTGCCCTTATCCATGGAGAGGGGTACGGCCGCCGTAGGTGATCTGGTCCCGAGCAGTACCACCTCTTCCTCCTTCCTCTTCTTCACCGCGGGCGTTGGCCTGATTGAACAATGGAGAAGCGTCAAGTGTAAGCAGCAGAAGCAAGAACAAGGCAGGACAAGAACACTTACTGGTCCACCGCGGTGTAGTCCCTCCGCTTCTTAAGCTTGAAGCCTGGGAGCCTCGCAGCCTGAGGCGCAGGCGCGCGGGCTCCAGGAGCGGAAGAGGGGGCAGCAGATGGGCCGGAAGCAGCTCCAGGCAGTGTCGGAGCAGGAGCGTCATCTCGGGAGATCAGCACCGACCTGCCCCTTGTCGGAACCTCGGCCATTGGCCTCCTCTGGGGGCTGACCTTGGGCCTCGAGGAGCCCCCAGCCACGGGCGGCTCCTCTATCTCTGGGGGGACATCGGCCTCGTCATCGTCATCAGGTAGGGTGCGGAGGATGTCGGCCTTGCACAAGGGGGAGGTTTCCCCCATCCCCTCGGGGGTCGCCTCCAAGTCGCACTCCTCGTCCTCCTCCTCTTCCCCCTCCCTGTGGGAATCGCCAGAAGACAGGACCACCGGCGCCGTCGTCATCGGGAACCCAGGGGGCGCCGGTGGCACTAGCCCGTGCCCGTCGAAGGTGGGCATGGCGGCCGCGACTTGCGCCCCGCCCTTGCGAAGGAACAAGGGAACGAAAGCACTCGGCGGATACTCCTGGTCGGCCCCAACCAAGAGGCGGAGAGCCACAGCCAGCTCTTCTTCAGACAAGGCCTCCGGACTCAAGCGAAGCTTATCTTCTTCGCCCCCAAGCATCCACAAGGGGCGTGAGCGCGCCTGGAGCGGAGCCACGCGCAGCATCAGGAATTCCCTCAGGAGCATGGCCCCCGTCACCTTCACCGCCTTCGCGTTGCCCGGCTTCAGGTCAGTGTTTATCTTCTCCAGCACAGGCTTCGCTCGGTCGTCAGTAAGCTTTGCGCAGAGCCACCCTCGTCGGACTGAGGCATCTCCGTCGGCAGTGTCAATCGTGGGTGGACGCACTTGGCATCCATCATGACCCACTTGCTGCTGAAGCCCTCGGCTTTCTTTCCAGCCTTCGAGATCGCGTTGGCCTTGCCGGCCGCGACGAAGTTGGTGCACCCTGAGGTGTGGCCGTCATTGATCCGGAGGATGAAGAAGTGGCGCAGCAGAACCACGGACGGCGACAAAGATCGACAGGAGAAGAACGGAGTTGGGGTGAAGATGAAGGGCCTGCAACCTGTAATGGCTGAGGACGGCGTAGAAGAAGTCGGAGAAGGGGGGAACCAGCCCCGCAACGACGCTGCTCATGAAGAAGGGGTAGAAGGTGCTTCTCGAAGCCTCCGGCTCGGCGGATCCAGCCCGGAGCTCGGTCTTCCCCTTCTCATTGTTCTCCCCCACCATCAGCAGACGCGTTGCGGCGAGGTTCTTCTCTGAGACATTGGGCGCGTCCAGAGCCGGCTCGTACCAGGTGCTACCTCTTGAGCACTGCGTTGGTTTTCCCTTGAAGAGGAAAGGGTGATGCAGCAAAGTAGCGTAAGTATTTCCCTCAGTTTTTGACAACCAAGGTATCAATCCCTACACGGTCACCTACGAGAGTGAGATCTGATAGATATGATAGGATAATATTTTTGGTATTTTTTTATGATAAAGATGCAAAGTAAAGTAAAAGGCAATAAAAATAACTAAGTGTTGGAAGATTAATATGATGGAAAATAGACCCGGGGGCCATAGGTTTCACTAGTGGCTTCTCTCAAGAGCATAAGTATTTATGGTGGGTGAACAAATTACTGTTGAGCAATTGACAGAATTGAGCATAGTTATGATAATATCTAGCTATGATCATGTATATAGGCATCACGTCCGAGACAAGTAGAACGACTCCTGCCTGCATCTACTACTACTACTCCACACATCGACCGCTATCCAGCATGCAAATAGAGTATTAAGTTCATAAGAACAGAGTAACGCTTTAAGCAAGATGACATGATGTAGAGGGATAAACTCATGCAATATGATATAAACCCCATCTTGTTATCCTCGATGGCAACAATACAATACGTGCCTTGCTGCACCTACTGTCACTGGGAAAGGACACAGCAAGATTGAACCCAAAGCTAAGCACTTCTCCCATTGCAAGAAAGATCAATCTAGTAGGCCAAACCAAACTGATAATTCGAAGAGACTTGCAAAGATAACCAATCATACATAAAAGAATTCAGAGAAGATTAAAATATTGTTCATAGATAAACTTGATCATAAACCCACAATTCATCGGTCTCAACAAACACACCGCAATAGAAGATTACATAGAATAGATCTCCACGAGGGAGGGGGAGAACATTGTATTGAGATCCAAAAAGAGAGAAGAAGCCATCTAGCTAATAACTATGGACCCGAAGGTCTGAGGTAAACTACTCACACATCATCGGAGAGGCTATGGTGTTGATGTAGAAGTCGTCCGTGATCGATGCCCCCTCCGGCGGAGCTCCGGAACTGGCCCCAAGATGGGATCTCATGGGTACAGAAGGTTGCGGCGGTGGAATTAGGTTTTTGGCTCCGTATATGGTAGTTTGGGGGTACGTAGGTATATATAGGAGGAAGAAGTACGTCGGTGGAGCAACAGGGGGCCCATGAGGGTGGAGGGCACGCCTGGGGGGGGGGGTAGGCGCGCCCCCCTACCTTGTGGCCTCCTGGTTGATGTCTTGACGTAGGGTCCAAGTCCTCTGGATCACGTTCATTCCGAAAATCACGTTCCCGAAGGTTTCATTCCATTTGGACTCCGTTAGATATTTTTTTCTGCAAAACTCTGAAATAGGCAAAAAAACTACAATTCTAGGCTGGGCCTCCGGTTAATAGGTTAGTCCCAAAAATAATATAAAAGTGTATAATAAAGCCCAATAATGTCCAAAACAGAAGATAATATAGCATGGAGCAATCAAAAATTATAGATACGTTGGAGACGTATCACTAGGCGGGCGGCGAAGCAGCCTTGACCTTTCAGGGCTCCATTGGTCGCTGGCTCGGAAGGGAATTGAAGCAGATCTAGAGATTTCGGAAGCAAGGACCGAGAAAGGGGATCTGGAGCAAGACGAAGGAAAGCAATGAAGGCAAGCGTTGCCCGCGCCCATCTTTTGTCAGACGGGCAGTTGCCGAGGCAGCGTGGGGAAGCAGAGACACCCACGTCCAATCAATCGCCATGCGTCAAGCGAGGTTGTAGGCTATTGGGGCCCGCGGCGCTCCGCAATTGCCCTTTGGCTTCGCCTCGAAGCCAAGTACGAGCACGCCTTGGGCCCGGGGGCTACTGTCGACGTCCTGGGAACGTGGGTCCCCAGACTTGCCTACCTGCGGCCCACGGCGTGGCTCCACCCACGGCCCTATACGGCCCGTCTTCACCAGCAAAACTCAAGACACTCGCGAGGGGCCAAGCCTCGCGAGGCAGACGACGCAAGACCTCCTCGGGGGCGGCCTCACCAGGCTGGCTCGCGAGGGGCGGAGAGATCTAGGCCAGGGGCACCTCGCGAGGTTCCTATGATGTAAGCCATGACGACCGGGGGCAGGCGGGCGCCAAGCAGGCACCAACACGCGCAGTGTCCTCGTTTCCTCTTTGGTGCTAAATAGGCAAGCGCGGGCGAGGAGTCCCGAGGCACCAGGCAAAGGTTTCCATATCGGTGCAACGAGACCAAGACCAGCAGGATGGCAAGACGGAGGTCATGGTGGAGCCCAAGACAGCGTCACCACCAGAGCCTTTGGCAGGCGAAGACCACCTTTAGTCAGGATAACTAGTATTGGTTGTCTCCCTTCAAATTTGGCCATTGTGGCATCCCTTCCCGCTCAATATTTGGGAAGAGGACCAGGGCCTCTATAAATAGGACTAGCCACCACCTTAGCAGGGGACGGATCATTGAGACCACCAGCCACCTCACAAGCTCACCAAGCTCAAGAACACCTCTCCTCGGGAGGCTGTTCTTCCCTTGTAACTGTTCATCCTCAGCCCAAGAGGCAATCCACCACACCACACTGGAGTAGGGTATTACACCACATCGGTGGCCCGAACCAGTATAAACCTTGTGTCTCTTGTTCTGTGAGTTCGATGCGTTGAGCTTTGAGATTGCGGTGAGGGCGTGAGCTAGGGGGAGGAGAGATCTTCGTGCGCACCCCAGTGTTCGAACCTCATGGGTTTTGCCGAAACCCGAAATCCGACAGCGGCCGCAGGGGAGGAGAGTGCACCGTGGTCGCAACGTCTCTGGTCCCCCCCACTGCCGGCATGCACTGGCTCAACAGAATACCGGTGTGAGGGTCCTGTCGGGAGCGGCTCATCTTCGTTGGCGAATCTGACAAGGCTTCGGATGGTGGCCCTCCACTCGTCGAGCTTCTCCGCAGCAGGGGGGAAGTCGAGGAGCAATTGCACACACGCCAGCGCTTCTGCTGGCGTGGGCAGCGGCGAGAGCTGCATAGAACGTGATGCACTCCATCTTCTAACCAGGTTTGAAGGGGCTCTGTCATGGTCTCGCGGTCGCACATCGCTTCCGCCGGCGTCCGAGCATGCACGCCGGCCTGGTGCGTCCTGCGAGTGGCTCATAGGGCTCTTTCCGCGGCGGTGCCCAGGGGCTCCGACATCGCGGTGTCGCTCATTGCGCGTGCCCTGGGAAGGCTGCGGCGCAGGTGCCAGCTGGGGCGCCGTAGAGGTTGCCTCGCCGCCCGTGGGTGGCACGGCCTTGCCCCCGGACCTAGCTGCGCACGGCTCATCGTCTCGGATTCGAACGATGCCGCTCGCCTGGCTCCGATCACCAGAGTGTCGTGGATGCTCACGAGCCACGTTTCCGGCCCCATACGTGGCCACCCGGTCGCCTGGCCGCGCTGCCGTGCACGGGCCGGCTCCGGGCGAGCCGATCGCTATGATCCTCTTTCTCTTGGGGGCCATGGTGATGATGAAGTCGATGCGCTGACCTTCAAACCAGATTCTCGCAGCTTGCGCCCCCTAACTGGCGCGCCAAAGATGTCGGTGGAAATGACACCTATGGGATCACGGGTAATCCCTTCTATGGTCGGCGGGCGCGGGGCTGTGGAAAGAGCGGGTTTAAGAGACCAACACGGGAAATTTTATCCAGGTTCGGGCCACAAGTGATGCGTAATACCTTACTCCTGCTGGTTTGTGTTTATCTGGTGTTCGTGGGCTAGCTACAAAGCGTGTAGCCTCCCAAAAGTTTGAATCCTCTCCCGGTATGCTGCGGGCCTCCTTTTATAGTCAAAGGGGCTGCCACAATGGCACACAGGAGGTGGAAAGTTGTACAGTGTACAAGCTTATCGCCTGACCTTACAGGACGAAATGCATTAAATGCGCTACTTAGGTGTCCTCTTGCTTTCTCGGGGATGGCGGTGAAGCCCGTCCCGTCCGTCGCCGCTTCGCCTTGCTCCGACATGCGTCCACGCCAACGAGGCATGCAACGCCATGTAGGCTGGCAGGTTGCTGAGCTGGTGCGGTGGCAGGGTCTTCACGAAGATCTGCATGCCACCACGCAGGTGCTTGACTAGTTGGATTAGGAGCCACGTATTGCCACGTGGGTACTTGATTTAGTTGGTGGGTCGGCCGCTGAGCTGGGGCAGCGATGGGGTGGCAAGGCCTTGCCGCGGTCCTGCTGATATTCCCGGCAAGGGTCTTGCCGGGGCCTTGCGGGCGCCCTCGGCAAGAGTCTTGTCAGGGCCTCGTGGGCGCCCTCGGCAAGAGTCTTGCCAGGGCCTCGTGGGTATCTTCGGCAGGAGCCTTGCTGGGACCTCGTGGGCGTCCTCGGCAAGGAGCCTCCCTGTCGCCTTGTCTTCTGGTTCTCATCTAGGCCTTGTAGGCCCTTTGTCTTCACAAAGATCTGCATGCCACCATGGAGGCGCCTCCCGAGCCTTGGTTCCAATGTGGTTGATGGCGTCGGAACTCTCGGGCTCAAGGGTGGCGGCCTTGTTGGTGTTGGGCAAGTTGCCCCGGCAAGCCTCTTTCCGGGGCCGTGAGGCCGCCCCGGCAAGGGCCTTGCCGGGGGAGTCTCACCTCGCCCCTCTGCTCTTCATGCTTCTGGTCTTGAGTGCTACTCTGGTAGTCTTGCGACTTTGCTTCCTTCCTCTGCCCCGCTAAGTGTGGCCGTAGGTGCGGCTCTAACTGCCCGTGCACAAGTAAAGGGGTACAAAAATAGGACCCCTACTTTTGTACACCGACACATTTTCACGTTCAGAAAGAGAGGCCGGGCGTGAACCTAGCATAGGCATTCTACCTGAAGCAAATGCACAGATGTGCCATTTGAGTTTTAAGTGTTTCCATTCACTCGTTCACTCTGAGAGGCATGATCGCGAAGACACGTGAGGCACGTATCAATGTGGAGAAGAAGCACATGTGTGCCTATATGTTTCAGATGCTTGAGGTTCCTCTCTCTATATGCTTATGCGATATATGCATGCATCATCAGTTCTAAGATGGGTGTTAGACTGCTCGTTTTCCTGCGTGCATTCTTGTCTTTATGCGACCATTCAGTGTATGAATTTTATATAGATAAAGGAGAAAAATTGATTGGTATGGAGGTTTGCAGTTGTGGCCTAACTTCTAATAGTAAGATCGTGGGTGAGTCGTTTCCTTTCTTCATGCAGATCATGCTCGAAGAAAGTGGGGGAGGTGCTTTGACTTTTTGTTGCATGCTCTGTTCCATACGATATATATTTTATTAGATGCGCCAGTTCTTCCGTGAACATGCTCGCATACTTTGCCTCCTTTTTCCATTTTCTACCAAATATCATATGCACGAACCACGACTGCATTGCGGCCATGTCTGGGCTCACGGGAACAACTTTCTTGAGACGAACTACGTCAATGACAAGAACACCATTGATATGTCTCCAATGTATCTATAATATTGTCGGATTCGGGGCTCCGCAGACCCTTGATAGATTCGAAGGGTGCGTGCGAAAAACTCAACCTCCCTAGTCTGCCAACTCGCCGATCCCATGGCCTAGCTCGATGAACTGCAAGGAAATGGAACAAGGCAGTTTACCCAGGTTCGGGCCAGCCTGAGAAGGTTGCTCCTTCTGGATGTCTTGGCGTCATCCGCCTCACGAGGATTGGCCCCTCGCGAGGGTCTTGCGTTGTTGGTGCTGAGGATGGGTCGTACGAGGCCGTCGATGGAGCCACTCCACGGGCCGCAGGCAGGCAAGTCTGGGTACCCCGGTTCCCAGGACGCCGACGGTAGCCCCCGGGCCCAAGGCGCGCTCGGACTTAGCTTCGAGGCAAAGCGCCGCGGGCCCCAACTACCTGCGGTCTCGGTCGACGTGTGGCGCTTGATGGGACGTGGGCTGATGTCTACTACAAAACCTTCTTCTTGTAGACGTTGTTGGGCCTCCAAGTGCAGAGGTTTGTAGGACAGTAGAAAATTTCCCTCAAGTGGATGACCTAAGGTTTATCAATCCATGGGAGGCATAGGATGAAGATGGTCTCTCTCAAGCAACCCTGCAACCAAATAACAAAGAGTCTCTTGTGTCCCCAACACACCCAATACAATGGTAAATTGTATAGGTGCACTAGTTCAGCGAAGAGATGGTGATACAAGTGCAATATGGATGGTAGATATAGGTTTTTGTAATCTGAAAATATAAAAACAGCAAGGTAACTAATGATAAAACTGAGCACAAACGGTATTGCAATGCTTTGAAACAAGGCCTAGGGTTCATACTTTCACTAGTGCAAGTTCTCTCAACAATAATAACATAATTGGATCATATAAATACCCCTCAACATGCAACAAAGAGTCACTCCAAATTCACTAATAGCGGAGAACAAACGAAGAGATCATTGTAGGGTATGAAACCACCTTAAAGTTATCCTTTCTGATCGATCTATTCAAGAGTCCGTAGTAAAATAACATGAAGCTATTCTTTCCGTTCGATCTATCATAGAGTTCGTACTCGAATAACACCTTAAGACACAAATCAACCAAAACCCTAATGTCACCTAGATACTCCAATGTCACCTCAAGTATCCTTGGGTATGATTATACGATATGCATCACACAATCTCAGATTCATCTATTCAACCAACACAAATTACTTCCAAGTGTGCCCCAAAGTTTCTACCGGAGAGTCAAGACGAAAACGTGTGCCAACCCCTATGCATAAGTTCACAAGGTCACGGAACTCGCAAGTTAATCACCAAAACATACATCAAGTGGATCACGTGATATCCCATTGTCACCACAGACAAGCACATGCAAAACATACATAAAGTGTTCTCAAATCCTTAAAGACTCAATCCGATAAGATAACTTCAAAGGGAAAACTCAATCCATTACAAGAGAGTAGAGGGGGAGAAACATCATAAGATCCAACTATAGAAGCAATGCTCGCGATACATCAAGATCGTGCCGAATCAAGAACACGAGAGAGAGAGAGAGAGAGAGAGAGAGAGAGAGAGATCAAACACATAGCTACTGGTACATACACTCAGCCCCGAGGGCGAACTACTCCCTCCTCGTCATGGAGAGCGCCGGGAAAATGAAGATGGCCACCGGTGAGGGATCCCCCCTCCGGCAGGGTGCCGGAATAGGGTCCCGATTGGTTTTTGGTGGCTACACAGGCTTGCGGCGGAAGAACTCCCGATCTATTCTGTCAGTGTTCTGGGAACGGGGGTCCCCAGACTTGCCTCCTACGGCCCACGGCGTGGCTGCGCTAGCGGGCCTGTACGGCCCATCTTCATCAACAAGGCATTCAAGACCCTCACGAGGGGCCAAGCCTCGCGAGGCGGACGATGCAAGACCTCCTCAGGAGCGGCCTCTCCAGGCTGCCTCGCGAGGAGCGGAGATATCAAGGCGGGGCGAACCTCGCGAGGCTCTCATGACGCGAGCCATGACGATCGACACCAGGCAGGCGCCAGCGCGCGCAGCGTCCTTGTGTCCTCTTTGGTGCTAAGGAGGCAAGCGCAGGCGCGGAGTACCGAGGCATCAAGAAAAGGTTTCCATATCGGTGCAACGAGACCAAGACCAGCAGGCCAGTAGGACGGAGGTCACCATGGAGCCCAAGACGGCGTCACCACGAGAGCCCTTTTGCAGGCGAAGACCACTTTTGTCAGGATAGTTTGTACTAGCTATCCCTTTTCAAATTGCCGCCGTTGTTGGCTCCCTTCCCGCTCGATATTTGGGGAGAGGACCAGGGCCTATATAAGTAGAGCTAGCCACCACCGTAGGGGGGAACTCATTCAGAGACATCTCACCCACACAAGTCCGTCGAGCACAAGAACACCTCAACCTCAGGAGGCTGTTCTTCCCCTTGTATTGTTCATCATCAGCCCAAGAGGCAATCCACCACCACACACTGGAGTAGGGTATTACACCACAACGATGGCCCGAACCAGTATAAATCTTGTGTCTTTGTGTTGCTAGTTCGAAGAGTTCATCCGCGAGATCTTAGCGAGCTAGGGCGTGGATAGGTAGGAGGGAAAGAACTTCGCGCGCACCCTAGAGTTCGAACCTTAAGGGTTTTTCCGGAACCCCAGATCCAACATTTGGCGCGCCAGGTAGGGGTGCGCCGTAGCTTCCCTTCCGTCGATAGTCGCTCCGTCGTCTCCATGGCGGACACTCGCCGTGCCAGAGCTGAGCGCCGGGCTGCCCTCACTACCCGTGTCGCTCAGACCGCTCCTGTCGATGGGCCACCTCGTCATTCCCCGTTCCCTGCCGCCACCGGCCCGGCGGGGAACGAGCGGCAAGCGTCCTCCCTGCACCCATCGGTACGGCAGGATGGCCGCACCACCACTCCATCGCTGACCCCGGCCGGTTCCTCGTCCCACGCACGTCGCGATCCCATGGACACGCAGGCCGCGCTCCTCATGGCGAACGAGCTCCTGCGCTAGCGCCCGGTCAACGACCTCTATGAGGACTGGCTCGACCGCGTCGCCGAGCTCATCCGCGCTGCAGGGGGCTCCCCGGCGCCGTCCCTCTCTCTGCCACGCCCTCCGCCAGCCACGGGCGGCGTGGCTCATGGAGCACCTCCACCACCTCTGCCCCAAGACGGTGCCTTGGCACCAAGGCGCGCGGCCCCACGGCGCGATCCACCACGCCCGATGCCTGCGCGCGAAGAGAGAAGCTGCCAAGAGATTCCTCGGCCGCGAGAAGTTGCACCTGCGCTCCCCGCGCCACCTCGCCAAGACCGCGCGTTGCCTGCGGTGGCGGCACGCGGGCCTCGTAAAGACCAGGCTCCACCTCCGATACGGGCCCTGACGACAACAGCTGGCTGCCGCGCCTTCACCCCCGAGCTGCGTAGCGTCGCCTGGCCGGGCAAGTTCAAGCCGGATCTGCCTCCTCGCTACGACGGCACCCTTGACCCCGTGGAGTTCCTACAGCTCTACGAGCTGAGCATCGAAGCAGCAAACGGCGACGAGAAGGTCATGGCAAACTGGTTCCCAATTGTGCTCAAAGACGGTGCCCGTTCGTGGCTCCTGAACCTGCCTCAGGGCTCGATCTCCTCCTGGGACGAGATGCGCGACCGCTTAGTCGCCAACTTCCAGGGCACGCGCGACCGCCCGCCGGCCGCGGGTGGCCTGCGCCGCATCAAGCAACAACCAGGAGAAACCCTCCAGAAGTACATCCAGCGCCTCAACAACACTCGCCTCAAGATCCCCAAGGTCACGGACGAGGCCATCATCTCTGCGTTCTTTGATGGCATCCGTGACATCAAGATGAAGGAGGAGCTCACTATCCACGAGGAGTTGTGCACATCTCAGGAGCTGTTCAACCTGGCAACCAAGTGCGCAAGAGCAGAGGAGGGGCGCCTTTCCCTCCTCGAGCTGCCAGCTGTGGGTGCAGAGGAGAAGAAGGCCAAGGCCAAGGACGTGAAGCGCAAGGAAGCAGCTGTGCTCGCAGCAGAGCCGGACACCAAGCGAGGCAAAGATCAGCCCGAGTCGTCCAAGAACAGCCGACCGTTCTGCGCCTTCCACAACCTGAACACCCACAACACCAGTGACTGCCAAGAACTTAGAGCCATTCGCGAGGGACGCTTCGGTCGACGCCCCGAGCGCAGCGACCGGGGCTACGGCCGAGGAGGAGGACGTGGAGGCGGACGCTGGGACGACCATGGCCCGCGCCAGGAATGGCACGACAGGCCTCGCGAGGACCGCTGGCAGGAACACCCTCGCGAGGGCGCCTGGAGGGACCAGCCTCGTGAGGATCGTCCTCAGGGCAACACCGGTCTTCCCCCGCTGCCGCCACCACCAAGAAGGAATGACGACCACCATCAAGACGAGGGGGCTGGGTGCTTCCAAGAGCCACGTGCTATCTCTTGCATCTTGGGCGGAGCTCAGGCCCCAGCCTCACAGCGCATCTTCAAACAGTTTGCTCGTGAAGTGAATGCAGTCCTCCCCAAGCTCGAGGCCACGCGCCCGCTCAGGTGGTCCCAGTGCGCCATCACCTTCAACTCGGCAGATCAGCTCAAGTGCACAGCCACTGCTGGTGCCCTTCCGATGCTTTGCTCACCAGTCATCAGCAACGTGCAAGTCACCAAGACCCTCATCGACGGCGGCGCAGTGCTCAACGTCCTGTCCGTCGACACATTCGACAACTTGCAAGTGCCCAAGAGTAGCTTCAACCCACCAAACCTTTCTAAGGAGTGACCGACGGCTCCACCACACCGATAGGGCAGGTCCGCCTCCCTGTCACCTTCGGAGAATGCAAGAACTACCACACCGAGCTCATCGACTTCGACATCGCGCACATCCGTCTGCCATACAACGCCATCCTCGGGTGTCCAGCCCTGGCCAAGTTCATGGCCGTCACCCACCACGGCTACAACGTCCTCAAGATGCCGGGAAGCGGCAGAATCATCACGGTCCCATGCGAAGAAAGAGATGCGGTATGCTCCCTCGAGCGTGCCTTCCAAGCTGCAGCAATCGGCGACCCCGACAGCAAAGGCGAGGGCCCTCCTGAGGCCCTCCCCAAGAAGAAGAAGCAGCTGCGCTGTGCAGGATCTTAGGAGGATGGTGTCGTGACTGGAACCTCGTCAGGATCAGTGCCCGCTCCAAGGGCGCCTCCCTCCATCGCATAGGAAGGCGCGCCCGGTGCCCTCCTTGGGAAGGGCTCGGGGGCTCTCTTCTGGACGGCCTCAGACCTTGCCAACCTCACGAGGGAGGCGCTCGGGTACCACTTGGAGGCGTGATTCGCGGCACGTCTCCCTCAGGAGAACCCAGGGCAAGGAGCGCCCACCGCTCAGGAGTTCATCACCAAGACCACTCAGGAACTGCAAGACGCAAGGGCCATGCGCGGCGACCGCCGCTCACGAGGCGCATCACACCATCCAGGCGAGGATGCCGGGCTGCGCGTCTGCATCGACATTCCAGGGCTCAACAGGGCCGCATCTCAGGAGCCTTTCTGGCCTTCGCGCGTAGGCCGTTGCGAGGGTCCACCACATAGCTACGTTCGCATGCCTTTCGGCCTGCTGAGCGTGTCGTCAGCCAATCAGCGCAACCTGCGGCGTATCCTGGTAGCTCAGGAGGCCAGGCACCACGCCGTCCTGGTAGAGATGGAGACGGTCCTCAAGGAACCACACTACAAAAAAATACACTTCCGTGATGATACGTGTTTGTCACAGTAGGTCGCGTTTTTTGTCATGCATGTACATCCATGACAAATTTATGACAGAATCAAGATAGTCATACCTGTGCTGTCGTAGAAGTGTTCCATGACATTACCAAAATTATCATCACGGAAGTGTCCACTTCCATGACGATAAATCGCGCGTCATAGAAGTGCTTTCGTCAAGGGTGACCGACACGTGGCATCCACCGTAACGGAACGCCGTTAAGCTATCGGGTCGGGTTTTGGATCCGATAACCCGGTAACAGCCCCGACCAATGGGGATTTTCCACGTGTAAAATCATCATTGGCTAGAGGAAACACGTGTCGGCTCATCGTTGGGACAAATGTCATCCACTCACTGGACAGAAGGCGCCTATGATACGTCGACACGTGGCACGGCCCAACAGTGGCCCATTCCTGTGAAAAGGCCCGCCCGTTTGACTTGGTGAAAAGCTGGCGGGCCGGCCCATGGAAAGCCTGTTAACGGCATGTTCGCATATAGCCCATTTACAGCCCGCTAACCCAAGGCCCGTAACGCCCTATCCGAATTAGGCCCAGTAGCATCATCTGGGCCATCCAATATGATTCCAGCCCGTTTTCACTTCTTGCCCATGTATAGCCCATGACGCCTTTCGGCCCATATGAGGCCCTTTGTAACTCTTGGCCCATTAGCGGCCCGTGCTGAAACTGGCCCGTAATGAACAGTGTATTACTTTACACCCATTAATGGCCCGTGGTGAAACTGGCCCGTAATGAACAGTGTATCACTTTATACCCATTAACAGCCCGTTATTCCGTTGGGCCGTTTCTAGCCCAAGTTAACTTTCGGCCTTCTGAGGGCCCATTTATTATTGGGCTCATTTGCAGCATACAGTTACTTACGGCCCGTTACTGTCATTTTCTGCTTGTGGGCCAAATTCAGCCCGTCGTTACAGTCGGCCCGTTTGTGGACCGTTAGTCTGTTGGGCCATTTTCATAGCATCACCAAATACGGCCTATTAACGATGGCCCGTTATGGTCAGCCCATGAACGGACGATTCCAACTCTAGCCCGTTTACCGCCATAATGCGGTCTGTTTGGCCCATGTTTGGCCAATCGATCATATGGCTCGTATAAGGCCCATTGATGATACGGCCCGCAGAAGGCCGATTGTTTCTACGGCCCGTAGAAGGCCCATTGTTTCTATGGCCCGTAGAAGGCCCACTGTTTCTACGGCCAGTAGGAGGCCCAGTGTCACTACAGTAAATTTTAGCCCATGGTTATTGTGGCCTAGTTTTAAAAAATAGGTTATTGCAGCCACTAGCTAACCGCGGAAAAAGAACTGCAATGACTACAAGCAAACAAATAAACAAGACAACAAGGAAATAAATAAGCAAGCAACTAACGCTAGGCTATCACGGCTATTACACATATTACATCCACTGGGCATCAAAGTTCGCCACCAGTGCAAATATAGGGAATAAAGCAGCATATCATATACACTGGTTGTCAAAGTTGGCGACCAGCGCAAATAAACGCCGCAGCAAAACAAATCCAGCTCTGAAACCACTTCAGAAGATCTCAAGAAACAATATCTCGGGTACCCATAATGTTGGCAAGATGCTTAGCAAGCTTATTAACTTTCTCTTGTTTGGCGCTTAAATCCTCCAGTGATTGCTGTTGCACCAGAAAATATGCATTTGAATTCTGCAGGGACTTCCTCAGTCCTTCAGCTTCCTGTCGCAGCACATCTGATCGATGTCTTTCAACTTGAAGTTGAGACTCAAGAAGACGAACTGATTCAGGCAGCGAGTTCGAAGAGCTTGTGCCAGTAGTAGTGGCCAGTAAGTCGAACACTACATCAAGACAGGACTTTTGGGTTCCCTCACTGTCGTCAAGATAGTTTTTATCAGCTTTCTTCGAGACCAACAGGGATGTCTCACTATATTGAACCTTATCTGCATTACTTCCTTTACCATTGGATAACGCGGTACTGTTCTCCAATATTTTGTCCGCATTCTAAAAGAGAAACAAGCAGACACATCACATGTTTAACATGTTGTATATGAAACTCATTTTGGTAAATGAGTTCAGTAGTAAAGTGGATAGGATAACAACATGAAACAAACATATATCTATGTACCATGGTCACTTTATGGTCTATATCATTCTAGTTTTTGTTGCCAAATCAAGATAGGGACACAGTTCAAATAATATTTGTTCAAGACAAAGCAGAATAGACAGAATATAAGTGTGGGTAACTATAGAGCAATAACAACACTTGTAATGTGCATGACATGAGAACATAACTGTTTATTCAATTGAAACTGAAATCAACATAGGGCAAGTTACAATAGCAAACCAGTTAAAGAAACAGGTTTAAAACATACCTGTTGCGCCATTGGAGTTTCAATTCCATCCTTCAAATTTGAAAATAGTTGGTATGAGTAAATACAGTAATGCAAGAGCAAAGGAGTATGAACCTGTAACTCCCCGAGACCGACGCTTCAGAAAACTTCCATATTTTTCGTGATCACCGTGTGTTTCTTTTGTGCTTGCTCTTTTTTTTATTTTCATTGCATCATGTCATTAATTTTTAAAAAAAACTCAACTAAGTAAATTGCATGGATCTTCGATCCATTTAAATCGAGGGAAATGCACATGGTGATTTCTCTTTATAACATATATCCTCCCAATATTATTAGGGAGCTATATTAAAATATTCCATTAATTGGAGTTCACCATAACACACTTGCAAATATCCCAATGCCTTTGTTATCTTAATTCTTGGTCTCCAATCTTGCCATATATTCTTTCTTCACTTTCCGGAGCTCCACCAAAAATCCGAACATTTTTGGACCTTCCCAACCCTCACTCCCTTTTCATATCATTTGAATTTAAATCAAATGAATTTGAATTTAAATCTTTCAATCATGCCACTTCTATTTTTCCTGGATCAAGCGCATTTTTGTAAGTCCGGAAAAATAATCCCCATGCCCAAACTCCACTCCAATCTCTCTCGACTTTTCTTCTAAAGCTTTTGTTTCTTTGAATAGAGGGATAATTAGAGAAAGAGAGAGACACCAGCGCACCCCAGCCGGCCACTTGGGCCTCCTATAGCCGCAACCCATTAGGCCCAGCCCAGCCTCTCTCCCTCGCTAACCCTAGCCCAGACCCCTCCTCTCGATCTCTCCCTCTCGTACTCCCACACTGCCGCCACACACACGCATCGCACAGGAGAGGAGCGCACGCGCCCGATCCCCATGGCGCCCCTGTTCCCGGCGCCCGTGGTCCTCGACGCTCGCCGCCGCTGCAGTTCTTCTCCAGTTCGTCCTCGTCCTCGCCTCGCCTCTGCCCTGACCCTGCCACGGCCACCTCTCCTCGCCGCCGCCATGAATGCCCGCAGGAGCGCCAACGCCACCAGGCCGGAGCCCCGTCGACCTCCTCGCCGCCGTCGTGCCCCCTTCCATCTCCAGCCGCTCCTCTGCAGCTCCTCCTCCGCCTCGTCCTCACGTCCGGCCACGTCCCTGACTCGCCACGTCGCCTCCGTACCTCCAGCCGGCCACCGGAGCCCGCTCGCTGCCGCCGGGCTTCGCTTCACCGCGCTGCCCCAGGACGTTGCTCCCCTGCCGTCTCCAGCACCACAGCACCAGAACTGCCCCTTCCCCGCGACACCAAGCCCCAGGCGCCGCCTCGTCTCCTCTGCTATGCCGCACCTCGCCTGCGACTTCTCCGCGCCGTCGACCTCCATCGCGCCTCCCTGCTTCGTCCGGCCGCCATGCTCCAGCGCCGCCTCGAGCTCATCATCCTCGACCACCATGCCGTCTTAGAGTCCCTCGTCCGCTGCTGCTCTGCTCCGCTCCGCCGCCTCCGCTCTGTCCAGCAAGCGCGCCGCCGTTGCCCTCCTCTGCTCCGCCTCCGTTGCGCCAAGGCACCCCGGCCACCCCTTCTTCTGTCGCCGTGTCGTCGTTCTGGCCGTCGAGCCATCTCCTCCGTCCATCCCCATCGCCCGGCTGCCGCGCCGTCTGCTTCACCTCCGTGCCTGCTTGCTGCAGCTGCCACGCCCTCCCTCTTGGTGTTCTGCACCACCACCACGTCGTGGCCGTTGTTGTTGCTTCACTGTCGGGCACGAGTTGCCTTGCTGCTGCACAAACCAGAGGCCCTTTGTCTTGCTTCGTTTTGGATCGGCCAGTACAAGACACCAAGTGCCGCACCGGACGCCAAGTACCTCTACGAACGACACTGGATGTAAACGAACGTGTACAACTTTCATCCCGTGCATGTCTCCAAGTACCACGACATTGACGGCCCTACAAGTTCAACTACGGTTGCCGCGTACGACTACCGTCGACCCTCGAAGACTCCGTGGACGTCAAGTTCCTCGCCGTGACCCCGAACATCTACGGAATGTGTACGACTACGAAACATGTACCACTACTTCCACTATCGTCGCGAGAACGACTACCTCCCCTACGACACGTGAAAAACTACTTCCACTTCGAACGCGTTCCACCCCGAATGCACGCTTCAAAGGTATAACCACGAGACGACGTTCGTGGAGCGAATGCTTTGTTGTATGAGATGCTCGCGTTTGCACCGTGTCCCAGTTGTTGCTTGCATGTTCCTTGTTTCCATGCCACCGACATGTGGGACACCCGGTAATCGGGATCACCCCCACCATCTTTTGCATGTTTTCACACATCCGCACACTTGCTCTTTTGCACCGGTATCTCAATGAGTTATCGGATCATCGGAAGGTTGCCGTGGCACCATTTTCGTTATCGTTGCCATGGCACCCTTTTTGTTCCACCACGGTAACAAATGCTTCATAACATGCTCATGTCCACGTTTTCATAAAATTGCTTAAAAACTTGCATATGTCATTCGCATCATGATAACAACATTTAAATGTTTACAATTGATGTTTGCATTAAAATTGCTAAATGACATATGGGGATTTTCCGGAATTATTGTTTGTTGTTCCGGCCTCATTTAAATTGCCTAGATAGTTAGTTTACTTATGCTTCACCTCTTGCCATGTTAATCAACATTTAATATTGTTGGGTACATAACCGAGAGAACTATACAATTGATGTGGTGTTTCGTCAATATGCAACCCGTTGCATATTGAGCTCCACTTAACTTGTAGTTTCGTTTGTGCACTTTGCCATGCCATGCCTCTTTAAACCGGACATGCATCATACTCGTTTGTGCATCATGCCATGTGTATGTGGTGGTTGTTTACTATGTTGTTTGTTTCTTTCCGGTTGCTTCTCTCGTTAGCTTCGGTTTCTTTCCGGAGTTGTGAGGATTCGTTCGACTCCGTCTGTTTGTCTTCTTCATGGACTCGTTTTTCTTCCTAGCGGGATCTCAGGCAAGATGACCATACCCTCGAAATCACTTCTATCTTTGCTTGCTAGTTGTTCGCTCTATTGGTATGCTGCGCTACCTATTCACTTGCACTTCAAGCCTCCCAAACTGCCATGAACCTCTAACCTTTGTCACCCTTCCTAGCAAAACATTGTTTGGCTATGTTACCGCTTTGCTCAGCCCCTCTTATAGCGTTGCTAGCTGCAGGTGAAGACGAAGATTGCTCCATGTTGGATTATGTTTATGTTGGGATATCACAATATCTCTTATATTGTTAATGCATCTATATACTTGGTAAAGGGTGGAAGGCTCGGCCTTATGCCTGGTGTTTTGTTCCACTCTTGCCGCCCTAGTTCCGTCATACCGGTGTTATGTTCCTTGATTTTGCGTTCCTAACGCGGTTGGGTGATTTATGGGACCCCCTTGACAGTTTGCTTTGAATAAAACTCTTCCGGCAAGGTCCAACCTTGGTTTTACATTTGCCTTACCCAGCCTTTTTCCCTTGGGAGTCACGCATCCCGAGGGTCATCTTATTTTACCCCCCCCCCCCGGCCAGTGCTCCTCGGAGTGTTGGTCCAAACTAGAGCCACTTGCAGCGCCACCTCGGGGAAACTTGAGGGCTGGTTTTAGTTGTACGTAGTGTTCTTCCGGTGTGTCCTGAGAACGAGATACGTGCGACTCCTATCGGGATTGTCGACACATCGGGCGGCTTTGATGGTTTTGTTTTACCATTGTCGAAATGTCTTGTAACCGGGATTCCGAGACTGATCGGGTCTTCCCGGGAGAAGGAATATCCTTCGTTGACCGTGAGAGCTTATAATGGGCTAAGTTGGGACACCCCTGTAGGGTATTATCTTTCGAAAGCCGTGCCCGTGGTTATGTGGCAGATGGGAATTTGTTAATATCTGGTTGTAGAGAACTTGACACACGACTTAATTAAAACGCATCAACCGCGTGTGTAGCCGTGATGGTCTCTTTTCGGCGGAGTCCGGGAAGTGAACACGGCTTTTGGGTTATGTTTGACGTAAGTAGGAGTTCAGGATCACTCCTTGATCATTACTAGTTGACGACCGTTCCGTTGCTCCTCTTCTCGCTCTTAATTGCGTATGCTAGCCACCATATATGCTAGTGCTTGCTGCAGCTCCACCTCATTACCCCATCCTTTCCTATAAGCTTAAATAGTCTTGATCTCGCAGGTGTGAGATTGCTGAGTCCTCGTGACTCACGGATACTTCCAAACAGTTGCAGGTGCCGACGATACCAGTGCAGGTGACGCAACCGACCTCAAGTGGGAGCTCGATGAAGCTCTTGTTCGTTGGGTTGTTTCGTTTCATATTGATCAGTACTGGAGCCCAGTTGGGACGACCAGGGATCTAGCAGTTGGGTTGTCTTCTTTTCTTTTGGTTCCGTAGTCGGACCTATGTGTGTACTCTGATTGATGTATGTTTTATTTATGTATTGTGTGAAGTGGCGATTGTAAGCTAACTCTTTATCCCATTCTTGTTCATTACATGGGATTGTGTGAAGATGACCCTTCTTGCGACAAAACCACAATGCGGTTATACCTCTAAGTCGTGCCACGACACGTGGGAGATATAGCCGCATCGTGGGCATTACAAGTTGGTAATCAGAGCTATCCCCGACTTAGGAGCCCCCTGCTTGATCGAATCGTTGGCGTTGTTGAGTCTAGAACAAAAATGTTTTGAGTCTTAGGATTATATATATCAGAGAGTAGGATTCTTTTTACTCCTCAGTCCCTTCGTCGCTTTGGTGAGGCCTCCTGACGTAGAAGTTTTGACTTTTCTCTCCTCAAATTTCACTAAAAAAATTTAGGATCACGCGGGTATCTTGGAATCGTTCCGATGGTTTTGTGACGAGAACATTGTTCTTGGTGCCTCCTGACATTTAGGGGTTGTGGCAGTGTCCTGGGGAGTTGAGCTCCGAGGTGTTGTCGTCACAATTTTATCGTTGCAGTTCTGGAATACCTGAGTTTCGCCGACATCGAAAATCTCATTTATGCAGTTGTTGGTGAGATCACCTCGACGCCACCCAGTACTAGGGCGGGAGTTCGGGAGTATTGCCATAACTCGTATAATGGATGCTTTTCGAAGGTTGAGGTAAATGATTTCCGAAGGTTTCTTGGTTATGTGTTGAAGGATGGATACAGCTGGATCTAGGTATTGTTAGTTTGGGTGATATATTTTGTGTCCCCTGTATCCCCAACACCTGATTGCATAACCAGAAAGTTTCGGGAGTTTATAAGTGGGAATTCAAGTAGCTCCTAGGATATCTTTCCTACAGACGCATGATATGAGATTGGGGTTCGATGTCTAGTGGTCCGCCTTTCCACGGTTGGTTTTACAGTGGTCTCGTAGTGTCTTAAAGAGTCCTTGGCTATGCCGACTCGGGGACGCTTCGTATGTCATGTGCACTGCCTTGTACATGATGGTGCTGTACGATCGAGCCCGTGTGGGCCCCACCACAAAAACTTCGGATGAAATCTCTATCATATGTTTGTTCCGGCTTATTCTAGAAGCCAAATCCTTTGTTTTTTGTTTTGTTTTGTGGTTTTCGAGTTGTTTCAATGAAAAGTGTTGATTCCATACCTTATCCTAAGCGGTGTTCTCATATTTCTATGTGGATGCTAATCCTTCTTCATCTTCAAGGTTGTCTTTTCAATTCTTTTCAACCGGTGTGCTTCTCTTCAAGCGGATCCGATCATTTCAACATTCGCGAGATCAATTCTAAGTTTTCTCAACGGTATCCATTCCATCTGCCCCAAGTTGCCTTTGTTTTCCCGCCCTCCCACCCTCTTTCTTCAAGGACTCGGATTTCTTAATCAAGTAAACTTTTTTATTGATACGAAGTCTCTTCATTATTTTCTTTCAATGTTCCTATCCGGTGATTTTCCAGGGAAGATACTAACGGAGCTTCAAGTTTATTATTCTTCGTTCTTTTTCTTCTCCGGTGGACTTAAGTCAAGCTTTCAGTGTTGATCGTACTCTTTTCCTCGTTTCAAATGCTTTCTCATGTCATGTAACGCCCACGATGCGGCTATATCTCCCACGTGTCGAGGCACGACTTAGAGGCATAACCGCATAGTGGTTTTGTCGCAAGAAGGGTCATCTTCACACAATCCCATGTAATGAACAAGAATGGGATAAAGAGTTGGCTTACAATCGCCACTTCACACAATACATAAATATCATTCATACATCATCCAAAATACAATCATATAGACCGACTACGGTCAAAATCCAGATGAAAATAAGACAACCCCAAATGCTAGATCCCCGATCGTCCCAACTGGGCTCCACTACTGATCATCAGGAAAAGACACATAATAACGACCACGTTCCTCGTCGAACTCCCACTTGAGATCGACGCCATCATCTGCACTGGCATCGTCGGCACCTGCAACTGGTTTTGGAAGTATCTGTGAGTCACGGGGACTCAGCAATCTCACACCCGCGAGATCAAGACCATTTAAGCTTAAAGGAGGAAATGGTGCAAAGAGGTGGAGCTGCAGCGGCAAAAGCATATATGGTGGCTAACTTGCGCAAAAGAGAGCGAGAAGAGAAGCAATGGAGCGGACGTCATCTAGCCATGACCAAGAAGAGGTCCTGAACACCTACTTACGTCATACATAACACAGACCGTGTTCACTTCCCGGACTCCGCCGAGAAGAGACCATCACGGCTACACACGCACTTGGTGTATTTTAATTGGGTCGAGTGACAAGTTATCTACAACCGGACATTAACAAATTCCCATCTGCCACATAACCGCGGGCACGGCTTTCGAAAGATAATACCCTGCAGGGGTGTCCCAACTTAGCCCATCATAAGCTCTCACGGTCAACGAAGGATAAACCTTCTTCCGGAAAGACCCGATCAGTCTCGGAATCCCGGTTTACAAGACATCTCGACAATGGTAAAACAAGACCAGCAAAGCCTCCCGAATGTGCCGACAAATCCCGATAGGAGCTGCACATATCTCGTTCTCAGGGCACACCGGATTGTCCAAGCTTCCGATAGGCCAGACCAGAGTTGCCCCTGGTGGCCACCGGCGACTGACAGTTTGGACCAATACTCAGAGGAGCACTGGCCCGGGGGTTTAAAATAAAGATGACCCTCGGGCTCTAGAAAACCCGGGGGAAAAGGTATAGGTCGCAAATGGTAAAACCAAGGTTGGGCCTTGCTGGAGGAGTTTTATTCAAGGCGAACTGTCAAGGGGGTCCCATAAATCACCCGACCGTGTAAGGAACGCAAACTCAAGGAACATAATCCCGGTTTAACAGTAACTAGTGCGGCAAGAGTGGAACAAAACACCAGGCATAAGGCCGAGCCGTCCACCCTTTACCAAAATATATAGATGCATTAATTAAATAAGAGATATTGTGATATCCCAACATGTCCATGTTCCGACATGGAACAAACTTCAACTTCACCTGCAACTAGCAACGCTATAAGAGGGGCTGAGCAAAAGCGGTAACATAGCCAAACAACGGTTTGCTAGGAAAGGATGGTTAGGGCTGACATGGCTAAAATAGGAGACATGATATAGCAAGTGATAGGTAGCGAGCATGGCAATAGAACGGACAACTAGCAAAGCAAAGATAGAAGTGATTTCGAGGGGTGGTCATCTTGCCTGCAAGATTCTCAGAGTTGTCGAAAGCTTGATCCTCGTAAGCGTACTCGACAGGTTCCTCGTTCACGAACTCGTCTCCCGGCTCTACCCAAGACAAGAACACAAGCAAACGGAACCACAATCAACAACGAGAAATGCACAAACAACATGATGCAAGACATGTATGATATGCAAGATATGATATGCGATGCATATGCGTGCTCCGGAAGGGAAAAGATGAACATGACAGTAACTTGGCAAACCAAGCATGCCACTGGAAAGATGAGATGATTTCGGTCGAAATCGATATAAAGATCACCGGAATCGGATGCACGGATTGCAAATGGCAAGCAAAACAAGAATGACACTAATCTGCGATAAACAGCAAGATAGCACTTAAAATACAACAAGTAACAATGCTACAGCACCCCAACATAGCAACAAAGCACATGGCAGTAATCTACAGGAGATGCTTGACAAAAGATGCACACTGAGCTACTGCTAGTTCATAACATATCAAGCTCAAACAAGCATGGCAAAAGTGCAAAAGATTACAGGTTCACAGACTTAGTGAAAAACTGGACATGGCAGAAATCAGCATCAGGTAGCAATGTTCAGAGCACGAAATCAACATGCTACAGGAACTTAACATTGCAAAACAAGGCATAGTAGTGTTCTGCTAAATGCACATGACAAAAGTCCCTTACTGACCATAAGCCAAAAAGGACCAGAAGATATGATGGCAAGTATGTAAACATAGCAAGTTTCGTTATCAGGTTTTAGACTTAGCAGAAAACAGAGCATGGCATAAATATTAATATGTAGGCCTCTTTGTGAGCTTGAGGAACTCACTACAGAGCAATGAATGACAAACCAAGCATACCTACAGCAAGATGGCATGTTTATTAAGCTATCCATTGCAAGAACAATTGCATAGCATGTATGGATAAACTACAATAAGCTTGGCAAAAATGCATGTCATGTTAAGAATCTGTCAGAAATATTTTATAGCAAAAGTAGAACAAGATTGAGTCATGCTATGGTACCCTAAAATTGCAAACAATTGCAGTAATGGATCAATTACAACTATAGCTACAAAACATCCTTACTGAACATCTCCAAAATATGCATGGATCTCTCTCTAGCATCAAGTTTAAATGGCAACAAAATTACAGCAGACAAACTTAGAGAAATCACCAAGTCCCTGAAAACAGAAATATTACGGGGCCTACTTTGCATGCTTGTGCTAGTCACCACAAAGATCACAAAAATACATGGACTATACCACTGGAAAGATGGCATGGCATACTTCAAAACACATGTAGAGCTCATGCTCAAAAGATGCACAGAATAAATGATACAAAAATGACAAATCTCCAAGTTCTGATAAGAACCAGAGATTAACAACAACTAGCCCTCTTCCAACCAAAATTTGGGCATCAAGATGACCTCTAATGAAAATGCTGAAATTGAACAAAATGAAGAGCATCACGAGGCGAACAATTTGACATATTAAACGCGCGAATCGGAGCTAAATGCACAAAGTTATCGCATCGGGAACAGGAGCCTATGCTGAAAAAATTATCAGACTTAGCAAAACGGAGGGGGGGTTTCGGGTCAACCTTTGACCAGATCTGGATCGCGGTCAACGGGAGCTCGAGCTCGCCGGCTCGGGCCGGAGGAGGAGAGGGGGCCGGCGGGCGAGGGGCCGGAGGCCGGTGGCGAGGCGGCGGCGCCGGAGGAGGGGGCCGCCGGCGGGGGCGGCGCCGGAGGAGGCGGTGGCCGGCGCGGCGGCGGAGGCGGCTGGCCGGCCGGCGGGCGGGCGCGGCGGCGTGCTGCGGCGGCGGAGTCACGGCGAGCTA